>NW_008329365.1:1363767-1410370 GCF_000622305.1 Nannospalax galili
AAAACACCTTGGGCCTGGAGAGCTGGCTCAGAGGTTAAGAGCACTGGTTGCTCTTGCAGAGGACCCACATGGTGACTAACAACTGTAATTCCAGTTCCAGAAGAGTTCAACACCTTCTTTCAACCTCTGTGGGAATTGCATGACATGGGTACACTTACACACCTGTAAGCAATACACTCATACACATACAATAAAATAACAAAATAAGTAAAATATTTTAAAAACAAAACAGCTTGAAACAGTCATTTTAAGCCTTGATAAAATGAAAATGGAGGCTGCCTTCCCACTATACAAACTTCATGTTTACAGAATCCTTTTTCTGTCCAAGCATCAAAGAACGTTGGCCACAGTGGACCCGCATCTGAGAAAGTCTTCCGAGAGAAGCCCTTGCTTTCTCAGTCAGCTTATCAGAGTGTCCCCTGTGCGATGCCCTGGGAAGCCAGTCAGGCTGCACTGTGACTGCTTCCCTTTTCAAATCACCATCACTGTGTCTCTAGAAAAGGCCTCCTCATGGAAGCCTTGGCCCCTTTCTTCCCTTTCCTCCAAGTGAGGTTGGTTGGAAATCTCCATAATTGCACACAGAAACATCAGAATGAGCTCTTAAGCCTTTCTGTCCCATGCTCTTTCACAGTCATGGACACAGAATAAAACACTTCCCCCCCCCACCAGCATCATCCAAGGCTCTGTTCCACACAACTCCTGAAAAACAAGACCACCTACTCCCCCTAACCTTATCTTCTGCCCTTACCAGAATCCCCCCTATTCTAACCTCTCACTACATTGCTCTTGTGAATGTTTCCTCATCACAGCCCCTCTGCACCTGCTGAAGCTGCAGCAACCGCAGGACTGATTGCCTGTACACAGAGTCAGGCGGGATGAGGAGGGTGTGATCAAGCGTGTCCCTTCTCATGCTATTAGTGTGGAATTCCCCATCTCAGACTCAAAGTCTCCTCTGGGTCCATGACACCCACTAAGCACACCTGCCTAACTAGGCCATTATTGGACTCTGCCTCGCACTCCACAATGCTTTTGACTTCTAATGGTCTCTACTTTCTACCTGGATGTTAGCTACCACTACTGAGATAGAGCTGGCGGGCCGCTAAATTAGCTGTTATCACTGTTCCTCTTCTCCTGCTTCCTTCCTGTCACAAAAGACTCACAATAGTGAGTGAGCTGGTAGAAACAAGGCACTCTTTCACGTCACATCTACCACTCACTCTAATCTGTAGCTGGAAGAGATGTGAAAGCAGACATCTGTGCAACTAACAAGAAAACATAGTTCCTATCAATTGAAACATTCCCTCTCAGAAGTTATCACTGTTCCTCTTCTCCTGCTTCCTTCCTGTCACAAAAGACTCACAATAGTGAGTGAGCTGGTAGAAACAAGGCACTCTTTCACGTCACATCTACCACTCACTCTAATCTGTAGCTGGAAGAGATGTGAAAGCAGACATCTGTGCAACTAACAAGAAAACATAGTTCCTATCAATTGAAACATTCCCTCTCAGAAGGAAAACAGAGGCTTGTAAGGCTAAGCTAACAAAACTTACAAGGCTCAGAGAGTTACTAGACTTACCAGGAGGTTCTCCAGTGTTGTAGAAGCAGTAAACAGTAGATGACTGGAAGACACTCTTCCATGTTGCTGTCTGTAAGTTTGACGGGGAACTCCAGTGCACCAGCTGTCTTGAATCATCACCTATGTTAAAGTAGGCTTGTCAACACTTTGAATCACCTATGCTCCTGTAAGCTACCCCAGTAAACCATTGGTTCATCAAGTTAGACTTGGGTGGAAATGTCCTCAGGTCTACGGTTAGTGCCCTTTTGAGGGTAACATTTGTTAACATCTCCCCAGGAAAGCACACAACAGTAATAAACAGCTTCCATCATTAAGCAACTTTTCTTCACTGATTCAGGGTCATCCAAATGGTATTCTCAAAATCAGTCTATCCCCTTGTTTTCTATCATCTGATTACTACAAGTGCGACAGCATTTGCTTTGACAGTAGCTCGCTCCAAAAATTTTTGATCACTCGGGTTCTAACATTCCTATTTCCTCCTGCACACCCGGCTCACATAAGACTGTGTTGGGAAACAGAATATGAACCCTGGATTTGTGAGGGAATGGGTGCTACCCGCTGTAAAAGGAGCATGAAACATGTAGGAAGAAAGCAGTCCCAGCCAGACCTCATGGAAACGAGATGAAATTCAGTCAGAGCCTTAAGCAATATCCTAAGAATCAAGTCCTTTAGCTTAGTCTATTTTCCACTGCTGTAACAGAAAACCATAGTCTGAGTAAATTAGAAACAACAGAAGTTTGGCTCATGGGTGTAGAAGTTGGGAACTTCAGGATGTGCCACCACATCTAGAGAGATCTCTGTTGTATTACATGACAAAAGTGAACATGTGTGAAATGAAGAAAAATCAAACCAAACACACCATTTTTTTCCAAGAAACTACTCCTATGAGAATGGTATTAATTGATTAAGAGATACATAAATTAAGAGATGCCAAAACAGTATACTCACCACTCAATGGCCTTAGCTCTTGACAAGATCATAGTGGCAATTAAACTTCAACACAGGTTTGGGGGGACATTTAAAACAAGCATCCATACCTTTTGTTCCTGGTTGTACCATTTCTGTCTTCTAAAACTTAGACAGTTTTCTTAGGATTCTCATAAATCACTTTTGCTCGGGGTAGCCAGAGCATACTTGTAACCAATGAGATGTGACTTGTATGACCCTTTAAATCTTTTTGTTGTTGTTGTTGTTGTTTTTGAAACAGAGTCTCCCTGTAGGCCCAACTGGTCTGGAACTCACTATGCAGACCAGGCTGGCCTCCATCTGATAGAGGCCAAAGGCATTGATTGGATCCTCTTGGAACTGGAGTTACAGATAATTCTGGGCTGCCTGACGTGGGTGCTGGGAACTGCTCTGGCCCTCTGGAAGAGCAGCATGGGCTCTTAACCACTGAGTCATCTCTCCAGCTTTTCAATCTTTCTTACAGTGCTTATTGTCTCTTACAATGAATTATCTTCATTTGCATCTGTTTCCTTCCTCTGAGTCTAAAGTTCCTGGCAATCACATACCACTGCTTTTAGGAATTCTCTCCAACTCACTAGCATGAAGAATAATCTCTTATAATATGTTCAATGAATAAGTGAATGAATAAGGGGCTGGAGAGATGGCTCAGCAGTTAAGAGCAGTGGCTATTCTTGCAGAAGACCTGGGATCAAATTCCAGTACCCACATGGCAGCTAACAGCGATCTATAACTCCAGTTCCAGGGGGTCTGATGCTCTCTTCTGTCCTCCATGGGTACTGCACAACATGGGTACACTTGTATTCATACAGGCAATACACTCATACACATAAAATAAAAATTAAAAATGAAGTTAAAGGCCAGGCGTGGTGGTATATACCTTTAATCTGAGCACTTGGGAGGCAGAGGCAGGAGGATCTCTGTAAGTTCACAGCAAGTCTGGCCAGCAAGTTCCAGGCCAGCTGGGACTATAAGGAGACCTATCTCAAAAGATAAATATAAGTAAATAAATAAATAAATAAAAAGTTAAAGACAACTTTTTTTAAAAAAATGAATGATCACAAACTATTCATTGTCTTATTCCTATGATCAGGTATGCCATAAATGTGAGAAATATCTGTGAATAAAAGGAAATAATCACTGGCTACATCAATGTTTTGAAGACCAATGGTGTAGGCATCTAGCTGGTACCTGAATTCTCCTCCCCCGTTCCCTTCTGTATGTCTGGGTCCAGTTGGGGCATATGGACAGGGATAAATGTAGAATTTCACATGCTTTCAGGAAAAAAAGAAAAGACCCTTTGCTGAATATTCTCATCTTAGTAATCTCATGACCGTCTTTGAAAGATGGAATAAAGAGACGTAATCTTCCTAATTTTCACCGTAAATGACTTGAACATTTTTTCTTATAGAACCCAACCTGTTACATTCTGAGTAGAAGAGCTTGCTTCCCATATGGCTCAGAAAGTGAAACACAACCAATCCCACCTACCTGTAGCTTTGCGGAAGAACTTATGACTGTGTCTATTTGCTTACAGAAAATTTCAAGATCTTGGAAAATGCCCTGAAAAGTCTCGCCTAACACTTAGCTTCTCCTCAACTTCTGCTCTTCCTACTGAGTCAGTTCAAACACCTGTTGAGTTGGGGAGATGGCTCAGTCGGAAAAGTGCTAACCTCACGTACATGAGGACCTGAGTTTGACCCCCAGAAGTCACATAAAAAGCCAGCTATGGTGGCATGCATTTGTAACCCCTATGCTGAGGGTACAGAGAAAGGCAGGTACCTGGGACTCTGATCAGACAACTTAGCCTACTTGGCAGGCTCCAGGCCAGTGAGAGACCCCATCTCAAAAAAAAGTGATGATGCCTGAGGAACCCAACTAAGGTTGTCCTCTGATCTCTACATAATCACTCACACATATGTACTCAACACAAATGAACGCATCCACACATGTATAGGTACATATACATGCACACATACATACAAACAAACACACTCTTTGTGGGATTTAAATATGTCCTTGGCTGAGAAGCTACTGACTCAGGAGAGGCTCCAGAGCCTCACAGATTAAACTCATTCTTATCCCCAGCATCCATGACCAGCAAGGTTCTGTCTTGAATTTTAAAAGGAGTTTCACCCCATCCTTCCCTAGTGATAGCTGCATGCCCTTAGCTTCCTCAGGAACAAGAGCTAAAGCCTGTTTAGGAGTGCCAGTGGGCAGCCCCTAGCCTGCACTTGCTTAGTCACTGTCACACTCCATCTAGGCAGCAGTGGGCCTTTGTCTCTCCAACATACTTGCCATTTGACAAAGCTGTCTCCCTTGGGACCATTCAGCAGTGACATTTTCTCAGCACGTCTTCTCCTTGTCAACATGATACAGGGCAGGCAGCCTTTCAAAGTGAGAGAAAGACACCAGAACATGCAGGTGTGCATATGAATGCGAGAGAGAGAGAGAAGCTCAGTGAAAAGTCTGCACTGAATTAGCTCACATGTAGATGGGCCTCTACGTAGCAGCAGCTCTGAACTGTACATCTTGCTTTGGTAAGAAACCGCAGGAGGGTTGAACTTTGCATGCACATGTCCCAAAAGCCATTAACAGATTCTGTAGACAAGAGTCCATTTTGGTATGGTCTGAGTGCAGCCATTTCTAGGGACTAAAGCCCCCCAGTGGTCTTAATGCTGCCCATTAAAGATGTCATCCCCCGCTGTCCCTTTTAATGTCATCACCCATGCCTCATTTGGCATGAATGAAGCATGCCAAACTTGGATTTCCATTGAATATGCCCTAGGGTTTGGTGTGCCTTTGCCAAGCTCTGATTTTTGCCTGGAAAGCACCCTTATTCTTTCTCTACTTTATTGCTAGAAAAACTCATGTGTTTAAAAGTAATTTCAGTTTACATCTTATCTAGAATTCTAGACACTGTTGGACATACCCCTGCAACTTGCATAGGCCTCCATTTTGCAAACATCACAATCTCGCATTCCTCTTTTTTTATCATATTAGTGTAGGTTTCTTTGTATGTGGGTATGTGCACATGAATGCAGGTGCCAGTAGAAGTCAGAAAATGTTAGATCCCCAGATCTGGAATCATGGGTTGTTGTAAGCTACCAGACATGGGTGGTAGGGACCAAACTCTGCTCCTCTGGAAGAGCAAAAAAGTTCATAACCACTGAGCCATCTCCCCACCTCTTGTATTTGTCTTTGATGCTTCCATCTACCTGGAAAGTTATGTATTCCTCAACATCACAGGAAATTGCTTTTCCTGTCTATACCCAGAGCACTTAGCACAGATCTTGTCATACAGATTTTTGTAAGAAAAAATGCAACAAGAAACTGAGAAAACCCTTAGTATTGAAAGAATCTTCCTTTATTTTCCACCTTAATTTATCAGAAATGTATTTCAGCGGCTGTATGAAAACGCTGCCTCAATTTCCTACTAGAACCTAAACCTGTGTGTAAGGTAGTGTCTCTCACAATAATTCTTCTCATGTCACCCAGCCATTGTCATGTGACTTAGGCTGACCATACCTTACTCCACCTCATGGATCACAGTAACAGGTACAGAAATGGTCATGGGTCACCTCTAAGTCCAAACAAAACCTTTCTGGAGATATAACTTTGAATATTCAGAAAAATAGTGCCCCTTCTTGTATTATAAATTATAATGATACCATGGAAAACTGATGATGCAGAAACTCAAAAGTTCAGTGCCTTGCCACAAAGGGGGGAAGATCATCCCACACCTATCACCCCCTCCAAGGCTCAGGGACTTTTATGGAAGAGGTTGGCAGAAAGAATGTAAGAGCCAAAGGAAGGGGTGAAGTGTTAACTAGAAGTGTCCTCCAACCACTATGCTTGCAAGCTATAGTCATACCTTTCCATGCTCATCAAGGAGTTGATGGGGGAAATTAATAAAAAGAAAAATAATAAAAGACTGCAGAGCGTGTGTGTGTCCCTGGATAAGACTCCTATATTGAACCTCAGGGGCCATTATGGAAGAGGGGGTAGAAAGATTGTAAGAGCCACAGCAGGTTCATGAACACAGGGAAGCAGAGGCTTTTAGGCCACTGGAAGCTTGCACATGTGACCTTGTGGCAATGGTAACACAGCACACAGGATCCATGCCAACTCAATTAAATGGGCCCAGAGAGGCAGAGAGAAATGGGTGGCAGGCCGGCCCTAGACTGAGAACTATTAGACACTGATTGCTCTGGGTGAGGGAGAGTATGCCTTACATAAGATCTCCAGAAGGGCTGACTATACTCCTGTGGAAGAATTTACACTGAAGGATGTCTGGGTACAAATGCTTGAGTGGATTGGACTGAACACGTATGGCAGACTACATGAAGTCTAGTGGGGGGGTGGGGGCACAGATGGGAGAGGGGTTCTAAATATGATTTAAAACCATTGTATGAAATTACAAAAACTCAATTAAAATTTTTAAAGAAAAATAAATAAATAAATTATGATATAGACCTAGAACTTTAGTGGCCATCCCTTCTCCATCTGGAGGTATGAAAGGAAACAGATACAGAGGAACAGAGAGGCAGAAGGGTGTAGTCACAGCATGCTGTTATAGTGCCTCAATCTAGTCCATCCTGTACTTCGTATGCAGTAGAGTTTAGAATCAACTCTGCTCCTCCTCCTCTTTCTTACCTTAAGCTCTTGGGGTCAAATTTTCAATATTTTTAACACAAAATAAGATATCTATGCAATTTTTACTTAACAATTAATACAAAGTAAGAGTGTCTCCTTTCCTAAAGGAACTGTTGTCTAATTAACTTTATTTCAAATAATCAAAATTGTTTTGGCAAAATCCCATTAGCCTTAAATGATCCCAATCATTACCAGCATTGTAAGCTTTCAATGGTTATCTGATGTAAACCCAACATAATTTACTTATAAAAGACAAAACATTTTAGGATGGATTCAGTAATTATTCTCAGAGGAATTGTAACTGCTCTTTGTCATAATTAAAATATTTAAAAGCATTTTTAAAAAGCAATACTGTGGTAAAGCACAGGAAAATATCTTCATGACCTTGGTGTAGGCAAAGTTCTTAAACAATGCAAAATCTCTAGCAATGAAGAAATGAATCTGATAAATTGGACTATATAAAAATTAAGAAGCTTTATTCAAAAATATCATAAGACCAGAAAAATAGGTACAATTGAGTGGGAGAAAATGTTTCCAATAGAGTAATTAATCTGCTAAAGGACTTATATTCAGAGTATATAAAGAACTTCTACAAACCAGTAAGAAAAGGGTAGACAAGTCAATAGAAAAAAGAGGAGGCAGCCCGGTTGAGTCCTTGGTCAGAGGTGGTCTCAGAGACCTCCAAAACAATACAAGCCATTGCTCCTGGTTACCCACCAGAACTTGATGGTAAGACCTTATTGCTTAAGACACCACATTTTGATCATAGGACATGAAGAAACCAAGCCGGTGCTAACCTAGGAGCTTCCTCCCTGCAGGCTGACTTTCATAGTTCCAAAGGTCTTTGCACACTTCTGGAATAGAAAAGCCATCCATAGTCTTCCCACCTGTGAAACCTGTGAGCTACAATAGCAACCAGCCTGGTAAAATCTACTCATTAGTAGCATGAATGTTTTGAGGGTAACTAACAGCTTTCTAATTGGACTTAGAGCCATTCCACAGGAAAGAACTCAGTCTGGTACTGTAAACTTACCCAAGAACCCATGGCTGGGAGGTCACAGATTCTACTATTATTTTTTAAAAGGACTTAGTATCACACTGACTTCTAAATACTTATTCTTAATTTACAGACTAGCACAACTCTTTCCCCTCAATAGAGAAACAGTAGACAGAGCACAATACTGAGACTAACTAAACCAGTGAAAGTGCAGAGAACAAGTGACTGAGGAGTGCTCATCCCTAAACAGACATCTTCATCTTGCTTCCTCACCGCCCCCAACCCCAGGCTCAAGAAACATCACAGAAGAGAGGGTGGAAAGATTGCAAGTACCAGAAGTCAGTTGGAGAAAATATTTTAAAGGTGGGGAGAGAAAAGAGATTATTAAATGGCCAATAGGATGTGAAGAGCTACCCATCACCATGCTCAGAGACATTCATATTAAATCATGAGATGTCATTATAAATCCCCCAGTATGACTTGGAATGAAGAGGACAGAGGACTGAATAAGGCAAGGATGTGGAGGCCCTGGGATCCTTATGCCTTGCTGAAGGGCATACAGATTGGGACTGCACTCTGGGAAATTATTCTAAATATTTATTGGCACTGGCCTTTTTCATGAGGTGATAGGAAGCTTTGACATCTTAATGAACACTGGGTACTTGGGTGTGTTCAATCTGTGCCAATTTATCGAACCAAGTATATGATCATTTACATTTTTAATATATATATTTTTATTTGAATGATATCACAGCCAATAACTCCCAGGATCTGAGGCCCTCAGCAAAGACAGTGCCCTCCCTGTTCCTTAGCTGTGCCAAGAAGGAGTTCTGCCCACTACCCTACTCCTCAAAGCCTCTCTTCAGTGCTGCTCAAAATCCTTCATGTTAGCCTGTTGTTCAGAACTGTCCTCCAAATCAGACAGATGCCATCTTCCTGAACTCAGCTATGCCTGCTTGCCAAAGATCCTCCCTCACAGTTCAGCTTGTTGACTATTCACACCCAGTATAGAAGGAGGGGCAGGGAGAGTCACAGGACCCACACCTCAGTATCCAACCACATCTCCCAACCCATGATGACAAATTTGACCCTTACTGCATGTGACTTGGGGGATGGGCTAGAAAATATCGTCTAAGGAAGACAAAGGGAGCCTCTCTTTCCATTTTGTGGAAATCAATCATCCATCCTTGGGTGAAGACTTTCCAGTGCAGTCTTAGGGGGGTAGCATCCACACTCTTGTAAGTAAACCCTTATCCATTGCTCTGTAAGTAAGCCCAATAAACTCTTTGGTTTCCCAGAGTGCATTTTGATGCAATCATACCTGGGTTTGTCATTAGAACCAAGGGAGGAAGGGCGGATATTGTTTAAATCCCTCCCCCAGAAAGAATTTTAGCAACACAGCCACAGTCAGTTTTTCTGTCTTGCGATTCAGAACCCTGAGGTTGTTACCCAACATGTGGGCACTGAGATTTGAACCCTTGTCTTCTGCAAGATCAGCCAGTGTTCTTAACCACTGAGCCATCGCTCCAGCCCTACCTGTGATCTTCAACTGCCTTTTTTTATAGATGAGTCAAGCCCAAGGCTTTAAACACATTAGCCACGTGCTCTACCACAGAACTACACTCTAGCTCACTACTCTAGCACTCTAGCTTCTATCTTGATCTAGACCTACACAATTCACGCTGTAAGTGTCCTCTCAAGTCAGGTGGTATAGGGCATTATTACTTGGACTCTAACAGTAAACCACTCAGTCAGTTCTCAGTCCAACACATTCTAGTTGACTAATCTTGGCAACATTCTCCATTTCTCCATATCACAGTTTTCTCCTGGAAGGTAGGGACACACCTTCCACATAAGAGAAAAATACATGGAACGCATTTGAAATTGTTGGCCATTACTATAATTATTAACATGAAAGAAATCTGGACGCTGTGGTTCCCTAAGCATGATGCCCTGCCCAATCCAGAGGCAGCTGGCAATAGAACAAAAGGGACTTCTGAAAACAAATAAGACATGATCCTTCTTGGACTGCTCATGTCCTAGAAGGAAACAATAAAGCCTTGATAGCTCAGTATGTAAAGTGCTTGCCACACGAGCATAAGGAGCTGAATTCAAAACCCAAAACCCACAAGAAAAATCCAGGCATGACAGTATGCACTTGTAATTCCAGTGCCAAGGAGGCAGAGACAGATGGATCCCTGAGATTTGCTGGCCATCCTCACCTTTAAGCTCCAGGCCAATAAAGACCTTGTCTCAAAAACTAAGGTTAAGGTTAGTAGTACCCGAGGAATGACACTCAGAGTTGATCTCTAGTCTGCACATGCGTGCCTACACACACACACACACACAGTCTCTGAAGTCCCTGTCTCTCCTCTATAGACCCATCATCACTAGTCCTTCCAATTCACTCTGCCCAGGCACCATCCTCAGCCCTATTCTGTCTAATGAGAATGACCTTTCTTCTCTGTCCTCATCTTAACTTCTGACTCCCATACTTTTTTCCCCAAAGTCCTGCTTTAACGGTGATTGATAATGGATTCTGGAGCCTACAGCAACAGAGTGCTGGAAGTTTGGCTCATTGGTTCAATTGTCCCCCTTACTCCTTATCTTGTGTAGCTAATATTCCTTCTGGGAGGAACAAACTATGCCCAGTCTCCTACTCCCTTGGTCCCTACAATGAACTGAAGTATTATTTGCCAAACTGCAGTCTGGAAAACCAGTGAGTTTATTGGGCTTACTTACAGAGCAGTGGGTAAGGTTTACTTACAGGAGTGTGGGTGCTCTCCTCTAAGGCATACTGCAAAGTCTCTATCCAGGCATGAATCATAACATAGCTTCCCCAGAACCATACAAAATGATGACTCTCCCTATGCCTTCCTCCATTTATAGACCCTTAGTCCTTTCTCCTCATGCAACTAAGGCCTACTGGTTGGTTGGGAGGCATGATTGACTCTCCATCCCCTCCTTTCTTGCAGAGTGTCAACAGTGAACAAGCTTGTGATGATCCTAGGCAAGTGGTTGCAGCCAGTCTCGGGAAGAAGGCATCTGTCCGTAGTTTGCTGGTCGGAGGACAGTCCTACACAACATCTTTTGTGTGCCTCACCACAGCACTCACCTCAGGTCTGTGTTTTTAGGGGTCTCTTTCCTGTCCCTCTGCCACGCACTCTGTATAAAGTAGCTATTTATATTCATTCCTGGTCCTCCCCGAAAAGATTTTGGACTCCAAAATAAATTTAAGAAGAAAATTTTAAGAATATATTCACACACAACAGTAGTCTATCTAAGGAAGAAAACTACCTGTGGCTAGGAATACCCTGATGCTATTAAAAAAAAATTAAAGCTAAGTAATTTTTAAAGAACTGAAATTTGTCCTCTTACAGTTCTAGAGTAGGGGACATCTAAGATCAAAATACTGGAAGGTTTGGTTAGGTGAGGTTTCACTGCTTCCAAAATGGTGCTTTGAATGCTCTGTGTTCTGTGGGGGGAAATGAGAGGGAGAGAGGAAATACCCACTCCCATAAGCCCTTTTCATACCAGTGTCAATCCATTCATGAAGGCTCAGCTCTCATGACTTAAACACCTCTTACTAAGTCCCACTTCCCAATGCTGTTGCATTAAGGATCAAGCTTGCAACATAGGGATTTTAGAAAAGACAAAAACATCCCATTGTTCTGTGACTTTCCCTGAGATACGAACAAACATCTATTCATTTTCGACATGGCAGGAATGACAAACCAAAGAAACAATCCCACCCCAGTATATGGGTGATGACTCTCAAAAGCTGTATCCATGGAGCTCATTGCAAGACTTATAGACAAGTCTGCTGGTGGAGAGTCTCCTCTCACCAGCATGTTACTGCTAGTATCACCTTGGAGAAGGGCCCTGTTGATATTGTAACCTGCAGGAGTTTTCTGGGCCTTGTATGTTGCATTTACTCCTGGAGTCTCATGAGCCTCCCTTAAAATATTTCAATTCAGTGGAAATAGTTAACACAGCACTTATTATGGTAGTTGGTATGTCTACCAAGGGCAGAAGATAGATCTCAAGAGCTTGACCTAAAAGGTAATAAAGATGTAGCTGGATTTCATCATATAAAAAGTAATAGGACATAGGGCTAGGAGATAAAGAGAAGAGAGAGCTCATGTAACATAGCTGGAGCATGTCTCTTGCCAAGAATATTAGGCAGTAGGAAATGACCAGAACACTGAAGAACAGGGTGTCTGTCATGCAGTGAAAATATTTGTGATACAGCAATGGAAGCTCCCTCCATGACCTGAAACTTCACTTAGAGACAGGTGTACCCCAGCCTTGTGAAGATGTCATTTGCTACCTGTTGGGGTCAAGAAATTGCAGAGAGAGAGAGAGAGAGAGAGAGAGAGAGAGAGAGAGAGAGAGAGAGAGAGATGATCTGGGTGATCCACCCTGGGCCAGTTCAGCAGAAGCAGCAGTTCAAAGATGAACAAGTCCATGTAAGTATTGTTACAGCTAAGGGTCTTGATCAGGTCTGGTTTTTCCTCCAGTTAAAGAATTAAAAGGCAGGAAGAATCTCACAATAAGAAATTTCATTAAAATGAAAGAAACATACACATACATATTCTCACACACAGAGAGAGGATTTGGAAACTAAAATTCAAAATCCCTAGAAGGGCCTGGGTCTTTCAAGTGTTCTTGGTGGCATAGAGCAGGTCCCTCCTCCACTAAATATGGGTTGGTCAATTTAAAGAAGTCTATAGGCCCACAGCTTCAAGCTGAGATGTGTCCAGGACTGGCCTTAGACTTATCTAGACTGGTCTGGTCCAGTAAGCTCTAACAGGGACTTACCAGAGGGAGAAAAACTCTGTCAAGTCTTTGTCTTGGATGAGGAAAGTGCCAGAACTTTGTCATCTTTGTAGTTCATGAGAGTGGCCCTTTCCCTATCTGAAACTTCTAGTGCCTCAGTGTGTCTGGAGAGTCTACAAGGGAAGACACTAGAATATATGGAAAATGGGTCCTGGGCTAGTACCTGCTTTGTTTATGTAGGACTGTATGCAGGTATGTGCCTCAGACATTAAAGTGGATGAAAGATGAAACGTTAAGAGGAGCTGCATAGAAGTCTAAAGATGTAGACCTGAGTCTTGGCTTGCCCACTGAGATTAAGGAGATGTGTCTGGGTGCCAAGTTGACAATGAGTGGACTTGGCATGGCTAATCTGGATTGTCAACTTGACTGGATTGAGAAGCATCTGGGGAGTTAGGAAGCATGCCTTTAGGTGGCTGTTGGGGAAAGCCTGTTTTCTTCAGGGGTATGGCCACTAGTAGGTTGACTATAAACCAGTAGATGTCCTTATAAACAACACTAACTGGACTCTGGGCATTCCTTTAAAAAGACATGCAGTTTGGGAAGCCTGGAGGAAGAAAGTTTGGATATTATTAAAATACATTGTATTTGGGACTAAAGAGATGGCTTAGCGGTTAGGAGTACTTAGTGCTCATCCAAAGGATCCAGGTTCGGTTCCCAGCACCCATATCAAGTAGCTTACAGCTGCCTATAACTCTAGTTCTAGAAGATTTGACACTTTCTGACCTCTGAGGGCCCTACATGTATGTGGTACACATAAACTCATATAGGCACACACACATATATGTATATATAGAGAGAGAAATGATTTTTAAATATCTTGCATAGATGAAATTCTCAAAGAATAAAATATATATTCAAAATAATGGAGCTGAAATTTGGAATGAAACAATGAGGAGTCTGGACTTAGAATTTGCTACAGAATTGGAACCCTGCCATGTCCCAGTCTCTTTAGTAACATCTCCCCTAGCATATGGGTGGGATTTTGCTGGAAAACTATTAATTCAATAAATTCTTATTAAACGCTCACTCTATTCTGGTGCTATACTCTGAGGATAAAAGAGTGAACGAGATAAGTTCCTTGCGGAGTTTATAGTCTAAAGAAGCAAGATTGACCTTAAAATGTAATCACATCACTGCAGATAATTAATTAGGCAATTACAGTGGTGATGTATTTTATTATAATGTATGGCAGAGGGACCTAGAGTGTTAAGTCTTCCTAGAATAAGTGACTCTAAGCAGAAACCTGAAGTAAAGCTGAGTTAGTTACATGAAAGGGTTGGAAAGGGAAGAGAGGAAAATGGTCCACAGAGAGGAATCTCAAGGATGCAGACCTGTAAGAACCAGAGCATCACCAGTTCAGATGGGCTTCTGAGAGCCAGAGAAATGTTGGTGGTGTAGGTAGGTAAGGGCCACATCATGTAGGGACTTACATATGTCTATCAATCAACTTTATCTAAGGGTAAGAGGAAGCCATTTAAGAGCTCTCACTAGACTGTTGGTAAATTGGTGGAAACTGAAAATAGAACTACAAGATGGTCCAGGAAATGATACCAGCATTCAACAGAGATACCTGCACATCCATGTTTATCATGGCTCTATTTTCAATAGCCAGGATTTGGAATCAGCATTGAATACCTATCAGTGTGTGAATGGACAAAGAAAATGTGGTACATGGGGTATTATACACAATGGGGTATTGTAATTGCTGAAGAATGGAATCCTGTCACTTGGTAGAAAATGGAACTGGAGGATGGCATACTAAGCAAAGTAGGTCTGAAGAAAAAAAAAAGAACTGTATCAATATCTGTGTATGCACACATACGTGACCATGTTGACTTAGCTGTATAGGCTTTTGTGCATGCACTAGAAAAGGAGAAATCATATTAAATTAGTTGCCTGTGTTCAAAAATTGATCCCTATGCTAAAAAAAAAGGCATTGTCTGTGTTTTTATCCTGTGTAGACACTTTGAACAACATGACCTGAAAGCAGCAGAGAGACTGATTAAAGGGACGGGGAAGGGTTAGGACACCAACGGAGAAAGGAGAGTGGAAAAGTGCACTGGAGGGGTGGATGGACATTGTCACCACAGAGCACGTATGGAGATATCAGTGAGCCCCACACACTGCATAATGACCACCTGTTAACAATTACAGTAATACTTTTTAATGTATATTTTTATTGAACTTTTGTGCATTTCATAAAAAATCTTAATCATCTTTATACCCCCTCCCCCATCCATACACCCTATCAGCCCTCCTCACTGGATTTCATGCATTCCATTATATATGCTAAGGCCTAGCAAGTCAAGTTGGTGCACCCAGACTTCCCTTAGGACAAGCTCATCCACTGGGGTCTAGTCAACCTATCTAATGTCACTCCCTTAAAGATCAGCCCTTCCTCACCCACGCTAATTAGCTGTCAATAGTTCTTCAGCTAAGGTTGGGGCCTGTTGCCCATTTCCCCAGTTCTATGCTGGGTTTCTGTCCAAGTTTGTACAGGTCTTGTGCATGATGACACTATTGCTGGAAGCGCACATGAGCAGAAAGGCTCATTTTCCTAATGGTCATGTACTGTTTAAGTCCTGTCACTACATTCTCACAAGTGCCAGATCCACCATATTTGTGAGTTTATTCCCTCACAGAATCTAGGCCAACCGCAGTGAAGTCTTGCCAGATGTGCTGTCTTCTCAAAAGGCCTCAGGCTTCAGAATCCACCCTTGACTTTCCCCCCTCACATTCTGTCTCTCTGCCACTGAGCCCAGGGAACATGTGGCAGATTATGAATGGCAGGAGGGAGCTATGGGGACCAGGGAGGGGAACTAAACTGGGGTCAGCAGTTCTTCCCTCTCTTGCCATTTCCAGGCTCCCCTCTGGTGGCCAATGAAAAGCCCAAGACCCCCTGTGTCTCCATATTTGTCCTCCACATCTGAGTTGGCCTCACCTTTCTGGGAGGCTGAAGGATTAATTAAAGGCAGAAATTGGTGACATTTCCCAGGTGTTGGGGTAACAGCTGGTACATGGAAACAAGCAACAGAGCTTCAGGAAAGCACCCAACTACAGCCACAGCACCACAGCCAGACCAGAGAGGAGCTGCCTGCCAGTCAGGGCCCAGGTCTGCACAGTGCAGTCTGCAGTATCCCTGAAAGAACGAGAGGAGCACAGCTCCTGTAAGGTCTGTTCAGCTAGCATTGCAGTCAACAGTGTATTCAGTAAGTATCAACTATATGCTGGGCACAGGAAAATGAGTAAGACAGGCCCCATGTCCCTGAAGCATGGGATAAATTTGGGGTAACAGAAAGGAAAACTAAGTCATACTAAGTTATATATATGGCATGTATTGATAAATCCAGAATTTACTTTAAAAAATAGGGAGAAAGATAGGAGAAAAAGAAATACCAGCTGACCCCAAAGACGTCCACTCACTAATCCCTGGACCTGTAAACATGTTGTCTGACATGGCAGAAGGGACTTTGCAGATGTGATTAGGACTGGGGGCCTTGAGAGTGGAGATTATCCTGGATTATCCAGGTGGGCCCAGTCTAATCACATGAGTCTTTAAAGGAAAATGCCTTCCCCAACTTCAGCCAGTCAGAGGAGGGGCAATGAAAAGTCATACTAAGTTATATATATGGCATGTATTGATAAATCCAGAATTTACTTTAAAAAATAGGGAGAAAGATAGAAGGAGAAAAAGAAATACCAGCTGACCCCAAAGACGTCCACTCACTAATCCCTGGACCTGTAAACATGTTGTCTGACATGGCAGAAGGGACTTTGCAGATGTGATTAGGACTGGGGGCCTTGAGAGTGGAGATTATCCTGGATTATCCAGGTGGGCCCAGTCTAATCACATGAGTCTTTAAAGGAAAATGCCTTCCCCAACTTCAGCCAGTCAGAGGAGGGGCAATGAAAGGTGAAAAGCAGAGCGTGAAATGGCCTCGGCCAGCTGCTGCTGGCTTTGAATACGGAGGGAGAACACCAAAAACCTAAGAGTGTGTGGCCTCTGGAAATTGCAGACAGGTGGTGAGAGTTGACCTTAGAGCCTCCAGGGAAAAAAAATGCAGCCTGGTCAGTACCCTGGTTTTAGTCAGTGAGAGTTGTGTGGAGCTTGTGACCTGCAGAGCCTTAAGATGATGAATTTGTACTGATTGAAGCCACTGAGTTTATGGTAATTTTAGGGCATCAATAAAATACAAATGCAATATGTAAATATACATACATATATATTCAGATGCCTAGATATGTGTTTTCTATTGGGATTATCTTTCATTCATGACTTCTTAGCACAAAAACACCATCTACCCCAGTTTGTATAAGCATAAAAGAAATACACTGAATGAGACCAGGTGGGTCAGAGACTGCAGGGCCAGCAAGGCTGACTAGGAAGCTTACAGTCAGGACCAAGCCCTCAGCACCAGGCCAGCCTCCTTCCTTACTCAGTTCAGGCAGGGGGGTCTTATACCTACACCCCAGTTCCTGAAGCATTTGGGTTTTCTGGCAGAATGTATGGAAATGAAGAAAAGAAAGGGTAGGTCCTCAAGTGAGGTGCAGGAAAAAGGTCAGCAATGTTCAGTGCAAGTTCATGCGTGACCACTCCAGGGTCTCTTCCAACTGTCAGTTTCATGGTTGTCATTCATTCATGTTACCCTGCTGGATGCTACCCAGAGCCGGCTTAATGGGAAATTTAAGAAGTTGGGAAATAATATAAGAAGCGGTTTGGGGAAGGATGATGTCAGGTCACTAAGAGGCACACAGGTGAGATGGCTAGGAAGAACTTTAAGAAGAGCTAAGCTAGAGACACGGATTTTATGTTCATTATCATGGATGCTCTAATTCCTGAGCTTAAGTGAAGATTTCTTAACAAGGATCTATAGGAGAGGGCTGAGGACCTACCACAGACTGGTATGATGTGTGAACCCAGGCAACACAGCACGGGTCCCAGGCTCCTGTACCTCACTATCCAAAGTGAGTATTTTGTATTTCATATGGCACCAAGTCAGAGGTAAAAGAAGGTTGAACCAAGTCTGGTGAGCATGGACTGTGGCTACAACTGAAGTCCTACCCCATATGGACCAGAACGCCATTGTTGCAGTCAACCGAACCACCAACTACCAAACGCCTGGCATACCCAGGGTCCTACTCTTAAGAGACAATGCCCTATTTTGGTGGTCATGGAATAAAACACATAACCCTGCCCCAACTTGTCAAAATATATTGAACCAAAGATCCAAATGTATAGTCTGACTAGTATAGTAGCATAGGGTCTATATTGCCTTGCTTAAGACAATTGATTGTCTTGTAGGAAATTTGAAAGAGATCACACTAGGAGACTGGACATTAGCCAGGTGTAAATTGAAGCTGTTTGGCTCCAGAAACCATAGGCATACAGAGAGATTAGTGACAAAAACTGCACACAGCAGAGAGCAGCAAAGACACTATGAGCAGGACACCTGTGGTCAAAGAGGAACAAGAACTCTGGGCCCAACTTCTTTTTTGGTTAAAGTCTTTATATAACACTGTTGTATCTATCTCCACACCCATTTCCTCTTGAACAACCCAAAGGCAATGTGATAGAATACCTTTCTAAATTGGCTTTAACTGTCAATTTGACATAACCTAAAATCTCCTCAGAAGGAAATGTCAATCAAGGGATTGGCCAAATCTGATTGGCCAAGTCAAGATTGGCCTATGGGTGTATCTGTGGAAGAATGCTTTGATTGCTACTTGATGTAGGAGGGCCCAGCCAACTGTGGATGGTGCCATCCCTAAGCAAGCAGTCCTGAACTGCTCTAAGAAAACTGAGTATAAAGTGGTCTGTCTGTGAGCCAGCCAGCAGCATTCCTCTGTGGTTTCTGCTGCACTTCCTTGGCTTTGAGTGAGTTCTTTGGTCAGAGATAATACTTTGTGGAACAGCTGCTTTCAAGGTTCCTGCCCTGCCTTCCCTCAATGATGGACTATAACCTGTTAGGCTGAAATAAACCTTCCTTCACATAAGTTGCATTTGTCAAAATGTTTTATCACAGCAAAAGAAAGAAACCTAGAACAATACCCTTAGAGGGAACTTGATTTGCTTGAATTTATACTTTATATATACTATGTGTCCCCTGTATGGTTGTACACACCCCTAATTCTGTAATATAATCTTTTCTACAGTTACAGATAAATGGAAAGCAAGACACTCTCCAAAGGAACCCATATTCTAAATTAATTAAATCTGAATTAATGAGAGTATACAATCATATCACAGGCACTGGGTTAGTGTCTGTAAATAGCCATTAGCAAGTTCATTAATTGGGGTCAAAGTCTAGTCTGTATTTCCCATGTCAAATGCAATCAGTCATGTGAAATAAGATTGTCTATGTTTCATCCTCACAAAGGTCCTTGGGTTTCCCAGGAATGTTTGAAATGTGGAGTCTTATTTTTCCAGAAAGGATCCAGTCCCAGAGGTCTTATCCTCCCACTAAAGATTAGGGGCTTCCTTGGGATTCTGACCTTTCATAAGATAAGAAAAATAAACAGATCCCTGAGGAACTGATTTGAAATGGTTAGTTACAATTTATGAATTCTAATCCAAAAATCACATATATAAGAAATACTTAGTGGTCGGGTATGGTGGTGCATGTCTTTAATCCCAGCACTCAGGAGGCAGAGACAGGCAGATCTCTGAGTTCGAGGCCAGCCTGGTCTACAGAGCAAGTTCCAGACCAGCTGTGGCCACAGAGAGACCCTGTCTCAAAAAGACCAAAAAAAAAAAAAAAAAAAGAAATACTTGGAAAATGTGGGACTGAAGGCACAGGACTGACATCTTCCTTTAAAACTATTAAGTTAGGGATGGAGAGATGGCTCAGTGGTTAAGAGCACTGGCTGCTCTTGCAGAGGACCCGGATTCGATTCCCAGCACCCACATGGTGGCTAACAACCTTACCTAACTCCAGTTCCATGGGAATCCAACACCCTCTGACTTCTGTGGGCATTGTACAACACAAGTGCACTTACATACATGCAGGCAATATACTCACACACATTAAATAAAAATAATTTTTAAAGCTACTAAGTTAGACTTCAGCCACATATATACCAATCCTGATTAAAGGTAACAAAATGTAAGCTATTGTATACTCCAATATGTATGTAATAAATCTGTGTGCAATTTAGTCAGCCACGTGAGGGTCAGGCTTTAAGTTCCCCTCATTAAACCTAGACATCAATGAGTCCACATGCTATCCCTGACATGCACTTATGGACAGATCTTTTTAAAAAGCCCCTGCTAATACTAAAATAGACACGCAGATATGCAGATAAGATGTGTCGTGTCGGAACACAAGATTTAGAATCTGTATTTACAACTCACACACACATTGCACTTTTCAATGCATTCTCATGATCTAGATATTTTAAAATCACAAGTGCAGTAGGTAAGTTCTACAGGTATCATCATTCAATTCCAAAGATGAAGCACAAAGACACAAATCTAAAATACAAAGTCATAGAACCATATTTGTCTTTGATCATCAATAACCAGCAATCTCCTTCCCACACACAGACTTCAACAGTGATGTACCTCCAGATCTGAGCATCAGTGGGTGGAGGAGGGGGCCTGTCGTACTCAGAGCTCCAGAGAAAGCATTTCCCCAAACAGTGATTATAGCTGATTGGAAGCAGGAATAGACTCTCTTCAACATAACTGCCAGAACTTAAGTATTTTGTTTGAGTTTGGGGTTTGGATTTTGATATTTGGGTTCTGTCAGTGCAGAGGATAGGACCAAGAGTCTTGCACATCCTAAGCACACACACTTCCACTGAGCTACATCCCCATCCCCTAGAACAGAAAAAAAAAAAAATGGGAAGAAGAGGCAAAGCCCAGCAGAGCTGGTTTTAAACTGGAAGTGTGTGCTGAGAAAGGGCTCTGACAATGGAACATCAGGTGAAATGCATCCAAGGGAATAAGCCTCAAACGTTCTTGTCTACATTTGGAAAATAGTTCTTTATTAAGAGCCTACTGTGTGTCATCAAGCCCTGGGACAGATACTCAAAATGAAAGAAGTCATTGCCATGATCCTTGGGATATCCAAACTAAAGTCTTAAGTGCCTAGAAAACAGGGATAACTGTCAGAGGCAGTGATGTATGTTCTCAGGGCACTGAGGAAGGTAGAGACAAGTCTTTGGTTAATGCAAGGAGAGGAGGGAAAGGGAGGGACTGCCTGGGACCTTGCTGGGACAGGACCTCAGAGCTGAACTGAGAGGCACAGGGTAGTTGTGCCAGGGGAGGTCAGGGCTTTACTCAGCCAGAAGACCTGCTGCCAAATAAGTGAAAAAGAACAAAGCCACAGGCCTGATCCCCATCAAGAAAGTTCTTTGGAGTGCAGCAATGCTGTCCCCAGCCTGCACCAATGCTGAAGGGATAGGCACTTTGATCCCCTCAGTAGCACTGGCCCAGCCAAGGGAGAAGACACCTAGTTCCGCCTGTGTACCTCCTAGTCCACATTTCCTCACACTCTTGAGCCCACAGCACCTAGACTACAGTGATCAAGGGGGGAAGGAATCAGAGGAAGCCTGAGTACAGAACAGAGGACCTGATGTTCACTGGGAAGAGCTTTCTCTAGTAAGCAATGGTCAGGGGGAGGTGAAGAAAGATGGCTCAGGACAAATGTGGTCCAGAAACAGGCAACAGCAGCAACAGCAGCAGCAGCAGCAGCACCTGGGAAACTGTTACCAATGCACAATGTCAGGCCTACTGAATCCAAAGTTTTCAGGAGTCTTCCATGCAATTCTGGTCCATCCTAGAGTTTGAGACCCACCACCCAACAGCATCCTTCACTGAATAATGGCTGATTCTCTGGGCAGGGGAGGAATTGGCACAGGCTGGCACAGGAGAAGACTGTCTCTGATCCTCTGAGATGCTCACAAATAAGCCTAGGATGGTGGGATAATGGTCATTTATACCCAGAGTAATCCCAAAGCACCTCAGGAATTAACTGATTACCCAGAAGATGCCAAATTTAGGGTTTTATATAGTCTTTGAGGAGCATCCTGGAGAGATTCATTCTAGAAACAGCTCCAGAGAGTTTGGAGTTTTGTTTTGTTTGTTAGTGTTGTTTTGAGACAGGGTCTCACTATGTAGCCCCAGCTGACCTAGAACTCACTATATAGACATTCCAGGCTGCCCTGGATCTCACACCAATCTGCCTGCCTCTGCCTCCCAAGTGCTGGTATTAAAGGCATATGCCACCGCACCTAGTCACAGGGGCTTCTTTTAAGATTTATTTTTAATTATTTGTATTTGTGATTGTGAGGGAATAGGTGTGTACATGTGAGTGCAGGTGCCCTCTAAGACCAGAGCTGTTGGATCCCTTGGAGTTGGAGTTACAGGCTGTTGCAAGCTGCCTGATGTGGGTGATGGAGACTGAACTTGGGTCTTCTTAATCACTCTTAATCACTAAGCTCTCTCTCCAGCCCAACTCTAGAGTTTTAGGGACTACTTGAAAACCTCTGGGCAGTGGATTCTTCCCCAGAACACCCCGAAAAATCTGAGTCTGGATAAGTCCAATCAAGAGGTTTATTTTTTCAGCCACTATGCACATGATGGCCCATTTTGTGCATGAAAATCACAAAACAAGACACCTTGGATGGAAGATACACCTTCTTCCTGACTTCAGCTGAGACTTCAGCTTCACTTGGTAGCCAGCCATCCATTCAACAAACCTGTTTTAAGACTTAGACTGTATCCATCAACTAAAGATCTCTCTCTCTCTCTCTCTCTCTCTCTCTCTCTCTCTCTCTCTCCACACACACACACACACACACACACACACACACACACACACACATTCTAGGCCATTCTCTTCATAATTAACCACATCAACATAATTTATTTACTCAGTGGTTCTAAGTAGCTGCTCTGCACTAAGCACTGTGCAGTCCACCAGGGAGGTAACGATGTTCATGCCCAGAGCCATACCCCTGACAGCCGTAGCCATTGCACAGCAGAGATTCCCCTGTTGAAAAATGTGAAGGAATCCCAGCATTCAGGAGGCTGAGAAAGGAGGATCAGAGGCTCAAAGTCATCTTGGGCTGCACAGATAGACTTTGTCTCAAAATATATAAAAGGATTAGGAAGAGGAAGGGGGGGGGAGAAGGGGGAGGAGAACAAAAGAAAAAAGGGGAAAGGGGTGGAATTCACAAATTGCTCGCCAGTCTCCAACTCATGACAGTATTTGCCTGTCTTTATTATTTTTTAATTTCACAGGAGAGGCTGGTTGGCAGATAACATTTTGTTGTATATTATACAAAGGTGTTCCTGAGTTGCATTCTTCTTGAGAAGAGCTAAGTTAACTCTACTGTGACCCACCAGTGCTTGTGATCCCTGGCTCGCCTTGGTAGAGCCAGGGAGGCATGTGTGGAGAACGAGCCAGGTTGGGGGCTGATGACAGATCTATGTTGGTGTGTTGGTGGTGCCTGGAGACAAGAGGAGCTGAGACAAGAGGAACTCATTACATTTGTGAGGTTTTATCTTTTCCCTTTCATAGACGAATATCTAAATTAGCCCAAAGCCCTTTGACCCACCTAAGCCCAACATATAGTGTTGATCTGTGTTCTCAGCTCTTTAACTGTGACAAGTGGGGCTGTCAGACTTGTGTTTCTCTCCCCAGTATCTTCATCCCCATTTCCTTTGCTCTTCCATTTCTGCTGACCTCTGAAACTTTGCCCTCCATTCTTTGTCCTGCCTCACAGATGGGTCCATTGATGGATCTGCAACCTGCATTGTAAAAGTATTTATGTCCTGGGGCTGGATAGATGGCTCAGTGGTTAAAAACACTGGGGCTCTTACAGAGGACATGGGTTCATTTCCAAGCACCCACATGGCCGCTAACAACCAACTTTAACTCCAGTTCCAGGGGATCTGATGCCCTCTTCTGACCTCTGCAAGCATAGCATGACACAGGTGCACTTATACACATGCAGGCAATACACTCATACACATAAAATAAAAATAAATACTTTTTAAAGTATCTACACCCCATGTATGGATGTATCCCCTGCCCTCGGACTTTTCATGAGTCTGCCGCCATGTTCCTATCCTTCCCTTCAAGAATAATTTTCCATTGTCTCATACTTTCATTATGTCCTCCCCTTAAATAACACACTTTTATCTGATGTCTGTTATTCCGAGTGCATTTACATTATGTATACATTATATACTAACTCGTTCAATCCTCACTGTGATTTTCCCAATTAACACTATCATCAGCACCTTCATTTTTCCATAGAGAAAACTGTTCATAGACTGGTTGTCATAAGCACCACTGGGAAGTAGCAGAGTAGGGTTCTGACATAGGCAGTCTGGCTCTGATGGCTACAGGAGACATGCTTTAGGGAGCCTGTCTACTTCCTGTTCCTTCCTTGGAAGTTACCATCCTGCCCAAGCAGATGGGACCTTGAGTGGACAGATGTACTCAATAGATTGCTTTCAAACAATCAGACTTTTGCCACAATAGAGGGAGTGGATTTAGTTGCTGAGCTTCTTCTCCCAATCCTAGCATTCCTGTAGCACACTGAAAATAACCAGCTGCCCTTCTCCGTTTTATGGTTTCTGTCCCTCTAACCCAGTCATGCCTGCCTGAATGACATCCCCTCAACTCCCTTGAAGCTGATCTTTTTAAGATTGATGGTTACCCATCTACAAAGTCAATTCCAGTGGCCTCTTGATCCTGTTCGGCCTTTCTGCAGCAGTCTCAAAGATGCCTGCCTCCCCACTCCTCTCCTCCAATTCTTTCCTCTGAGAATTCCTCCACAGCCTTCTTCACTAAGCAATTCCTCTCGCTTTCTAGAAGTTTCCTCAGGCTTTCTCTTCAAGAACAGCAACCACACTTTCCTAAGGCAGAGATGTCCCACATCCTGTGCTCCCATAGGCCCTCTGCAAGCATTTGTCACTAAGCATCCCATCCAAAACAGATAGGACTGCATATTATATTCTCCGCAGCAAAATTAACAAGTTATTTAATAGCAAAGACTTCAGGGACTCTTTGTGTAAATAACACGTGTGCATGTAAAACAGATAAGACAGTTGGTTATATCACTTGCCCAAATCCTCCAGTAAATTTCCAGAGTACAGACCCAGTCTACGAAGTCCTGAATAGTACCCCATCCACCTCTCTGAGCCTCACCCTCTTTCTTTCTGCCTACTCACTCCATTCATACAAGAATGTTTTCCTGTTTATCAAAAGCAGTTTAGGGGCTGGAAAGACGGCTCAGGTGGTAATAGCCTTATTCTGCAAGTACAAGGATATGAGTTCAAATCCCCAGTACCTGTGTAAAAAGTTGGGGATGGCTGTATATTGCTGCAACCCCAGCATGAGGAGGAAGAAACAGGGAGATGCTGGGAGCTCACTGGACAGCCAGCCTAGCCAAAACTGCAAACTTCCAGTTCAGTGAAAGGCCCTATCTTGAGGCAATAAAGTGAAGGACAATATAGGAAGACAGTCAATGTCCTTCTCCACTTTCTGCATGCACACGCATGGGAGCATGCACCTACATGTCCCCATGTATGCAACACACACACACAAATAAACACCTAGTTTGTTGTTACCTGAGAAACCATTTGTATTCCCAGATGTTTGACTGCCTCTGCCTAGTCTTTGAAGACAACCCCACATACAAGTACCAGAGGACCTTGGGTGGTCAGATCCACTAAATAGATTGCATTCAAACAATCAGACTTTGCTGTGATAAACAGAGGGCGTGGATTTGGTCCTGTGGCCCTGCTGCATGCTCCTATTTTCTCTAGGAACTTACCACACTCTGAAAGTAACTTTTCTGCTTACTTGGGTTTTGTTGTTATGGTGTGTCTATCACCTGAAGCTAGCCAAACATTAGGGTTTAGGATGGTCCTCCAGGAACCAAAACTTATGACACCAACCACAAGTTTGGGGGTTTCTCAAAACCACCATCCAATTAAATAACACGTCAGAAAGACCCACAGAATTCAGCAAGAAGCAATTATATTATTCATGGCCACATTTCTTCTAGAGAATAGAGACAAACTAGAACCAGTCAAGTCAATAGACACAGAAGGTGAAATCTGGCTGAGTCAAATGTAAGGCTCCTGGTTGCCTTCTCTTCACAAAACATGAGGTTACCTCCTCCTGACCAAAGTGTATGGCATTAGAGTATTGCCAACCAAGAAAGCTCACCAAGCTTCAGATTTTACTATGGCTTCATTACATGCATATGATTGAGTGAATCATTGCCCATATAACTAAACCCAATCTACAGGTCTCTATCTTCCTCAGAAGTGGAACTCCTATCACACAGCCCCTGTGAACCACTTGGTTAGCATAAACTATTAGAAAAGGCCTAAGAGCTCACTGTGAGTGTCAGCTTTCTATACATGACAAAATATCTCAGACAATGGACTTCAAAGAGAAAAGGCACCCCAGCACCCACATGGCAGCTGACAACTGTCCATAACTTCAGTTCCAGGGGATCTGACAGCCTCTTCTAACCTCCTCGAGCATTGCACAACATGGGTGCCCTTACCTACATGCAGGCAATACACGTATACACATAAAATAAAAATAATAAAAAAAAAAATTTTTAAGAGAAAAGATATTTGGGCTCGCAGTTTCAATGGTTCCATGGTCACTTGGCTCCATTGCTTTGGGCCTGTGTAATGCAACACACGGGGAATAAGCAGCAAACAGAGCTGCTCACTTCATGGCAGCCAGGACACAAAGACAGATAAGAAGGGAATGGTGTCCCAATATCCCTTTCCTGATCACATTCCCAATGACTTAGCTTCTTCCCACTAAGCCCCACTTCTTAAACTTCCTATGACCTCTCAATTGCTCTCCAAGATGGCCATCAGCTCTTAAGCACATGCGCTTTGGGGGGATACTCCAGATCTAAGACATAGCAATGAATGACAAAAGCATTCCTATCACTGTGAAGACTTCAAAGGTTTAAAGGTCACCTCTCAGAAGTGAGGACTTTTGGGGTAAAACCAAATTCCTTCTGCATATCTATCTACTCTCCTACTAGAATAAAAACTTCTGGGTTTTAAGGAACAGATAGTCTGTCTTTGTGGTGGTTTGAATGAGAACGTCCCCCATAGGTTCCAAGTATTTGAACACTTGGTCCCCAGTTTACGGCACTATTTGGGGAGGGTTTTGGAACCTTTGGGAGGTATGGCCATACTGGAGGAAGCAAAGTAATTAATACAGGTCAACTCTCTACTATGGCTATAGCTATCTAGACAAACACACACACACACACACACACACACCTGTATTACACATATATACCCATATGCACTATTCGGTTTCAAGGTAAATATCAAATTACGTTCATTTAAAAGCCAAAGGGCTTTATGCTCTCATCTCATCCATCAAGAGCAATTCATCCTTTCTTAGCAGCTGACTCCCCGGGGGCAGTTACTCAAGCCAAAGCAATCAATTATTATTGTCCTGCCCAAGACAGAGAGAAATGAAAATGGAAAGTTTGGTCCATATGCCAAAGGCCCAGTCTTGAGCCTATAACTGTGATCACTGCCACCTGGAACCTTTGCTTCAGCAGAAGATCCCTAAGTCCTAGGTCAGGACCAAGGGAACCACCCTGTGGCCAAGGATCTGCCACAAGGGACAGGAAGTGCTAGCAGAAGCCAGACTGCAGCTGCCCTGGAGCTGGCTCCAGTGGCTCTGAGTTAGGTGGAAAGTCGTGTCTTTCCCAGGAGGTCTCAGGTGTATGCACTCCAGACGAAGCAGGTCTGGGTCTTGGTGTCTCTAAATCAATGGAGGCAAAGCACACTGGAGGAGTTTCTTACCTGACTTCATCCACCTAGGGTCTTAGCTTCAGACTGCTGTGAAACCAAACCATAACCTATATGCATTTCTCCTGAAGCAAAGAACTGCCATGTTAGTTTTACAGTCATTACTAAAGGATGTATATAAGTACTTGCAGAACAGGCTCTATTCCTAGATGATCTAGAGACAGAAACTGCTGGTAATTCTTAAATAACTAAAGGCACCCAAAATACACATTATACATATATGCATATAAACACACAGCGGGACCTGTGAGAAGAAATGAAAATAAAAATATCAGTGTAGGTTATTTCCCAGAAATGGGATTTCAAGTGACACTTGTTTTATTATTTATCATTTTCTCCTTCATCCATATATTTTAAAATAAATAATATTTCAAAGTAAAAAATGAGGGTTTTTTTTTACATTAAAGAAAAAGTCTCAAAGATGCAGCAGAATGGGTATATGATTAAACCATCATACACCTCAGTCTATGGAGAGCTGTGACTTCCCTGTCTTATGTATGTGTTGATTCTTTTGCTATATCTATTCCTAGTCTCCTTGACAAGAAAGTGCTCTAACAACTTTGATATATACCTTTATGTATGGGTATGCTGTTATAAGTACATAGTGCTGTTTTGTGAGCAAATAACATTTAGTTACATAAATGATTTTACATAGCTAGTTCTTCTGACAGACTATAACTCACACATACCCCAAAAAGATAAGAACTTATTTCTATTTGGAGTTCTGTTTAAAGTTTTAGCCTGGGATGTTTAATCCTGGTTGTCGACTTGACTGGATTTAAAATCACCTAGAAGATAAATCTCTAGGCTTGTCTCTGAGGGTGTTTCAGGGGATTAACTAAGATGGGAAGATCCACTCTGAATGTGGGCAGCTCCAATGTGAACAGGACTCCAATGTGGGCAGGATTCCAATGTGGGCAGGACTCCAATGTGGGCAGGACGGGTCCTAGACTTAAAAAGGAAAAGGCCATAGATGAACACTCGTATTCATCTCTCTCTGCTGCCTGACGGAACACAATGTGACCAGCTGCCTCACCTTTCCTGCCATAATGGGCTGAACCCTCAGTGAGCCAAAAGAAACCCTTCATTTCTTTAAGCTGCTTTTCTCAGGTATTTCATCATAGCAATGAAAACCAGTAACTAATTCAGAACCTGGTAGTAATACATATAAGTAGAAATGAACAGTAGAGAGTTTGTTTCCCAAGCATGAAGCTCAAGACTCAATGTTAAGCACTGTTCAAGGGCTAGGTCCTAGCTGAATAAAAAGAAGACAGGGAACTGAGCAACTGGCTTCATTCCCTGCTTCCTGGATGTGGCTGCATCTTCACCAGCTACCTCAAGCCCTGCCATCAGGATTCCCCCACCACAATGCACAGCATCTTCAAACTGTGAGCCAAATAGACCCTTCCTCCTTTAAATTGCTTTTGTCGAGGTATTTTATCATAGTATTGAGAGAAGTAACTGTGTGTATGAACCGGTGTCTCCTTCAACACCTATGTTAAAGTATACTAGAATTGCTATCATACCAGCTGTATAAAAGGTGGAGTTCCTGAGGGCTATGCGCTCATGGATGTGATTGACACTGCTATGAGAAGACAAGTTGGGCCCCTTCATTTCTTTGCCCTTCTACCTTCTGTCATGTGAAGCAGCATTCCTCCCCTCTGAGGACACAACATTCAGACACCATCTTAGAATCCTAACTGCCAATTCCAGTGCCTACAATGGTGGCCCTTATAGTCTCCATAACAGTAAGCCAATGCATTTTAGTTCATTATAAAGACATGGTCATGAGAAGGCAAGTTGGGCCCCTTCATTTCTTTGCCCTTCTACCTTCTGTCTTGTGAAGCAGCATTCCTCCCCTCTGAGGACACAACATTCAGACACCATCTTAGAATCCTAACTGCCAATTCCAGTGCCTAGAATGGTGGCCCTTATAGTCTCCAGAACAGTAAGCCAATGCATTTTAGTTCATTATAAAGACATGGCCTGTGTTCTGCTAAAGAAGCACAGGGTGGGCTTACATTCTTCCTTGCTGTCTTTTCTTTCATTTTTGTTTAATTTTACTTTTTTTTCTTTTTTTTTCTTTTTTTTTTTTTTTGGTGTTTTTGAGACACGGTCTCTCTGTAGCCCCAGCTGTCCTGGAACTCACTATGTAGACCAGGCTGGTCTTGAACTCACAGAGATCCACCTGCCTCTGCCTCCCGAATGCTGGGATTAAAGGTGTGTGCCACCTTTTTGAGACTGAGTCTCATGTAGTCCAAGCTCTAGTCTCAAATTTGCCGTGTAGCTCAGGATGGCCCACTGCTTCCACCTCCCAAGTTCTGGGTTTTCAAGCATTCACCATCACAGCCTTCATTTAACAGCAGAAAGTCCCATGTATATCTCACACTCACCAGAAAACCAGGACCTTACCCACCTCCCTGTCTCCCCTGTCTCCTCTATCCCCTCTCACTTGGACACGTATTTACATTCTTCATCTTTTCCCATCTCATCCTTGGTGAAATTCTCTCTTCTCCTTCACTCTCTCTGTATAGACTGATCCACCAGATTCTTTCATTTCTACCTAAATATCCCATGTATATCTCACACTCACCAGAAAACCAGGACCTTACCCACCTCCCTGTCTCCCCTGTCTCCTCTATCCCCTCTCACTTGGACACGTATTTACATTCTTCATCTTTTCCCATCTCATCCTTGGTGAAATTCTCTCTTCTCCTTCACTCTCTCTGTATAGACTGATCCACCAGATTCTTTCATTTCTACCTAAATATATAAATAATCTCAGTGCATAGAAAATAGATAAGCAAGCAACACAAATATTGCTGACTGACCAATTCTGTGAAGGAGGTAAATGGGGTAATGAAGACAGAAAGGGGCCTGAGCATGGTCAGATAAGACCTCTCTAGAATGAGAAGGAACTCGATGGTAAAAATGACTCAAGGAAGGAGTAAATACCCAGGTATATTATGGTCAGCAGATGTCAAGGCCACAGGGAGAGAAGAGCATCCAGTGGTCTGCATTTGTGGTAAAGCTTTCAGAGGAGGGAGTGACCACAGCTAAATGAAGAGAAATGGGCAGAGACCAAATCATGGAAGGATGTGGAAACCACTCAAGGCATTTGGACTTTATATAGAAAACTAAAATGCAGCATTTAAGCGGAAGGGCCTGATCTTAGCTTTTTTTCTCTGTATTTGTGTGTGTATGCATGCTCACGTGCATGTGTACTTGTGTGGGTGCACATGTGGAGGCCCCAGTCTACATTGGGGGGGTGTCTTCTTATATCGCTCTCTCTTATCTTTTGAGTCTCTCACTGAACCTGGAGCTCACTGAGTTAGCTGAGCTGACTAAGCCCCAGGTATCCTCCTCTCTCCACCTCCCCAGGACTAGAGTTACAGGCTCACCCCAGTCTGCCTAGATTTTTATGCAGCTCTAAACTTGCTAATGTGGCAAGCAGTTTACCAGCTGAGCCATAACCCCAGCCCTGTGTTTTTACAAGTTTCTTGTCACTGATGTATAAAGAATGGATATGGATGGCGGATGTTAGTTGTCAACTTGACATACCTGAGAAGAGAGAACCCCAATTGAAGAAACGCCTCCATTAGATTGGCCTGTGGGCATGGTCATTAGGCATTTTTTTGATTGCTAATCTTGATTGCTAGAGAGGGGGCTCAGCAGTTAAAAGCACTGACTGCTTTTGCAGAGGACCTAGGTTATATTCCCAGCACCCACACTGTGGCTAACAACCATCTGTAATTCCAGTTTCAAGGAATGTATAAAATGGTCTCTTCTAGACTTCATGGGAGCTACATGCATAGGTGCACTTACATACACGCAGGCAAAACACTCATGCACATGATAATAAAAATTATATTTAAAAGGAAAGGTAGCCAGAGAGCAAAGGATCAAGCTAATAAGCAGCACTATCCCGAGGTTTCTGCTTCAAGCTCCTGCCTTGACCTCCCTCAGTGATGGGCTATGACCTATAAGCTGAAATAAACCTTTCCTTCCCCTGACCCAGTAGCTTTTAAAGGTCAGTGTTTTATCACAACAACAAAAATCCAACTAGGAGAGAGGGGAAAGAGATAGAACAAGAAGACAAGTTAAAGCTTTTATTCCAAGTCACAGAAACAGTAGCAACAGTTTAAACTAGCAGAAGGCAGGGGTAGGGGGTCCACAGCGAAAAAGAGCATGTTGACACTCGGCCTGATATTACTTGGGGTTGGAATGGAGACGGAGATGAGGGGAAGGGAAAACTCAAGGATGACTCAGAGTTCTGATATAAGCACTAGATGGATATTAGTGCCATTTCTTGAATCAGGGACATAGGAGGAGGCTTGGAGCCAGCTGGCAGTTGGGTACAGCAGGGAATTAAGAGTTTTCTTTTAGACGTGCTAAATTTAAGATTCCAACAAGATGCTCTGATGGGGATATCAAGCTGATACTTACAACAACATGGGGCTCCATGAAGAAAGTTCTGAAATGGAGTTCCATTTATGAGGCATCATCATGGCTGTAGTACTTATGTCATGGGAGTGTACAGATGAAGAATATCTTCATGCATGGGACATAAGGGGAAAAGGAGGGTAGAGGAGGGGAGAGAAAGAAGGGGAGGGGAGGGAAAGGATGAGAGGGAAGGATGGGAGGAAAGCTCAAAACAGGGTCCTGAGGCTCCTTAGCATTGAGAGAGCCTGTCTATAAAGAACTAGTAAAATTTAAGGAAAGGCCAGTGATATAGAGCAAATCCAAGAAGACTGATGTTGTAGTGGAATGAGCGATATCTGCTGTAGGTTCACATATTTGAACCCTTGGTCCACAGGCGGCAGCCCTGTTTGGGAAGGCTGCCGAACCTCACTGAGGGAAGTGTGTCACTGGGGGTGGGCTTTAAGGTTTTATATCCTGACCCCACTTCCTGCTCACACTCTGCTTGCAAACTGCAGATACAGGATGGCCAGATATCTCCGGCTCTAGACACCAAGCCTTCCCCTTCTTCAATGGGCTGTATCCCCTTCAGCTGTAAGTAAAAATAAACCCTTTCCTATTTGTTCCTTGTCAGGAATTTTGATCACAACAACAGGGAAAGTAACTAATACAGATATCACAAAACCAACCAGTGTTTCACAAGAGAGGTTGGGGCACATATGCCAAATATGACTGAAAGAACATAGCCAGAAACATGCCTGTGGCTTTAGGATGATGACGGGAAAGCAATTTCAGTAAAGCAGTGCTACAAGCCAGACTGAAACAAATGGAACAGTTTGTAAGGGAGGAAATGGAGGTGGGATACATAGACTTGGAACACATTTTGCTGACAAGTCTACAGGTAAAAAAAAAGGGATATAACATTAGCTGGAGGCTTCTGTAAAAACAGGGATCATCTACCACACATGTGCTTTAGTGGGAATGAGCTGGATTTTCTTTTTTGAGATAGGGTCTCACTATGTAACTGAAGCTCACCTCCAACTCACAATCCTCCTGCCTCAGCCCCCCAGAGTGCTTTTAAAGAGAGGGGGAGATGGATGGTACAGGTGAGATAGAGAATCATAAAGAAGCCCTTAAGAACACTGGCCTTCCATCACGGAGAACATCTTTCACTCCAGGAAGAGACATGAGAGGTGTATCCTGTATGCACATGGGAAGAGGTGTACCCTCTATGCACACACCTGTCCAAGTGTCGATCTGGGGCTGGACAAACAGGAGACATCCACTAGCTTCCGTTTCTCAGTAAAAAGAAACAGGAGGTTATTGTGGTATGGCTTTTTTTTTTTTCTTTTCTCCACATATAAGGAGACCATCCCATCACCATTTTGGAGTGTAGAATACCTTGGTCTGGTAACCATGGCAACTAATTGAGCAGTGCAATATACAGCTAACTAGGTCTGCAATAATGGAGACGGCTGCTGACAGTCCTTAGGAGAAGGGAGGGGAGTTATAGGACTCTCAGTATTACAATCATTGCCCTACCTGCCCTTCACCTGCTATGGGAGATGCTCAAATATACAGGAAAGTAGAAGGTTAACTAACGATTCTATGGTGCAGTTCCCATGAGGTTATAATCAAGGTCATCATCCATAAAGGTGTGAGGCTGTGCAAAGAGGGAAATATGGAGGGGGGGGCTCTGTAACTAAACCCAAATAAACTCATTGTCTCCCCAAGCTGATCTTTGGTGGAATTAGTACTTTGATTTGCCATCAGTGAATGGGGTGAATAGTTAAACACAACAAAGAGGATTCTCCAAAAATTTTCAGCTGTGATAGAGTTGGGGGTGGTGGGAGAGAGGGGAGGAAAAGGCTGAAGAGCCAGCTTGAAGCCCCTCCTGGTAGCTTTTCAAAGATTCTTCCTGCTCCTAGTGCAAAAAAGAACTTTATGGTCTCAGTCAATGGCCTCCTAACAGACCTCGCTGCCCTAGCATCCACAGCACAGCCTAGGTGTTTCAGATTCCTTCTTTCAGAGGGTTCCCCTAGGCCACACACCTGCTGTGCCATGCAAACCTTGTCTGGGCCTCAACTTAGAGAGGCCAATCCTGTAGCTCCTCACTTGGGCTTCCTTTTTCTGGCCCCACTTTTGCAAGCTTGTGCCCAATATATCCTTTCCTCCTTCCTCTCTCTATCTACCTTTTACTAAAGCACTTGCAGGCCTCACATTTCTCTCTCTAAATGCTGTGAAAACTCATTTTTCTGTCTGTCTTCAGACTCTGCCGACTAGACGGCGGCCTTCCCTCCTGTGTAAGATCCAAGTCAGATCCTAGTTTTCCAACTGCTAAATCCTCTCTTAAAATTCCTTTCTCTTATTCTAGCGCTTCTTCCTCCGAAGCATACTCTAGAAGATCAAAGTTGTCTTGTATTATAAGCATTAAATATAGTATTATATATATATTATATGTATTAAAATCATGCAATTACGCATATATATCTTTCTACATGTGAGCTGACTCTGTCTCTAAAGGAGGAAGAATGAAGGGGGGAAGGGATATGAAAGGGAAGGGCAGGTGGAGAGGAGAAAGGAAAAGTGGAGTATTCTGCAAGTGAAGGCACCTTGGTCTCCCTTGGTTCCCCCCAATGGCTTAAATAAAACTGCTGGAAGGTGTCGCCCAAGACTTGAGAGCTAGACAGCAGCGAGCCCGAGCTTCTGCAAGATCCCAGCCTGGCACAGTCGTTAGTCTTCTCCCCCGCTCCCACTCCCTCTACCCCATCTCCAAAAAGAGCAGTGGGAGGGAATGGAGCGAAACAGGGCATAGAGATGAAAATGTAACGCTGAAAACTTCATGCTAAACGGAGCACGTGATCGCCCTCGCTTATCCTGCATTCCATCTGACCCGAGCCTGGCAGAGGCCTGGCTTTCTGGAACATGCAGAGACCACGGGAGGCCCATCCCAGTGTCTGAGGGTGACAATGAATTGCCAGAAGTGGTGAGTGCCCACGTGCATGCGGGAGAGCTAAGCTTGCTTCTAGGGACCTGGGTTGTTAGGGTGAAGCAGGCAAGAAGAGGACAGGGTGGAGGAGGAGTCATCTACCTACTACCTCCTCCCCTCCTGAAGTCACTCCACCAGACACTGGCGACTCACCAGCTCTAGGTGAATTGGATCCCTAGGAGCCAGGACAGGGCCCTGAGTCAGAACCCTAGCCGCAGGTTTTCTGGGAGCTAAGGATGGAAGAACTGAGGGCCCTGGCCTTAGCTGCTTGCAAAAATCGCTTTCCCAACCCTGAATTCTTACTCCCCTTCGAGAGCACTGCAGAGGCTGCGTCTGATTAATGCTGTGCGCTGATACATACAGGAGCAGTGCTCCAGATTCCCGGCAAGCAGTCCTGCGCCCCTGCGGAGAGGAGGAGCCGCCTGCCCAACGGCGACCCCTGGCGGCCAGTGGAGACAGCGCAGAGCACAAAAACGGGTAATTTTAAAAGAAAAAAAAGCCATCCTGCTATGAGTGAATGTTTATGATCCCAGCTACTTGAGAGGCTGAAGCAGGAGCATTACAAGTTGCAGGCCAGCCTGGACAAATGGACGAGACCCTTGTTGCAGAATTTAAAAAGAAAAACAGAGGTTGGCGATGTGGCTCAGTTACAAAGCCCTTACTTGTCTGGCACATGCTCAGTGGCTCAAGGTTCAATCCCCAGTTAGGTCAGATGGTGATGATGGTGATGATGAACAACAGTTTTTTTTTTTTTAAAGAAAGAGAAGACAGGGTAAGATATAGGGCTCCAGATGGTGCAGGGCAGGAGGCAGAGAATTGGAAAGCCAATTTTGCTTTCTTACTGTATAAACAGGAAGGAAGGGAACAATCTGTGGGAAGTGGTGGGGGCTGAGGAGGGTAACTGGAGGGGGGAAGGTGGAAATGTGGAAATCTGCTAATAGTGGAATGGAATCTGTTTAATGTAATGCTTTCACAAAATAACACTTTAAAAGTTTTTCCCTGCCTCCCTCGTCTCCAGCTCTGATCTCATTTTCTCTTTCTTGTTTCCCAACCAGGCTATATTCTGGAAAAGGTATCCCTTTACGGACCTAAAACCTATGTTGTCCATTTCCAGTGCCTGCAGTGAGCCTGGGTCCCAAGAGCCAAAGGGATATAGGAGTTGAAAGCTTGGTCATTAGAAGACACCCATTTAATTCAATATGTGCTGATGACTGTGTGACCTTGAGCAATTTCCTCAACCTCTCTGAGCCTCTTTCCTTGTACAGAAAACAGAATATAAGCCAAATGTACCTCTAAGATTGTGGTAATAACCTCCTGCCTCAGAGTGTAAAGTTGTCCAATACCAGTCCCTACCAGGATCTCGTTGGAACATGACAGTGATCCAAGTAGGCTGATAACAGGCCAAGGGTCTGTGAGTAGCAGGTGTACATGTCACCCACCACTTTCCTACTCTTTCCTACAACCCACAAGCCTGTGTCTGACCATGCAAACTCACCAGGCATTAGTATGTACTGTGTGTGTTTGGTGTATAAGGCCCACAGCCGATCCAGCTTTGGGTGGAGCCTGATGCTTCAGTCACAGGGCATATCAGCAGGACAGGGAGGGAGAATATGTTCAGAAAACCTGACTCCTCAAAAGTGAGAGTCTCCTGGGGATACAGAAACATCTCTAACCCCAGGATCCTGAAGCCTATCTCAGGAAGGCCTCCCATCCAAGGACTCTACCTCTCAGAGTTGGACATCCCAGGACCCTTCATCAGCAGATCTGCAAATAAGTTCCCAGGGCTAAGTTCTCTTATTTTATCAGTATTTTGTGTGTATGCACATGCGTAGGTGAAGGTCAGGAATTGATGTCTTTCTGTATTGCTTTCCACCTTTTGTTTTATTGTGTTTTTGATTTTTGAGACCGGGTCTCACTCTGCAGTCCTAGCTGGCCTAGACCTCACTCTATAGACCAGGCTGGCCTTGAACTCATAGAGGTCCCCCTGCCTCTGTCTCCAGAATTTGGGATTTTAAATGTATGCCACCATGCCAGTCTCTACCTCTTTTTTTTTGACACAGGGCCTCTCACTCACCAATTCAGCTAGACTAACTCATCAGCAAGCCCCAGGGACCCTCATGTCTCTGTGCCCCCAGCACTGGGAATTGTAAGGGCATACCACCACATCTGGCTTCTTAGATGAGTCCTGGAGCTCTGAACTCAGGTCCTTATGCTTTGTGGCAAGCACTCTACCAGCTGAGCCACCACTCCATTCTTCCAGCATTTTATTTATCGATTTGTATGTACTTGGCATTGGGTCTATGCTATCAAGAGCACAAGATAATTACGTATTTCTTTTCCTACTCTCCTAAACATGATTCTGTAATACATGGCTCAATTTAAAAAAAAAAAAAACTATTGTTCTAGTTCCTCTGGAGGCATGAGGAGTCAGCTGAGAGTTCCCCAAGGCACTTTAGGAGATACAGAAGCAGGGCCCCAAAATCACAAATTCTACTACTCTGATTCCCAAACTCCTGTTACTGAATCTAATTGTTTATTAGAGCTCTCCCCACCTACTTCCTGATGAGACAAAGGACAACCAGACACACTGTACTGGCCCCAAAGAATCAGGTACAGACAAGCCCAGCTTTACCTCACATTAGACATCTCATGACTGACCTAGGAGCTGGTTCCTCACACCAAGTGTCCACTTCCTGGGATAGTCACCTAGATCTTTCCTGTAGCCTTCCCCCCCCCCCCCCCCCCCCCCCCCCCCCCCCGCCTCTCCCTCTCATCCTCTGCCTTTGTGAGATCTGTGCTCTTTAAAATATTTTCTGGAGTGTATTCCTGTGTTGTTAGTGGTGGCGGAATGCTGTATAATTATCCCCCAATTCATCAGGCTCCTTAACAGGCAAATGCCTTTTTTTCCCCCAATAAGTTTCTCTGGCTGAGGCACCAATCGGCCTTGTTGCTACGGAAACCGGAACATTTCCCTAGTTTAATAGTATGTTGAAAGCACTGCATGTGTATACATGCACACATACAGTGACTGCTTGCTTTCTCTGCCCCTCTTGCCTTTCCTATCTTTGCTGACCTGCCTGGCATGGGCTGCATACACATGTCCCCTAGTGGCCCCCTCATCTCCGGCTCTCCTTGCCTCTCACTCTGCCTCCACCTCCCTCTACCCTTCCATCTGGTGTTCTCAGCTGCTTGAAAAGAAACACCAATTGGCTTTGCATAAAATCGAAGGAGGAGAGGGAAATAAAAGGTAATTGTAGAGACAAAGCCTTGTGAAATGCTTTGACCAGCCAGGTGTTTCCTGTTGGAAGGCTCCTGACTTCAGCTGGCCAACTTCCTGGAAAAGGGGTGATTCAGAGGGAAGAGAGAGGATGAAGATTGGGCAGCTCAGTGCAGGACTGAAGGGGAGCTCTCAACAGCACCATCTGCTGTAGCTGCTCCTGGGTACCAATGAAGGCACCACCTCCCAAGACCCTACATTTGGCTCAAGGACCACTGGAGGGGAGGAGGGCTCTGTTAAGACTCAATTGTTTATGCATTTATTCAACAAATATTTCCTAAAAGCTTAGCGATGTCAGGCACTGTTCTAGGCACTCGGGAGACATAGATGACCTCTGTCCTCAAGATGCATTACCCACCCTCAGGTAGTCATTGAGACAGCACAGTAAGGATGAAGCAACACGTCACTTGGGAATAAAACCAACTGGAGCTCGAGCCTTGGGCCACCATTTCCCAGCTGTGATCTTGGGTAACTGAATAATTGCCTTTAAGGCTGTTTCCTCTTCCTGAAAAACAGATTCACTATAAAGTTGCTTCAGAAGATAAAATAACATGCACTAGCATACTCAATGCATATCCTCACTGTTGTCATGCCAGAGCCATAAGACGGTCATGTTACCATGAAAGCGACCTCAAAGTCACACAGAGTCACAAAAGAAGGGTTTAACTGGATGTTTTCTGGGTGGCTAAAGTTATAAGAATGTTCTAGCCAGAGGAAGGATAGGGTGAGGTCTAAGGTGTGGATGGAGTATACTGCTATACTATCTGCAGTGTACCAGGATCAGGTACGGTGGCCTGGAGACATGACAGAAACCTTGAGGGTACAGAGCCTTACCTGCCAGTGCATGAGTAAACACAAGGGTTTCGGGCTCAAGATGGGAACAAGAGGTAAACTGTTAGAAGGGGGTTTCCTCACAGCACAAAAAAAAAAAAAAAAAAAAAAAACTTTCAAGGGCTCCTGGACCTCCACTGCTTTAAGTCAGTGATTCTGAGTGACCCCGGTCAGTTCCACATGGCAAGTGGGTCCTTGCTCCACTTTTGCACCAAGCTTCTGGTTCATCCCAGACCACACACCTCTGGACATTGTATTATCAGACCCAGTATACCTTAGCTATGAGTTCTGAACTAGACAAGATGCAGGGGGGAGAGGGGGTGAGGAGATGATCCTGGAAATCTTTTCTAACACTTGACTTTCCAACTGCTTGGCTATGATATAAAAAAAATTGAAAAAAGAATGGGTTGTTTGGTACTAGCTGTGAAGTGATTGGCTTACAAAAAAAAAAAAAAAAAAAAAAAAACAGATGCTGTGTGTATAAAGTTGCTTCAGAGGAGTCCAAGAAATTATGGAACAGGATTGGGTGTGCTGGTGCATGTTTGTAACCCTAGCACTAGGGAGGCAGAAACAGGAGGATCACTGCAAGGTTGAGGCCAGCCTAGGCTACATAAAGAGACCCAGCCTCAGAACGAAGAGGAATAGGAGGAAAGAGGAGGAGGAGGAGGAAATGTGAGCTGGAGACTATGTGACTAGAGGGTGGGAGCAGTGACAAGGCTCCTGGGCTGGCTGGCTGGCTGGCAATTCAGCTGTGCTTGAAGGTTGGGAAGAAAGGGGAGAATAGGACTGGCTGCCCTGGGTTTGCCCTTATTAAAAGGAAACAAAAGAACAAGAGCTCCTTTGTGTCACGTGGTGCCTCCAACCCTCTGCTCTCGACCCTTAGCAAGCATTCTTGAACTTTGCCATCTAAAATGATGCCAAATTTTCTCATACCTTGTGTTTCGACTAAGACAATGCTTCTGTCTCTGAAACGAAGCACAAAAGAAGAATCAGGGCTGACCAAAGGTGTAAGCCACATGCATCAGTCCTCTCCCCTTCCCACCTCTGTTCACTCACAGCATCTGCTCCTTATGGGTTTGTTGGTGAGAATGAACATTTATATTTAGGATGTTTTCTCTTAGGAATTCATACAGAAGGGAGGCTTTTCCTCATACTGATTGATTGGTATTCTATATCCTTTCAGAAACCTTAGAATAAGATCTGGAGAGATGGCTTAGCTGTTAAGAGCACTGGCTACTCTTACAGAGGACCAGGTTCAATTCCCAGCACCCACATGGTGGCTAACATCCATCCTTAACTCCAGTTCTAGGGAATCCAATGCCTTCTTCTGGCCTCTGTGGGCATTGCATGACACAGGTACACTTATATATAAGCAGGCAATACACTCATACACATAAAAATATTTTTCATATTAGAATATATTGCTCCTATACTTAGGAAGAAAATGAAAGTATATAAAAATATTTGTTGGGTTTTGGGCTTGATGAAGCTTCAAACGATATATGCATATAGGTAAAAAATTCCATGTGTGATTACATGTTTGAGAGAGCACACTCACCAGGTCAGCGTTTAGTGTTTTCCTTAACAGCACTCCATCTTATTCTTTAAGACAAAGTCTCTCACTGAACTTGAAGCTTGCCAATTCTGCTAGATGGGATGATCAGAGAGCCCCAGGAATCCTCCCATCTCTGCCTCCCCAGCACTGAGGTTATAGGCATGCACCACTGCACCCAGCTTTTATGTGGGTGTTGAGGATTGCACTCCGGTCTTCATGCTTGCACAGCAAGCACTTTACTAGTCCCCCCATCTCCCTATCCTCAGGTAAAATATTTTGAAAGGAAAGATAAGGCAGGGGAGGATAGGCAGAAACATGTCCTACTATGTGCAAGGCACCTGGCAAAGCTCTGGGTATATACTATCCTTTCTGAGCCTCACAACACCCACATGAAATATTATCATGCCCTTTTATACAGGTCAGCTAAGAAACTTGCCAAAGTTCATACCTAATCAGCAACGTGACCAGTAGTCAAGTGTTCCTAGCTGCAAAGTCCCCAGCAGATTTGCCATTCATGTTACTGAAAAGAATCGGGATAGTTCTTCGATCCATAGTAAGGTTTTTTGGTTTAATTTTTACATAAATTTAGTTACCACTTCCAATCTCTTGGACTTCCTACGCAGAACCTAGCTGGGTCTTCATTATTTTGTCTCCTCATCTTCAAATGTTATCTTTGTCTCTGCCTCTCCTCATCTGAATTCCAGCACTGTTCACTTACATAATTCTAAACCCCAACTATTGGGGCTAGAGAGATGGCTCAATAGTTAAGAGGCCTGGTTATTCTTGCAGAGGACCTGGGTTTGATTCCCAGCATCCTCATGGTGGCTAACAATGACTCTGTTACTCCAGCTCAGGAGGATCTAACCACCTTCTTCTGGCTTCTGTAGGCCATATGACATGGGTACACATACATGCACGCAGGCAAAGCACTCATACATATAAAATAAAAACTGCAAACCCCAACGTTCTTTTTGGAAAGCCACTTACTTCACCAATACAGGAGTGTGAGAATCTGTTGACTGTTCATTCTCCTGATATCGTCTGCTTCATAAAATCCAACAGAACCGAATGACAGCTTCATGAGGCTAGAGACGGAAAGACAAAGCAAAATGATTAATTTCAAGTAGAAGAAGGGGAGAGATTTTGGAGCCAGTGAGGAATTTTTTTAGCTGTTTTATTGGGATTTAGTTGTTATACAATGAACTACCTATATCTAAAGTGTACAGTTTGACAGGTGTGGGCATATATTGATAGATAACCTGCAAAGTAGTGCTGCAGGTACCCAAACCAATGAGCCTACCTGTCATCCTCAAAAGTTTCCTCCTGTTAGGACAAGTGAGGCTTTGAAATCCCTTAAACTGGGTCAGTTCCTAAGCAACATGACTGTAGATAAAGTGGCCCCAGTAACCATGGCAGGGCTCAATGACATTTTTGTGAACTAAATGCAGCTTCAGAACCAAGTGATTTTTTGAAATCTGTTCGCAATTCTGGAAGTAATTCTGAGGGGAAAATAAACTGACTGCAGAAATATTTGCCAACAAAAATCATGTTGGGACGATTATATAGCAGGCATGCTTTATACTCGATATATCATACATTCTATTTAGGCCTGGTCAGGAAAATACAACTGCTTTTAAAGTGGGGGAATTACACCCTGGAAAATTCCAGCAAAAGGAAGCTCACCTTCTAGCCCCATGAACCACACTGGCAAATATCAGAGCAGGTGACCACACCATAGACCCAACAGGGTCAGAAGAGGAGAGCTAAGGGGGACTCCCATTTTGGACAGCTGCAAGCAGGCCAGATGTGCAAATGGGACATGAAAAGACTGTCATGGATCCAACTCTAGACTCCTCAGGTCCTAAAGGACAGGGAAGAATGATCATTTATTTTGGTGTCTCTAATACCTGTATTTCCTAAGCTTTTTGGAAAGGAATGCAGAATAATTAATTGAGAGATTTATTTGATATGAAGTATTCTCGGATTTCCTATACAAATGAGAGTTCTCAATGTAGCTACAGATGGAAACTGTACCACTCTAGGGTGAGCTGGCAAGAATTTGTCTGAGACAAAGGCTCTCACTAGGGCTTTTGGCATTCAGGGAACTTTAAGCACTGAGTATCTGCTAGTGACAGACATTCTGGGAGTTATACTTTTATAGTAGAGATAGCTAGGAATGCAGATGGGGCAGAAAGGATGTGGAAGAGAAAGAATATGCAGATCAGCAGCATCTAATCCATCTCAGGAGTAGGAGGACTATTCAGAGATCATAGCCTCCAAGCCCCATCCCAGGCTACCTGAGGGAGTGCTAGTCTTGTTATTATATATTTGTGTAGCACTAAGTCTAGCCATTCAGCTTTCTCGTGCATAACACAGCTTTCCTAGCCCACTAATAACAAATCTTGGGACAAGTAATCTTATCCTGGAATGAACTAGCTCAAATAACGCATAGTTAGGGAATGTCAGCATGAGGCACCAGTGTGTGAGCTTCCACAGTGCATGAGGTTTAGCAAAAAAGAGGTTTCTTAGAAAAATATAATTCTGCTTCAAGTTCTTGTTTGTATCAAAGTACTGGAGTCTGTCTTTTTTGGGAGTCGGGGGCCTCTTTTTGAGACAGGGTCTCCCTGTAGCCCCACCTGGCTTAGAACTCAGTATGTAGACCAGGCTGGCCTTGAACTCACAGAGATCTGCCTGCCTCTGCTTCCCGAGTGCTGGGATTAATGGCATGCACCACCAATCCTGACTTGAAGTCTTAAAAGGCCTTCAGTGAATACTTTGTGGAGACATAAGAAGACAGAGAAGTAAGGGCACTAGCAACCGTGGGAGCATAGAAAACAAAACTGCAGGTAGAAGACAGGCAAGAAGAGTACATATAGAGAGGGAAAGTTTGAGATCGAAAGAGACAGCTAAAGGATGTCTGGGAACTGGAAGGCAGCTATGTTCACAACTATACCACCAACACACACATGGACATCTGGGAACTGGAACTGAAAAGGCTGATGGAAAAGGAGACAATAAATATAAAAGGAAGGCATCTGTGAATATACATTAGAACAAAACCAAAAAAGAGGGGGGAGGAGAATTAAGGGGATGAGTCCAAGATAGAGAAAACAGTATCCATGGAAGCATCTACTGCCCCCAGAAAGAAGTACAGAGCACAGGGCACAAGAAAGACTCAGGACCACTCTGGGCCACTGGGCCTAGTGCCACTCCCCAACCTGAAACCCGCTGGATAAACTGTGCATAGCTACTTAAGGCACAAAAGCCAAGGTGAATCATGTCCCCAAGACATCCTTCACCAATTTCCAGCAGGGACTCTGGACTTTAAGACCAGAGGCCAAAAAAGAACAAGTCCTTCTAGAAGTCTTCAGGGGTTGGCCCTTGACACTGTAGTGCCATCTCTGTCCCAGAAGCTCTCGCTCCACATTCAGAACAATCTCTGGAACAAATGTCTAATGAGGATGCTTTGACTGTCCCCATGATAGAACTGCCTGACTTTATCATGAAACACCCTCCTGCTACTCCAATCTTGATCTTGCCAATGATCCTCTTAACAATCTGCTTGGCCTTTTTTACTTCATTTCTTATATCCCTGGCCCATTTTATTCCTATGGAAAGTATGAAAGGCATTCCCTGAATGAAGATAAAGTTTCTTAGAGAATGCTTGTACTGACGTAAGCCCCATGCCCACCATAGTGAAGAGCTCACATCCATAATTCATCGGTCCAGACAAGAGACTAATTAACAAGAGATGAACCATGTAGCTGGGGCTGAGCCAATAGGGCCACTGCGGCTGAATAAAACACACTAATAGAATTAACTGGATTTACCAGATATCATTGGGCCACTGACGATCAAAGGATTCATGAGGCGATTCAAGGTCTTCATCCCTATCTCACTCCACTTCTAGAAAAGCTGGTAAATACCAAAGATAATACAGTCTCAAGGTCATATAAACAAGTCATGAGTTGGGACTCCATAGACAGAGAAAGGAAGATATTTCTTTAATTCACCACTGCTGGTTCCTTTGGCTTCTTCTCTTCTTAAGAGTTAACAAGACAGCTGGGAGCATAGTTCAATGGTTCTCTCTCATCTACCATTTGAATGGCCAGATGAGACCCAAGGAATATCAAAGGAGCAACCCAGCTGATTAAGGCCCAGGCCGACCAGGGCCAGCAGGCAGAGGTAAAGCAGGTTAGAAGTGAGGCTGATGCTGCAATAGACTCAACAGTGTGCTTCTCTTTCTAGCACCTCAATGGTCTCTTGGAGACATTCTCTTCCAGAAAGATGATGATGGCTTACAGAATAATGGTAACTCATGCACCACCATTAGGTTGACTCCCTCTGTCCTGGTCCTGTTTGCTCAGCAGGAATGCATGAACGCCCAGGACAGAGCAGAGGTCTCCAAGTTCCCTCCATAACTGAAGGGAGAGGCCCCTAACCTTTTCTCTTGGTGCCAGGGAACCAGAAAGCATCAAGCCAAACAGAACAGCATTTTTAACCTAGAAAAGTAATGACACATTGATTTATACAAAAAATGTGTGTGTTATTTAAATTGTTTTTTGAGACAGGGTCTCATGTATCCCAGTTTATGCTGTGCTAGAGACTGCATGCTAAGCAAGCCCTCTACCAACTGAGCTATACCTCCTGCCCTAATTTAGCATCCTTTTAAGCATTTTATGTTTATTATTCTTATTTTATGTGTATGAATGTATTGCCTGTTTATATGTAAGTGCACCTGTATCGTGAAATGTCCACAGAGGTCAGAAGAGGGCATCGGATCCCTGGAACTGGAGTTACAAACAGTTGTTAGTCACCACGTGGGTGCTAGGAACCTGAATCCAGGTCCTCTGCAAAAGCAGTCAGTGCTTTTAACTGCTGAGCCATCTCTCCAGCCCTTAACTTAGCATTCTTAGACATTAATTTTTTTATTAAAACTGGGCAAGGTTGTACATTCCTATAACCCCAGCACAGGAGGAGATAGCATTCTAGCCCCACCTGGATTATAGAACAAGGCCCTATCTCAAAAAAATATATTAGTATATCTTAATTTATAAAAATGGGTTTGCCAGAGGGACCCATATTACTCCTACAACCTACTGACAAATTATACATAGCAGATCAAAAAATATATGTCTAGGTAAAGTTTATCTGATAACAACTGGTCTTTGCATAAGATTTATCTATATGACACAGAGTAATTAAAAATACCAGACTGGTGGAACTAACCTACTTGGGTGTTTAACAAACATACTTTGAGGCCTACAATAATTTGGTCAGAGGGACACAAGGGACACGCTTTGGTCCTAGCCCTCCAAGGATGACTAGTTCCGGGGGACAATGAGCATCTCTCAAATGTCCTATAATGGTGGTGGGTCACCTGTCCTCTTGATCAAGGAGGCGGAGATGGACTTGAACCAGTGTACAGTCTATAAAGAGGAAGGTCAAATCAGAGGAATCATTTCCTCCATGCTTCCAAATGAAGTCACCCATCGTCTAGGAGGACCTTTGACTTGTTTTCATGTAGGTGGAACTGGTAAAAGAAAGGAGCCAGGGGCTCCTCCTAAGCAAGTGGAACTGGAAAAAGAAAGGAGCCAAGGGCTCCTCCCAAGCCCCTGTGACACCAGAGGAACAGATCCTCAAACGACCTTAAGAGTAAAAATAAATCGGTTTATCT
>NW_008329365.1:1411089-1437665 GCF_000622305.1 Nannospalax galili
ATGTGCATCTTAGTGTCAATTGTATTAAAAATGAATTTTTCTGTATGAAACTGTATTTAATGAATGGAGATCTTTTTTAAAGTTTAAAACCTCACTTAATTTTGTCTTATAGGGTTTATACTGAGTACAATATTGTATAACTGTATTAATTCACCTGCAAACCTAAAAAATTTACAGCCAATTTTGAAAGAAACGCATCTTAGCTCTGGAAATTGTTATTGAATATGTCAATGCTGTTGTAATGAAATGCTTCTTCTAATTATATGGCTATTAAATAATTTTTTAAAAATTGGGTTTGTTGTGCCACTTTCATACGTGTAAAGACACTTTAATCATATTCACCCACCCAGTACCCTTCTGCTCCTACCCCTGGTCATCTTCTTCTTCCCTAATCATTCCTTTCTAGTGTTGCCTTTTAACAGAACTCTGCAAAGGTTGTTAGCCACCATATGGTGCTGGGAACCAAACCCAGGTCCTCTGCAAGAACAGCCAGTGCTCTTAATGGCTGAGCATTCTCTCCAGCCTCTAGCCTATCCCTGTTCTTATGAGCAGGTGGCTGAGCTGGGTTCACCTACCCTGCCTGACCACCGTGCTGTATCTCTGCGAGATCATACAGAGAACACGACTGAGCCTGTCACCCAGGTCCTGGAGTGGCTTGCCCACATCCCCGCACAGCTGCAGATACTTCTTACTCCAGTTGGGGGATATTTTTTTTTTCCTAGTCAGGTGTGTGCTGCCTGACCAAATGAGACCTGATTGGGAATAACTGTGACAAGGACATGCTCTGGAATGAGGAACAGATGGGACTGGGTATGGGGAAACCCTCTGGGGCCTGGTTTCCTGGGAAGGAGACATGGCCATCTTAATGATTTCCAGCCTGCTTCTGCAAAGGAGTCAGAGGGAGGGCGACAGCCATAGCTGATAAGCTTGACAGCAGCTAAAGCTGAAAATCACTCTCTTCCTAAAATCCCAAGTCATCTTTCTCAATATGACCAGCCCCAATGCCTAGAGCCAAGTGGATGAACAGAAAGCCAAGGCCAGGTGTGACATGACTTTGAGCAATGGCAACGGTCCACCCATGTCCAAGACAGGCCCACGAACAGTCCAGACCATTCAGCAGCAACTGAACTGAAAACAAACAGAGAAGGGGTGGAACAAGATGCCTTTGAAGGCCAGGCTCCTAGTCCCTGCTCAGCTCAACTCCCAACAGAACGAACCTGGGGAAATGACCCACTCTCTCTGAGCCAGTATAAGAGTCAGATTCCTTGTACTTTTAAAATATGATTTTAACCTGAGTCTATCAAATACTCTAAAAGTAACCTTGTTTTTCTTTGCTTTCTTGCTACTATAATAAAACACTGACCAAAACCAAATAGGGGAGGAAAAGTTTTGTTTGACTTACAGGTTACAGTTCATCATCAAGGAAAACCACTGCAGGAGCTCGAGGCAGGAACTGAAACAGAGGAACAACAGCACTTGCCTGCTTGCTTCCCCTGGCTGATTCATTTACCTTTCTTATACCACCCAAGGATGGCACCACCCACAGTGGTCTGAGCCCTCCCACATCAATTAGCAATTAAGAAAATGCCTCACAGATGTGGTAAAAGACCAATTTGATCCGGAAACATCTTCAGTTGATATTCCCTCTCCCCAGGCAACCCTAGTTCATGTCAAGCTGACAAAATCCAACCAGCACAATTTTCTTTATAGAAGCCTGAAACAAAAGTTTCTTAATAAGAAATAGAGAACTGGGCATACGGCTCAGTGATTGAGTGCTTGCCGGACCTGCTTGAAGCTGTCAGTTTGATATTCATCATTGTCATGAAAAAGAAGGAAAGAAGAGAGGAAGGAAGGAGGGAAGGAAGGAAGGAAGGAAGGAAGGAAGGAACCGAGACTGCTGGCTGGGGGCTGACACAGCACATTCTCCTGTGCTCCCCTCCCTCTTTTACTGGCCTTCAGCTACCCTTCCTCCTTTCTTTATCACTGTGCCCTTGACTGGGAAAGAGGCCCTGTCCCTGCCTTTTTAAACATTCTTCCAGGCTGAGTTGATGTTTCCGTCTCCTTCCCAGTCCTCCTCCATAAAATTAAGGAAGGAAGGAAGGAAGGAAGGAAGGAAGGAAGGAAGGAAGGAAGGAAGGAAAAAAAGGTAAGAAGGATACAGGGGTTTGACCCAGGAGTTCTTCCAGCATAGATTGGATTATGTCTTGTCATACTAAAGAGATAAAAGAATGAGTTATTTCCCATCCTTTCCTGCTTCTCAGTGAGAAGGCATCTGAGTGCAGTAACAACTCCATTCCCTGATTTAACTGACTTAAACATGGAATGGTGTTCCTAAGTCCAGAAGTAGGCCTCTCCTGAGTTAGCCAATTCACCCCAGTTTCTCTCCATCTCTCTCCTCTGCCATCTACCAGGTTCAGCCTAATCCTCAGTAGTAGGTCTCACAGGGTAACCAAGATGGTGCCTAGGGTTCTGGGAGTCATGAGCAGACAACGTGGTATACAGCAGGAGAAAAGTCAGACTCTGCCAATGTATCTCTCTATAAAGAGGCGTCTCCCAGAAGCCTCTCCTGCCTCCAATCACATCTCTAGGGAGTGATGCTAGGCCTGCCTGGCAATTTAGGACTACCAGAAAAGCTGGGGACCCACAGTAGGGCCCCATCACAGAAAGAGGCTGGATAAAGGGGTTGTGGGTAACTGTGGCAAACGCAGAAGTTGGCTTCCTGATACCCTTTCGTTGTTCTTCCTCAGTACTATAAAACCCTGGTGTTTAGCTGGACAGTTTGCCACTCAGAGTAAAGATTACACTCTTCCATATTTTGTTTTCAACAAGACGTGTGATTAAACACTGGCCCAGGAGACATGCACAGAGGAGACGTACATGGTACTTCTGAAATGCTGCTTGGAAGAAGGGAGGAAGGGAAGGGAAGAAGGGACGAGAAGGAAGGAAAGAAGAATGGATGGATACAGAGGATTCAACCTCAATGCACAGGGTTCAGCTCAGGATGCTCTACAGACACAGACTGACTTCTATCTTGCCATCCCAGTGGCTTGAAGGAATGAGTTACTCCTTCTTGCCCTACATCTCAGCTGAGAAAACTACCAGTGCATTCTGCTTTCTCCCTTCTGCTCACCTGGAAACAAGCATGGTGGCTGGATCTCCATCAGCCATCTTATACTACAAGTTGACCTTGGTGATAGAAGTCATAGCTAAAGGTGGTATCTTAATTAGCTTTAAACATCAATTTGACATAGCCTCGAGTCTGCTTAGAGGAAAACCTGAACTGAGGGACTGCCCCTAGATCAGATTGACCTGTGGGCATGTGTGCAGAGGATCTTTCCTTTTTTTTTTTTTTTTTTTTTTTTTTTAGACAGGGTCTCCCTGTAGCCCCAGCTGGCTTGCAACTCACTATGGAGACCAGGCTCAAACTCAGAGTTCCACCTGCCTCTGCCTCCTAAGTGCTAGGATTAAAGGCATGTGCCATCATACCCAGCCCAGGGGATTCTTATTAATTGATGTGGCGGGGCCTAGCACACTGCGCAGCACCATCCCTAAGGAGGTGGTCCCGGGCTGTGTAAGAAATCTAGCTAAGCTATGCCTGTGGATGAGCCATTGAGCAAGCAACTTCCATGGTTCCTGCCTCCAGGTTCCTGCCTTGAGTTCCTAGCCTGACTTCCTCAATGATGGATTGTGACCTGGAAATGTAAACCACAAACCTTTTCTTCCCCAAGTTGCTTTTGACAGTGTTTTATCACAGCAACAGAAAGCAAACTAGGACAGATAGTTAAGCAAAAACAAGTAAGTAAATAAATAAAAGGAACTGGGTTCCTGCTCCACCTACCTGCCCTAGGCCCTAGACTGTCCACCCCAACCACCACAAGAGAGAATAAGCTCTGTGTATTGAGGCCCTCATTTGTTTGTCCTGTAGCTTACCACCAGTGTCATTTCTAACCCGTACAGCAACCAGTAGTGAATGCTGCACTACTAATTGAAGTTACTTAACTTTATTCTTATTTTGAGACAGGATCAGACAGTGAGAAGTGGTAGCATCAAGCTAATCTGAGTACAAATCTTGGCTTTGCCACTTAGAAGGTCTGACCATTGGAAACTGACTTAACTTCTTCACAAATAGAGTTGGGCATTCCTTCCCATGAAGGCTATGTGAGTGTTGTATGTTGTGGTTTGAATGTGAAATGCCCCCCGATAAGCTCATGTTTTGAGCCCGTGGCCCCCAGCTCGTAGGGCTGTTTAGGAGGGTTGTGGAACCTTCAGGAGGTAAAGACTTGGAGGAAGCAGGTCATTGGAGGCAGGGCTTAAAGTTTTATAGCCCAGCTCTGCTTCCTGGTTACTTTTTGCTTTCTGACTGCAGATAAAACATAACCAACCAGCCTATTAATCCTGCCACATGCTTTCCCCCACCATGATAGTCTGTATGCCCCTCAAACTGTAAGCCTGAATAAACCCTTCCTTCCTTAAATTGCTTCTTGTCAGGTATATTATCACAGCAATGAGAAAAAGAACTAAAACAATGAGGATCAAGACATCAAAGTTTCTAAAGCACCTGTGTTGTAATTTCATATAAACGATGCCCTACACATAGCCCTAGAAATCACAGACTCGTCAGGACTCAGATCATGCATAGTCAAAACTTTTTGTTTCTGTCAGAGAAGAAACTGAGGTCCAGTGAGCTAGAATCAGGGTCCCAGAGCATCTCTGAGGCGCCTGTTGGAAGGCACAGGTGTCATGATTACACACCACGAACCCTCCTCCATCACTCTGCACTTATGATCCCGGGGTCCCAGAACTCTCTTCTGGACACAGTGTCCAGTTCCTGATGAGAGACAGATGCTTAGCCCTGAGTACCATGCACTGAGCTGGCATTCTTTTTCTGCAATGGTATCATCAGTGACATCATGTGGTACCACTTTAATTGCTGTCCTATTTTTTGGAAAAACGGATGGCTAAACATAAGCAATTTTTTTCTTAGAATTCTTTTTTGGTCACTGAAGCAAAGTACTCTGTAAATCAGAACTGATTTGCATGACATTTTGTATGAATAACATTGTAGGTAACAGACTTTGAACTTTTCTAGGCATGCTATTCAATTTCTAAAGGATCTTTTTCGTTGCTGCTGCTTTTAATTCCCAGTAGATTTCCACTGACATTAAAATCAACCACAATTTGGGAGGCCCCTGGTGGCTAACATGGTGAAATACAAAAGCAATTATAAACCTGCACGTTTGTTTAGAGAGGTAAAGGGAGTCTTTATTCCAGCAGACGAAACTGTACAGGTTTTCCAGGAAATGGAGATCTGGTTTTGCTCTGAGCCCCAGATGGTGTCAAGAGTTTGGGGCATTATTGTGATCTTATTGAGAGCCACAGAGGACTCACACTGGGCTTTTGAGGTCAAAATTCATCAGCACAACACTCACAGGAATCAGGGGGCAAGGGAAAAAATACCATAAACCCAGGTGCCAGGTGTGGTGGTGCAGGCTTGTAACCTCAGCACTCCGGTAGCTGAGGCAGGAGGATTGCTATGAGTTTGAGTCAGTCTGGGCTACATAGTGGATTTCAGGTCAACCTGGAATATGGGGTGGGGGGAGTGGATCCTTTCCCCAGAACAATGAGACCGTCCATCACCCAGGAAACTTGCTTGGTGTGTCTCTGTTCACATAACTTGCCCCAGGGCATAACCACAGAGCACAGCAATGAGAAAGCAGAGGAGAAAACAAATAGAATATTACAATAATTCCACCCTGGATTTCAAAGAATCTTTTCCTCCCCAGAATGCTAAGTGTCTCCATGTAGAACAGAAAATAAGATATCATCCCTGTTTGTGGATGAAGCAGCACAAGCAGAAAGGTGCAGTTTATCCAAACACTTAGAATGAAAAAGCTTGTTCTCCATGGATGGCAACCTCTGCCTCTCGTCACTGGACGCCCTCCTTTTTCAGATGAAGAAAGGTCAGGATGGCGATACAGCTTTTTCAAGACCGACATCAGCAGCAGTAATAGCACACCTAAACCCTTCGGCTAACAACCCAGTGAATACACCAGTCCCATCTCCCAGTACTTTAATGGGATCACTGCTCCAATTCTGAGACTTCCCAGGATGCAGGAGTTTCCTCCCCCCCGCCCCAGGGTCACAGTCAAAGATGACGTCTGACTAGAAAATCCCACGAGGATCCACTGACTTGACAGCCAGAAGCGTAAGCTGCGAATGTCCTGAGAGTCAAGTTTCCTGACATTCATAGAAATCTCTTCATATTATAGACCTCTCCACCATCACCGTAGCTTCCCACATTCTGTGCTAGGAGGTGAGGCTGCTTACCAAAGACTGTGGGAGGAACACTGCGGAGATTCAAAACTGCTGCCTCTCACCACCTCTCCTCTGAAGGTGTTCCCCTCCTCTTTTCCTGGGCTTGGGCACTCCAAGATGCATAGCCCCAGGCAACCTCAGCGCTTAGACCACCTCAGCAGGCTCTGTATTCTCCTTGAAGTGGGGTCCAGGTGCTTGAAATGGGGAGTATGTAACAGGGCATTGCTCTTGGGCCTAGGGGCTACATGAGACCAGAGTAGCAGCTCTCAGAGGTGAAAAATCACAAGCCAGAGGACAGGTTCAAGACGGTGTAGGGTCCCTTCACCTCTCTGTGCAACTGCTGTTAGACAGTAGAGGAGGGTGCATCAACCCTGAGGCCACTTGCTCTGCCTCTTTTCTGCTTCTCCCCCACCCCCATCTCCCCTGACCACAGTCTGATTACCTCCAGCCTGCGGCATCTGCCATCTGTCTGTGATAAGCATCTTCTATAAAAAGACATAGGACGTGGTCAGGCATGGTGATGTTCACCTTTGGGTAATGTTAGCTTTGGGAGACTGAGGCAGTAGGCTCAGGAATGCAAAGCCAGCCTGTGTTACAGAATGAGTTCCAGACCCACCTGAGCTAAAAGGAAGACTCTTTGAAACAAAGAAGGGAAGGGAGGGGAGGGGAGAGGAGGACATGATGGCACACACCTGTAATCTCACTTGGGAGGTGGAGGCAGGAGGACCAGGAGTTCAAGGTGAGTCCCAGCTACATAGCAAGTTGGAAGCCAGCCTAGGCTACATAAGGCCCTGACTTTGGGGTGGGGGTCCCTTGTTTCCCTTTCTCTAACCCTCTGTGCTGTCATTCCCCTTACAACCTCCACAGGAAGCCCAAATCTGCTTCCCTGGATTCCAAGAGATTATCTCCACAGATTACACAACATGCCTTACTCTCAGACACAATCATTCTCCCCAAGGTCCTGCATCCTCACATCAACAATAGGCCTTGTTTAACCAAGTCAGGTGGCACCAACCTGTCATCCCAGCCACTGGGGAGACTGAGGCAGGAGGATCATAACTCCAAGACCAGGCTGGACAACTTAGTAAGATCCTTTCTAAATAAAAAGTGAGGTGTAGCTCAGTGCTAACACACTCACCAAGCATGCAGAGGCTTTGGGTTCAACCCCAGGGTATGAGCTTCTTTCTTCCCTGAACTCCTCACCTTACACAGTGCCCAGTTCAGTTCACCCCAATTTTGTGCCTACTGCAAGTTTCCCACCACCCCGGCAGTGTGGTATTTTTATTTTCCCCTAACAGAATTTTTCCAAGTCCTTTAGAACATGTAGCTTCAGTGGGGAGCCTCTAAGACTCTGCACTTCACCGGTATCTGTAGCTGTTATACCACAGATGTACACCCCGCCTGTCATCTTATTTCAGCTCTGCCCCCCAAAGCCAGCCACGGTGGCCTTGACATAACACTTGGCCTGGGTTGGGTGGGATGTTCCTGGCCACTTCCTCTCCCTCCTGCTGTCCACATCTGGGCCAGTTCACTGCCTATTAGCACATCACATAAAGGAACAAATGTGAAAATCTGATTAGTCAGTTTTGGTAGTTTCTGGAAGCCATGGTGAAAGACAGGTTGCATAAGAAGTGAATACTATTAACTACTGAAATCTGCACATTTCAATTAACCTTACTTCTCACAGATAATTGAGAATTGACTAAAAAAGAAATTATTTTCTTTGCGAACTTTTCATTTTTTTAAGTTTTTATTTCTGACACCATTTCCAAACTGCACTGACCAAAACCCATGAACAGTCAGTACCACCTCTACACAGTACCAGAGATGCAAGGCTTGCAAATGAACCCACAGGCATAAGACAACCCCAAAGCCCCCACAGTCATAGGGAAGAGAAGCCCACCTTGCCCTTCATCCCACATTCTGTTTGTGCCCATGTACACTGGCATCAACGCTGTCTTTGAAGGCCACCCTCCTTAGCAGGCTTCATGTTCCTGCCTCTCCACCAGACACTGATGTCTCTGAACACACACCACCCTTCCCTGCCATCACCCAGCTCTTCCTTCTAGACCCCTGCCTGAAATGCCTGGCCCCTCTCCCAAACCCTTCCTCAAGACCTGACTCAAATCCAGAAGGAAATCAAAGACTTCAAGGCAATGCCACATACTCAGAATGGCCAATACCCTCCACCAGGACCTCCTTGCATCAGTCTCCGGGCATAGACTATGAGTGAGCCCAGATGCTCCTAAGGAGGCAAGCACCAAGGGCAGCTGTGTGCCCCGACCTGAGTTCAAACCAGGTCCTATAGCTTCTTAGTTTTGTCTCCATGTTAAGTCAACCTCAGTTCCCTTGTCAGTACAGTGAGACTGCAGATAGATCTAGTCCCTGGGTTTATTTTGAAATCTAAATGAGGTGATGAATGCCAAGGACCAGGTAGAAAAAAAGTTCCAGGTATAAGAAGATTCTCACCATTATTGCCAATGTATTCAGAGCCATAGTACCAGGAGCCAGATCAGCTGTCACCTGGGACCTGCTCTGGAGTTACATTCTACTGGAAGTATCCCAAGGCCATGTGGTTTGTACCTCGGTGCTTCCCAGCATGCCTAGAGTAGAGCATCTCTTAAGAGTGTTCATCAATTCCTGCCTCTGCCCTGCAAGATGTAGACTGGAGTTCAAGGTACACAGGAGCCACTTCCAAGCCATTGACACAATTAGCAATTAGGGATGCAGGACCAAACTGTGACTGGTCCAACTCATAGCAGCGCACTCCCCCAGGATGGGTTCCTCCCAAGAGACTCCTCCATTCTCCTGCAAACAGGCTGCAAGGAGATCCGGCTCATCAGGCTTGTTGACAATCCCAAACATGTTTCCTTGTACTTAGATGTAATTACAATTAGCATGGAAATTAGTGCTCCCTTTAAAATTAACAATTCATAGTTCTAGGAACATTTGAACACAGACCTCTGCCCCCGCATAGTCCTCCCTTGCTGCTCCTCCCCCCCCCACTAGTTCTTTGCATCTCTGTTGGGTTTTACAGACAGCACTGTCTTTTGGACATGGACTCAGTTGAACCTTCCCCTACTGCATGGGACAGAGGCACAGGAAGACCACAGTCCATTAGCCAGAGAATTCTGCTTTATCCCTGCAATGGTTAATAGTTCCAGAAAGAAGGGGCGGGGAGGGGAGAGAAGAAGACAGTATAGCAAGAGGAGCGAAAGCCACACATTAACAAGACCCATAATCAACGGAAATCAATTTTTGACAGTCTTCTGTGTGTGTGTGTGTGTGTGTGTGTGAGAGAGAGAGAGAGAGAGAGAGAGAGAGAGAGAGAGCACGCATGCCTATGGACACCAGAGGTCCAGTGCTGTTCCTCAGGAGCCTTCCACCTTGTTGAGACTTAGAGCTCACTGATTGGACTAGACTGGCTGGCCAGTGAGCCCCAGGGATCCACCTGTCTCCATCTCCCTGGGACTGCAAGAAAGCTCTGTCACACTTGGACTTTTATATGAGTACCAGGGATGAAGCTCAAGTCCTCACAGTTACCCAACTACTGGGCCATCTCCCCAGAACTCTTCTTTTTTTTTTTTTCAATCTTTTTTTCTTTCCAGTCACTTGGCATAGGAAAATGTCAGCTTCATGAATTGGTATAATAAAGGCTGGAGAAATGGCTCAGAGGTTAAGAACACTGACTGTTCTTACAGAAGACCTGGGTTCAGTTCCCAGCACCCACATGGCAGCTAATAACCATCCATTACTCAAGTTCCAGGGGATCCGATGCCCTCTTCTGACCTCCTCAGGCATTTCACAGCACAGGTGCACCTACCTACAAGCAGGGAATACACTCATGCACATAAAATAAAAACTAAAATATTTTAAAATGTATTAATTGGCATAATGGTATATATTCTTTGTCTTGATATGAAAATAATCACCAATCTAGGGACCCGGCCAAAGTGGTAGAAGAAAAATAATATGAAGCCCACAGTTGATATCTGCAAGTGCTCCTGGCTCCTCCCAGTGGAAGGCCTTTACAGCAGGAAAATATCATGACACGGACAAGTGACTCCATGTCTCAGTAGGTCTGAGAAAAAAAAAATCTAGGATGGCATTCTATCTATTCTGTTAACACATAATTTAAAAAATAAATCAGCTGGGGCAGGAGAGATGGCTCAGCAGTTAAGAGAACTGGCTGTTTTTGCAGAAGACCCGGGTTCGAGTCCCAGTACCCACATGGCAGCTAACAGCTGTCTATAACTCCAGTTCCAGGAGATCTGACACCCTCTTCTGTCCTCAGGCAGTGCATGACACAGGTACACTAACATATGTGCAGGCAATACACTAATACACATAAAATAAAAATAAATCAAAAAATAAATAAATCAGCTAAGAGATATTCTTTTCATTTTTTTTTCCTGAAAAGAGATCTCTAGATGCAGTTCTCCTCCTGGCTGGGGGCAGGGGGTGAGTTTATCATTTGTGGTACACTATGCTTTGTATGTAACTACGTTATTGGTGCTTTTGAAGTCATAAGAATGAAAGTGCAATGACATACATGATTTTTTAAATGTCATCATACAACCCATTATTTTGTACCATAACTAAAAGAAAATAATTTTTAAATTGTTTATTTATTTTATAATTTTATGTGTATGTGTGTTGCCTGCATGTATGTAAGGGCATTTGTGAATGCGATGCCGGCAGAGGCCAGAAGCAGGTATCAGATCTCCTGGAACTAAAATTAAAGACAGTTGTTAGCTGCCATATGGGTGCTAGGAATCAAACCCATGTCCTCTGCAAGAGCAGCCAGTGTCCTTAACTGCTGAACCATCTCTCCAGCACCCAAGAAAATAATTTTTAATTACTAAATAATGATCAAAATTAGTAATAATGGCAGCTAACAAGTTATTAAATACCATTGTAGTTTGCTTTCTCTTGCTGTGATAAAACACTGACCAAAACCAACTTGGGGAGGAAAGGGTTTATTTGGCTTACGACACTATCATCAAGGGAAGTCAAGGCAGGAGCTCAAGGCAGGAACCTGAAGGCAGAAACTGAAGCACAGACCACAGAGGAATGCTGCTTACTGACATGCTCCCCTGGCTTACTAAGCTGCTTTCTTAAATAGCCCAGGCCCAACCACCCAGGGACGGCATCACCCACAATGGGCTGGGCTCCCCTACATCTATCAGCAATCAGAAAAATGCTTCACAGACATGCTCACAGGCCAGTCTGATGTAGGCAATTGCTCAGCTGAAGTTTCCTCTTCCTGGGATCTCCAGTTTGTGTCAAGATGACAAAAACTAACCAGCACACTTACTAAAATGCACTACTCTAAAATCTTGTCTTCCTTCCAGAGTCCCCTGAAGACAGCTGAGCTAGGTTGTGGTCATACCTTATCAACGTCTTCAAGCCATAGCACCTCTTTAAAGCTATCTAAATGCTGCACTCAGGCCGTTAATGAGATTCAAGAAGTTCATAAAATCCTTGAAAATGGTTTTAAATTTGTTGAATGTATGTATAGTTCTCTGAGGACAACGTTTCCACATTCATCACATTCCTTAAGAGACATACGTGCCACCTACTCTCATCCAAAAAGCAAAGACGATAAGCTACAAGTAAATAGTCATTTGATTACAAAAAACAAATCAGAGCTGCAGATCTATGATCCAGGTAACTTCACAAATGTGATTCGATAACTAGCCAGAAATACCTGAGAAAATGGGAATTTGTTCCTAAATGCCCTACCATGTCATTCATTCTTGCCAAATATCTCTTCTCAAAGCATCTGGTCAAATGTGTGTTTATGTCCCTGCTCAGGCAGCATCAGGACCAAAGGGGACTGGGGACTGACACTGTTTCTGGTCATAGCTCTGATGCTAACCTGTCCCTGACTTTGTGAGACTCCCCCAGTGCCCCAGCCTCAGCAATACCACAAGGTTCAGATGGGGCCCCTAAGGTTCAGCTCCACAACAGAGTGTGACTCATGCATTGTCTTGGTGACTCTGACCTCCTGTTGTCTGACTACATATGACGTGGCTTCGGGCCACTCCTCAATGCACTGGACAGGTGACATCTCCTTAGCCTTTTCTTCCACCTGTCCTTTTAATGGAGCTGGATGGCCATACAAAGCTTGTGAAAATGAGGTTGCCTGGGAATGAAACGGTGCTCTGTATGGAGAAAAAAACTAATACAATTCAGAATTAGGAAGCACAGAAATTACATTGAGAGTCTTTTTTTCTTTTTAAGAAATTTTAGGGGCTGGAGAGATGGCTCAGCAGTTAAGAGCACTGACTGCTCTTGCGGAGGACCCAGGTTCGATTCCCAGCTACAAACTGTCCTCAACTCCAGTTTCAGGGAAATACAAAGCCCTCTTCTGATGTCCACAGCATCACATGACATGGGTACACTCACATACATGCAGGCAATACACTCATACACATAAAATAAAAATAATAATAAAATATTTCTTTAAAAAAAGAAATTTTATTGATTCAAAAATTTCATACAATGTAATTTCTTTAGTCCACAGATACCCACTGCTATTAGAAGAGGCACTGCCGGGTGATAGGGGTAGAGAAAGATCAGCGGCAATCTCATAGGACAGCTTGAAAAGTGTCCCTGGTTATTATTTTTATCTCATTGGATTAATTAATGCTGTTTAAAAGGCTCTTCTACAAGAAGCAAACTGCCATTGTTTTTATTAGCTGTGCCACGTTTCAGATATTAATGATATTTCACACATGAAGAAATCAGTTCTATAATGAAAGAGATAGCTCAATGCAATGAAAAAGACATACACACGCCAAGTGGGGTGAGGATATACATACACTACAGCCTGCCCCCCAGCAATCCACCTCCTCTTGCTAAGTCCCATATCCCAAAGTTCCACAACCTTCCAAAAGAGTGCCAGATGAGAACCAAACACACACACACACACACACACACACACACACACACACTGCGTTGTGACCTCTATTCATTCATCAGCTAGCTATGTACACAATTCTGGTATGATTGTCCTACTTGAATGGGAGCTCATCTGGGTCAAAGGTCTTTATCTCACACATCTCTATTGCCACATTGAGTAAAATATCCACTAAGCTGGAAGCATCTAGTCAAAATACCAGCTGTATAGATGGAGAGATAGGCAGTAAAAGGAAGAAAGTTATATTCTCTCCAGTCATAAATTTTCTCATTTGTGGCATCACCTGTTGCATAGGACTGTCCTCCAACACACAGACCATGAACGGACTCCATCTTCTCAAGCTTAGTTGTGCCTGTTTGCCTAGGATCATCACTGCTAAGCTTGTTGATTGTCACGCTCTGCAAGGAAGGAGGGGCAAGAAGAGTCTCGGGACCCTCCCAACCAACCAGTCATTCCTAGTTGCACAAGGGGGAGGGGTTAAGGGTGTATCAGCTGAGGAAGCCTAAGGGAGGCTCTCTCTTGCCATTTTGTACACCACCATACATGGTTGAATGAAGACTTTCCAGTGTAGCCTTAGTGGAGGGAGCACCCACATTTCTGTAAATAATCCTTCACCCACTGCTCTGTAAGTAAGCCCAATAAACTCACTGGTTTCACAGACTGCAGTTTAGTGAAATCATCTCTCAGTTTGTTGTTGGGACCAATGGAGGAAGGGGTAGATGTTGTGTACACCCCCTGAGAAGAAGTTTTAGCTACATTTTCCCTCCAAAAGCTGCCAAATTTTCACTCACTGAGTGAGCTCTTGTGAGCTCAGAGAACACACACATGGCCCTACCTGACTGGGAGTAACTTCAGGGTTGGAGAATAGGGATAAAGGCCATGCCCTCCCTCTCTGTGGTGTTAGGTAGATGAACCATAGTAAGTTCTGAGAGTGGTACACAGAGTGGGTGCAGCCACCATCCTGATGACTCAGTGTAGATTGGTTGTGAATTCACAGGTCCTTCTTAGCTCAGGGGCTGCTGCAGAATATGTTCCTTGACTACTGGAGGGAACCTCTAAGTTAGAGAAACCACTTCCTCTGGGGACAGTTCTGTGCCACTGGAACCTGAGCAATTCCCAGTGGTACTTTAGATGATTCTGAATGTCCCTCTGCTTTGCTCCCTCTAGGGTATCATCGACTGTAGAAAATAGTACTCCACATCATTCCAGTTTCTATGTGGTACACATTGTAACCATTGGTTCATTCATTCTATGCTTTCTTTCCAGCCCTTTCAAAGCAATTGTGTGACAGTGAATCCTTTTCTTTATTTTAAAGTATGACAAGTGGTAGGCTTTAGAAACAAAAGAATGGAGGAGCAGGACTTAGAGGAGTTGATTTTGAAGATCATTTTTTTCTAACAGACCCCTCTGAATCCCAGTAGTGGCACTGGAGTTGCCAATCAGCATATCTAGCCCATTCCCCCCGCTTACTGTGGAGAGGCTCAGGTGTTTAGGACCTCATTCTTCACTCTATACCTGGGTCTTGATTGGAACCATTTGCAGTGAGTGATTTAGTGTCTAGCCATGAATTGATACATCAGCCCAGTCAGGGTCTTGTTCATGAGGATGGACACAAGAGTCAAGACCTCGCACAGAAAAGCATGATTGTAGGAAGACCCCTCTCCGGACCTAAGCCTTGATTGCCACCGGGAGTTATTTCTCCATTTATTTTCTCATCCATGTTCTACTGCACCCAGTGTTACAAGTACAGCTCGGTTCTAAGTGCTAGGCACACCATGCCATTGTCCTCTTGGGTCTCACAAGAAAACAAATACTCATACAAATACATTGTATATTGCCAAGTGACAAGATCTAAAAAGAAAAATAAATCCAAAGTTGTGGGGTGTGTACTTTAGATGGTTGCATAATTTAAAAGCACTAAACAGATAATGAGAGATACAACCAGAGATGCTTAGAGGAGAGGGAAATTGCCTCCGGCTGAGGAACTCTAGCAAGGCTTCTCAATAAAGGTGACATTTGAAAGAACCAAGGAGAAAATGAGAAAAAAAAAGGCTAAATATGAAAGACATTTTGACAATAAACATATAACTTAATGATTGATCAGATATGGAAGTTGAAAGGGAAAGCCAAGTCAAAGGTTATTGAAAAGTAATGTGCAATCCATATATACTGAGTGGATCATGAAATCAACTTAATGCATCATAACCAGTTTTTTAATGATAAATTAAAAGAAAGTGTATCACACATACAATGGTAAAAGACCCTCCCTTAGTCTTCCCCAACCTATGTGCTCTAGATCTTCCCTCAGGCCAAGGGCAATTAGGGTTCTGTTGCCCAACATGGTTAGGAGGTGTGGCTAGAAACTCAGGTTAGGGTCCCATGACTGTCCTTGCCCCTCCTTCTGTATAGGGCATGAACAGTCAACAAGCCCAGCTGTGATGATCTTTGGCAAGTGGGCACAGCTTAGCTAAGGAGGATAGCCTCTGTCTGATCCAGAGGACAGTCCTGTAACACGAGAGTACAGTTTATCATGGTGGAGAAGCAAAGGAGTGGGAATGGCTCTTGGCTATGGCAGCAGAGGTGAGAGGCTGCTTGTTCACATGCAGGTAAAACAGGAAACAGAGAGAGCAGAGGAAGCATGGTGGGACTATAAACCACAAGGCCCATCCCACAGAAGCACACTTCCTCTAGTCAGGTCCTGCTTCCCAAAGGTTCTACAACTTTCCAAAGCAGTGCCTCCAGGTAGGGACCAAGTGTTCAAACACATGAGCCTAGGGAGGGACATTTTGCATCCAACTGATAACAAAAGCTAACTACTGTTTTGAGAAATTTTGTTTTAGTTATGCCTATGTATGTGCCTATTTGTAGACACCATCAAGTCATAACATGAAATATATTTTTCCTCACAATGGTTCGTGGTTTTACAAAATTGAAACACTGGCTTGGATGTTTTAAATCTGTATTAAGAATTTGGTACCATTAGTTAGCAACAATAACAGACACTGAAAAAAAGACAAGAATTGTAAGGATGACTTTGAGATTAAAGTTCTGATGAATATCTAAAAAAGAAGATACAAAGAGAGCTGAAAAACTGAGACTACATAAAAGAAATGTAAAAGCTAGATATATGAGTTTGGAAATCATTTGCAGGCAAATTTTATGTGAAACTATAGCATAGAATAGGTTATTAAAGGAGAAAGTGTGGGAAACACAGAAAAATATGTCAAAGACAAAGCCTTAGGCCATAATAACATTTAGGAGGAAGAAGAAAAGGCAAGAGAAGCATTAAAGGAGACATTTGAAGGACACCACGGCGATGGAAGGACTAGGTGCTCCAAGAGAGGACTGGATCCCAATAATGCCGAATGTTCAGGAAAGTTGAACGTGAGGATGTGGATTAAGAGAATAACACCCGACAGCAACTCCCAGAACATTAAAAGTTTTCGAGAAATTATTTCTTCACGGTGGTGGAAATACAAGCCAGGAAAATGAGCATAGAGGCAGTATATTTTGTAGTCAGGGGAAGCATGTAGATGAATATAAGATCATTAGCTTCCTCGGATGTTGCCAAGGAACAGTGTTCAAAGTCATTGCCACCGAGCCTCAGCCAGCTCTTGACTCAGTCAGCAGCCAGACCATATATGAAGCACCTTGGGTTTTTTTTCTTCAAAGCAATTATAATCAACAGTACCAAATGCATCTCAAGGACCCAAAACAAGCTTACTTCAATCAAAGCATTTATTTTACTATTTTCAGTATTAAATCCTGAAGCGGTAGAAGGTCTCCGCTCCTTGCATCTTTGTCCTTTTCTTAGGAAATCCAGAATTCCTTCCTTGTCTGGCAAACTATCGTTTGTAAAACGCATGAATGTGGCTGTGGTTGTACAAATATAAAAAAGGCTTAGAACCCAGTCTGGGGAAAGGAATTGCTAAGGCTTACATCTGAAATGTCCCCAATAGGTTATGTCCTAAAGCTTGGTCCCCAATGCAGCAGGAGGGGCCTTCGGGAAATGATTGTGGGGTCTCTGACTTCATGAATGGATTAAACATAGTTTAATGGACTGTTGGGAAGAAGTGGACACTTTAGGATGTAGATTTCAGGAAGCTGGAGGAACTAGATCACTATGGGCATGTCCTTCAAGGGGATATTTTGTCCCCGGTCCTTTCTTCCCTTTGCTTTCTCTTTGCTGCCTAGCCACCATGAGATGAGCTGCTCAGCTCTGGCTCCGCTATGTATTCCCCACCACAATGTTCTGCCTTGCCTTAGGCCTAAAAGCAATTTAGCTAATTCACTATGAATTGAAACCTCTGAAACCATGAACCAAAATAGACCTTCCTTTTCTTACACTCATTTATGGCAGGTGTTTTGTCAGAGCAACGGAAAACTGACTAACAACAGGGATTGAGACCATAAGGACTTTGAGGCTTCTAAACAGAAAAGTGAGGAAACTTACCTGCTTTGGGGATCAGAGAACATCCCGCTGCCAAGCAATCTTTGGCTGCCTCAGGACTCAGAAATCAGAGGCTATGGTCCTTAATGTGAGGAAGTAGAAAGGAACTCCATGAAGAGGGCAGAAACAAGTAGCTAAGGAAACAACGTGCCTCCCACCCCCGCCCAGGAGAGACTGAATCAGCAAGCAGCTGACAGAGTCTGGCAGTGACCCGGTGCCTGAAATTCAATTTCATCATCTTTCCAAAGCTCTAGTCTTGTACATACAACACTTCAGTGGAAAGTCTTAACCATTGCAAACTATCACTAACACTAGCATGTATTGCAGTGCTTAGATATGCACCATATGTTCACCTTAAGGACTCTCTGTGTTGTTAACTGGTTTCATTCTCATAGAAATTCAGTGATGAAATGTTATCAGCAGCCCCATCCTAGAGAAACATTAAGTGCAGAGAGGTAAGTAAGCTGTTTCCTATCATACAACTAGCAACAGTCAGAGCCTAAACTTGAAACCCAAGAAGCCTGACTGCAAAGCTCATGGTCTTCACCAGCACTGCTCTATGGAATTGAGTTAGTGTTGGAGTGGGAAATGAAGAGCAGATCTGTGTAATAGTGTGGATGTGAAATGTCCCCATAGGCCCAGGTGTTGAGAGCTCAGTCTCCAGCTGGTGGTACTACTTTACAGGGTGGTAAGAACTCCAGGATGTAGCACCTGGTTGGAGAAAGTGGGTCACTGGGGTTGTGTGCCTTTCAAGGGTGCCTTATCCAGACTACTTCCTCTCTCTACTTCCCGGCCACCTTGAGGTAAGAAGCCTTTCCCTCACATATCTGCTACCATGACAGACTATCTTGTCTCAGACCCAGAACAGCGACTCCAACTAACCTTCAACTGAAACTTCTGAAACCATGAGCTAAAATAAGCCTTTCCTCCATTTTAATTTTTTAACTTATTTTTATTTTATCCATAGTTTATGAGTATGAATGTTTTTCCTGTATGTAAGAGTACCACATGCATACGGTACCCACGGAGACCAGAGAGGGTGTTGGATACCCTAGAACTGGAGTTAGGGACAGTTGTTAGCCACCATGTGGGTTCTGGAAACCAAACACAGATCCTCTGCAAGAACAGTCAGTGCTCTTAACCTCTGAGCCATCTCTCCAGCCCCTCTAATGTTCTTTTTTGACAACCCTTGAAGTACGATCCAGATTTCCACTCAGTGACTGGGCTTTAGGTCAGATCCACCCATGACTTGCAGGTAAGTGACTTGACTGCCCCATGAACCATGCCTTTTTGTGAAGGTTATCTTAAGCTGCACTTGCAGCCTCCTAAGTTCCTTTACATACTGAATAACTACATGTATCCACAGATAAATAGACCAACATGAAGTCAGTTTTTCTCCACACATAAAAAGGACTCATGTGAAGACTACCTTCGATCACGCCCACTGAAAGCATACAGACGATGAAGCTTATGCAAGAAGTTTGTAGCCTACTCCAGAGACAGAGAAGCATATTAGACTGAGACTAACATCGGAGCACTGTATGGTCATTTCGTGTGTTTGGAAAAGGCATGCCAATGAGAAACTTTGGTATGGACAGACGAGATAACTACCTTCCTCCAACCCCCTAAAACAAAAGAAGCTGCTTATCAGGCCTGGTAAGTCTGTGGTATATGGTCAGTCTTATTAGCATATCTTAATTGAGAATTAGAACATCATCCGGAGAACACATTGTAAGTTATAAAACTTGGGAGACAAGTAATTCATCGAAATTCCAAATGCACATCTGGTCCCCTAACTGTTCCTTGAAGGGCTCTGTTTCTGTTTTCTCGTCTTTCTTTCTCGTTATTCATCCGTCCTGTCTTCTCCATACCCTCCCGCTCACTGTCCTCATTCTGCCTTCTCTACAGTTCTGTTTATGATATATTTCCACCATGGCCAGCATGTACCACTTCACTCCTCTTCCTCCTTGGCTTCGTATTGCCTCCCCTTATCCCTATCTATCATTATTCATTCTCCATCTTTTCCACTGTCTTTCCCTCCCTCCCTCTTTTCCTTCCCACCTCTCCATCACACTCTCAAGTCAAAGTACACAGAAAAATTAAAAGACAAGAATTTATTTGCTGGTTACGAATCCTGTATGTGTAGCTTATACTTGGAGATTTGGGATTGCATTAAGATTGAATGAATCTCACAACCTGTTGCTCTAAAGGGCTGAGAATGTTTTCTTGACCCTCTCACACTCCACACAACTGGTAGAATAGCTTCAGCTGTTATCTCCCCAGAGCAGGGTGGGATGGGAGGCGTGTACAGCTGAGTACACATTTGGCTGCAGCTGCATCTATACTATGGGACACATCCCTGGCTCTCAGAGCAGAGGACAACAATCCCCACCACTCTGCACTTTACTAAACTCAGGCCAGTAACTGCCTTAGTGGACAACCTTTCCTCTAAGCTGTGTGACAACAATGCAAGCTGTGGAACAGGGCTTATGTTATGGTTTGGCTAGGAAATGCCCCCCACAGGCTCTTATGTTGGAAACTTGATTCCCAATTGATAGCACTATTTTGAAGGATGGTGGAAACTTTAGAACATGAGGTCCAGTTGGAGGAAGTGGGTCACTGGGGAACATGTAGTTGGGACCTCATCTTGCTATGAGTCCCTCTTTCCCCCACTTCCTGACTGTCGTGACTTGAGCAGCCCTGCTCCGCCACATGCCCTCCACCATGATGCTCTGTTTCACCATGACCCAGAAAAAGCAGCACCAACCACAGATGACGTCTCTGAACCATGAGCCAAAATAAATCCTTCTTCCTTTAAGTTGTTGCTCTTGAGGATTTCACAGCAATGAAAAACTCACTTGAGCCAGGCAAAGTAATCCTAGCCCTTAAGAGACGAGACAGAAGCAGGAGAATTTCTGTGTATTTGAAGCCAACTCTGGATTATATAACATAGTAAGTACCAGGCCAACCTTAGCTACAAAGTGAGACCCTGTCAAAAAAATAAAGAAAACTGGACTAATACAGCTCAAGCACAGCTTAGCAACAGGTTTTTCCAAATTGTTCTGTTTGGTAGTTACTAGAGTGTGGTATATTTGAAAGAGAATTTTTACTAAAACATTGTGCTGATACATAGGACTCTCCGTTCATCACAGAAACCTGGTCTTCTTGTGTTCTAGTTTCATTCTGTTACTGTGACAGCACCATGACCAAAAGCAATTTATATCAGTTTACAGATTACAGCTCATCACTGAGGGAAGTCAGGACAGGAACTCAGACAGGCAGGAACTGAAGCCAGTCCTGCTCGCTACTCAACACAGCATTATCTCCAACCCAGGACCTCACTCACAGTCAGGGAAATGCAGCAGAAATCATGGAATAAGGTTGCTAGCTGGCTTGCTCACAGCTTCCTGCCTAGCTAGCTCTCTGATACAGCCCAGGACCACCTGTCTAGAGTCTGGCACCACTCACAATGAACTGATCTCTCCTGCATCCATTAAGAATCAAGATACTCTTCTAAAGACATGCCCACATGCCAATCTCATCTGGACTATCCCTCCACTGAGACTCCTTTCTCAAGTGACTCCAGGCTGTGTCAAGTTGACAGTTAAAGCTAACTAGGACAGCTAGTGATAGGAATATATTGAGATGGGAAGCACTTTCCATAGCACATACACAGAGCTGTGGTTGTGAACTGTGGATTTATTCTCATGAGTGGCCATCTGCCCTGAATAACCATCCTGGGGAACATATGTTTACCAGGAACATGACATAAATTACATACTGTCTTCTGGGCAGTGCCTGGAACTGCTAGAATAATTTTTCTACAATGTCACATGAGGATGAACAGTCTGAACCCAGGGTGGACTCAGGGAGCACTTTATCCTCATGACAGTCTTGAGAAGGCCAGGTTCTAGCTGGAGTTCTTAGGACATCCCTGAGCCTTGGGCCAAGCATGACTGTCAAGGTCAGAGCAAAGAGAAAGGTGTTCTTGACAGTCAAGGAGATTGCCAGTTAATTGGTCTCCAAAGTATCTAAACCAAAGATTAGTCTAAGATTATTCATAAATCTCATGAAATGTGGAAACTTGACCTAAATCCATCAGAATTCCATTACTCTTAAAACTCCACTGGGGTATTTAGTACTTTGTGATGTGTCCTGCTTCTTAATCTACATTTGTTCTCTTCCTCTTCTCCCCTTTTTTGGGGGTAGGATTTGCCCAGGATGCGAATTCCTCTACCCAGAAATAGACACGGTAATCCAGAGACCAGTTCTGTGGCTTAGCTGCTAATCTCTACAATGGCTAGATCTCCATCTGAGGATGGACTAAGGCATAACCTTAGCAGTAGATATTCTGAATTTAGCTGTTGCTGCCGTATCCTTAATAGGAAAAGGGATCTAGTGTGCAGCGAGTATCTAATCAAAGAAGGGGGGTGGTTGTTCTCTGAATCAGGCGAATACCCTCCCCAAGAATGACAGAAGCCAGCACACTTGAATGCTTGTCTTGGGTGCCAGTCTGTGAGACAGAAAGACAGGTCCCAAAATGTACTTCAAACTTAGCTTCCTACATAATTAGCATTTTTCTGCAAAACATTTAACTTTCGGGGTGTGATTTCATTGGCATGCACTGAATATCTAACTTGATAAGATTGGAAATCAGACATTCTTTCCAAATTTCAGATGAGAAAACTGAGCGGAGGGACTATTAAGAATTTTTTTAATTTGTTTTTTTCTTCGTCTCTGAAAAATGTTGTTGGAATTTTGATGACGATTGTGTTGAATGTGTAGATTGCTTTTGGTATCATAGCCATCTTCCCAGTATGAAGTCACCCAAACCATGAGCCTGGGAGGTCTTTTCCATCTTGTATCTAGTCAGAGATTTAACAAGGTGCCTTTGGGGAAAGAACTGATGTGTGTGGTGACCGGATCTCCCTGATTGTTCTGTCCCTGCTGTGTGCTTTAGAAATTACTGACTCCTGGGTCTCAGGATTCACTGAGGGATTAAATCCTGGCATCCTGGCTGTTTGTCTTAAACATTCAGTAATATGTAGCACCTTTGAGATACAAACCAAAGAAATGTAAAATGTAAGAAAAATTTTCGGAAACAAATCGTGTTGCAGGAAGAGAATTTCCTGTCTGTGTGCTTTCATAGTCCAATAATACAGCTCTCATGCTTTGCCTTTAATATCAGCACATCAGGGTACACAATCCACTTTCCCATCTTCCCCTTCATCTTCTCAATATACAGGAAGAGATTCAGAAACAGTTGTATCCATCATAGACCCAAGGAAGCTAATATTCACAGAATTCCAGAGGAGATAATATTCCCAGTATAGGGTAATTGTACATCCTAGATTCCCCCAAGATAATGCCAATTTCAAAGATTCTGTCTGAGTGGAAAGTGTGTGGCCTCTCTCTTCTCAGACCAATCTGACTGGGCCCAGCAAATAGGAACTCCAGTCTGGGCCTTTCTATTCATTTATCCCTCCAGCAAATATTAATGACCATGCCACTGTTAAAATAAATGAAACACTGGAGCATCATGGTGGGAACGTGAACAATAGTTTATGCACAGTGGGGTGGGGGCAGGAGGAGGCACATGGAAATCGGGGTCCAAGAGCTGGTGTGGGACTCAACTGCCCAGTAAGAACAGAAGAATATTTTAAGTATAGAGGGCACCGTGAAAGTCTACATGGCTTTGATGGAGTACAGGAGTGTTTTTCAAGTAGTCACTTCCGTGTGTAAAGATAGAGAGGGGAGCAAGCGAAGGAAAAAGTAGAAGAGGCTGAAATGGAAAAGCAGATGGAATTCAGGCTTTAAGGTATTGGGAAGGTCAGGCTGAGACCTGAGACTGGGGTTTTATTCGTCACAAAATCAGGGAGCTAGTGAATGTTTTTTTGAGTAGCATAAGAGCCTGAGAAAAATCTGAACGTAGAAAAATGACTGTCTACTCCAGGGTTGAAAATGTGTACAGTAGAAATTAATTAGAGGCTTTCTTTTCAGGCAGGAGGAGACAACAATCCAGAGGAGATTCGAGAGCCTGAATAAGGACCAGGCAATGAGATCATAGAGGAAGATACAGATTTCAGAATTGAACAGATCATCATTTCTATTGTCCAAGATGCTTATCTGAACTTGAGGTGCCCCTGCCCCATTTGAGGCAGACCATAAACATGTCTCTCCTTCAATAAGGTATGTCATGGTATGTTGTCATGTTTGAAAGAAAGCTGGGCATGGTGGCACACATCTGTAATCCCAGCACTAGGGAGGTAGAGAGAGGAGGATCAGGAGTTCAAGGTCAACCTTGACTACTTGAGACCTTGCCAAAAAATAAATTGAAATGGCCACCAGGGGGCACAGTTGTATTAACAACTGCCATAGAGCGGGAACTGCTAAGGGTGTAAACCAGGCATAGAATAGCACACAGGAGGAAAGGAGGGTGGGGACACAAGGTAATCTAAATGCTGAATGAACCAATCAAATGAAGCCTTGAGGAAAGAGGATTGTAGTCAGTGGAAAGAGCAAATGCAAAGGCCCGGGACCTTCTCCTGGGACAGAAAACCTGAGTGGTATGAGCTGGGTGCAGATAAACTGAAGAGGCTGGAGGAAACAGTACCAAAGGACCTTGTGTTGGTTACTTTTTGTGTCATTGCAACCAAGTACCTGAAAAGAAGCAACTGAAGGGAGGAAGGATTTGTTGGTGCTTATGGAAGGCAGGGTAGCAGAAGGGGCACCCAGCTGTGGAACCGGAGTGTGGTGCAGCTTGCTCACATCCAACGCCCAGGAAGCTGAGAAAGAATAGGAAGTGGAGTTGGGTTATAAACATCAGCACCAGTCCCCCAGTGACCCAGGTCCTCCGGTCAGGCCTTACCTCCCAAAGCTTCTACAATTGCTCAAAGACAATTTGTCACCAGCTGGGGGCCAAGAATTCCAATACATGAACCTGTAGGGAGGCAGGTGGGGGCATTTCACATCAGTGCTGGACAGCTTTAGTCTCAACTTGACGCACCTGGGTGGAGGGAGCCTCAATTGGTGAATTGTCTCCATTGGACTGGCCTGTGGCCGTGTCTGTGTGGCATCTTCCTGATCACTGAGTGATGTGGGGAAGGCCCGCTCACTGTGGGTGGTGCCACCCCTGGGCAGGTTGTACTATGTTGTATAAGAAAGCAGGTTGAGCAGGGGCCAGGGGCGCAAGTCATGAGCACCGTTCCTCCATGGCCTGTGCTCCAGCTCCTGCCTCCAAGTTCCTGCCCTGAGTTCTTACCTTGGGCTCCCTCAGTGATGAACTGTGACTAAGAGATGTAAGCCAAATAAATCCTTTCCTCCCTGAGTTGATATTGGTCAGAGTGTTTTGTCACAGCAATGGAGAAACATACTAGAACAACATCCAAATGGTCCCAAGCCTAATAGGATATAATGAGGAATCTGCTGTATATTTTAACATATAGGAAATTCCCACCCAGGCCCAGAGTCATGCCTAGCAATGTGAGGGGAACAAAGCTCAGTGGTTAAAAGCACTTTGTTATCCACACGGACTGTTCCACTGAATGTCCTGGAAGAGAGACCAGTGGCTGTCATATCCAATAATACCTGTTAGGCAGCTGGGTGCCCAGGGGGATTGGAGAAGGCCTATACACTGCCAGCTGGCATCAGAGAAGGTGGGTAAGACGGAGGGATGTTCCTAGGGCAAACTTTACTCATGACACTAGTGCTTGTAACAGAAGTAGAAAAAAGAGTATGGTTTAACCTATCAGAGAAAGTTGTTGAGGGAAGGTATATTAGTCAGCTGTCACTGTGTAACAAATTTCCCTAAACCTAGTGGGGTAAAATAAGTTGAAATATTTGTTGCCTCATATACCTGTGCTTGGATGGATGATTTTGGTGTCTTATGAGGTCCTGGTCCAGATGTGAATAAAGGGTTGCTGTTATCTGCAGTTCTGACTAGAGGGTCATAGCTGTCAGATAATTGGCTTAATAACAATGACTCTGGCAGGGAGCTTCAGCCATCTTTGGAGTCTTTCCAGGCTATCATGGGTCCCCATGACATGGCATTTGGCATCCCCCAGAGAGGGTGACCAATGATGAAAGATGGAAGTTGGTACAGGGTCTTTGTGCCCTGACCTCAGGAGTCACATTCTGATGCTACTCTGATGTTCACTGGTCATATAGGCTGGCCCCATAGGAATTATTTAGTGTGTTGTCATCAAGAGCAAGACCATGGGAAGGATCTTAGAGAGTACCTTCCACAGGAAGTTAGACTACATATCAAGAATATGATCTGAGCTGGAGAGATGACTCGATGGGTAAGAGTACTTGCTGTGCATACATGAGGACTTGAATTCAAATCCCCCAGCACCCATGGTTGTTTGAGCCTCTAACCCCAGCATAGGGGGCAGAGACAGGAAGATCATAGAAGCTCACTGGCCAGCAAGCCTAGATAAAACAGCAAGCTTCTAGTTTAGTGGGAGACCCTGCCTCAAAGTAATATGGCAGAGAGTTCCAGAGGCACACACTCAACATCCTGCTCTGGCAAGGATCCTCCATGTGCAAGCTCATGGGCATGCACACTTGCACACTCATACACCACATACACATACACACACACACGAATGTGGACTCTTTCTTGTCTCCTTTTAGTCTCCCACTTACATAAGAGTCCATCACCATTGCTCCTTGCAATTATATAAGGCAAGGCTCTAGGAGCTTAGGATGCAGCACAGTTGGTAGAGTGCTTACCTAGTATGTACAGAGTCCTGGGTTTGATCCCCAGCACCATATAAAGCAGAGATGGTGACACAGGACAGTAATCCCAGCACTCGGAAAGTAGAAGCAGGGATCAGAAATTCAAGGTCATTCCAGGCTATGGGAGGGAGGGAGGGAGGGAGGGAG
>NW_008329365.1:1437838-1452457 GCF_000622305.1 Nannospalax galili
AAAGCGTAGACTTTTAGGTGAATTGGGGAGGAAAAAATAGATAAGCAAAATGGACTCCCCAGGATTCTAGCCCAGTTGTGAATTCTTGGGCAAATCATAGCACTTCTTTGTACCTCGGTTCACTCACCTGCAACACAGGCTAATACTGGTACCTAGTTAGCAGAGTCATCTAACAGATGAAATGGAGTGATGGTACAAAATTCTTAGAATGATGGGTGGCCATCCATTTGGCGCATGCCAATCAATAATCAATCGAACAGTATCAACAGCTCTCCATATTTTCAGGTCTTCTTGAGTAATCTTCTGACCTGCATTATGCTTTGAAACTGTCTTTGTTCACACCAATTTTTACCCAGAAATTCTCAGAGGATGAGGCTGTCTTGATTGCTGTAATCGACAGGGAGCAATCATCGCAGACATCTGCTAGGGTTGGGGTGGGTTTCCAGCATGGTTCTCTCCCGCTCTGTTGTGCGCCTTCCGAGAAGCTCTCCTTTGCATGTTGCCTTTGCTTCGCAAGCATCCAGAGTGGAGTAAAGGAAGGGCACACCCATGTGGTATTAATAGTGCTATTTTTGGTGATGATGTAATGGCTCCCAGCATCACCAAGAGGATTTCTGGCACCTCTGCTGGGTGCAGGCAGGGCTGCTCCATGTCTGGGTGGAGCTCCTCCTAACCAGAAGAGTGCTATTTTTGACCTTGGGTGGGTAGATGCTCAGTTATTTCCTAAGGGTTTTAAGAACACGGTGCTGTGAACCTTTGGAATGGAGTGGGGAGGGGGTATGCCTGATGAGGAAAACCATGTCTTCTCTTTGGATTTGGCTTTCATACCATCCTCTGATTCCAGCATGTTCATGGGAAAGAAGGACTTGGGAAGGAAAGGAAGAGGGAGGGAAGCTCAGAAAAGAATAAAAATATGTGGAGTTGTCAGTACTGTTGGTTTATTGATCTGTTGACTGACCCATTCATTTATTCACAAGTACATTCATGGGGCATGTATAAGATACTCAGTGTTATTCTAAGAATTTTGAAAATTAATCTTTTTTCATTTTTAAATTTTTTTAAATTTATTTCTTTAATCTGTATGAGTGTTTTGCCTGCATGTATGTAAGTGCACCACATGTATGCAATTCCCCCTGAGGCCAGGAAAGGGAGTCAGAGCATCTGGAACTGAAGTTGTAGACGGTTATGTGCCAACAAGTAGGTGCTGGGAACTGATCCCTCTGCAAGTGTAGCCAGCATTCTTCACCGCTGAGCCATCTCTCCAGCCCTGTCTTTTGTCCTTCTTTTAAAGTACAGCTGAGTATCTTTGGTTACCACATGTATGCAATTCCCCCTGAGGCCAGAAAAGGGAGTCAGAGCATCTGGAACTGAATTTGTAGACGGTTATGTGCCAACAAGTAGGTGCTGGGAACTGATCCCTCTGCAAGTGTAGCCAGCATTCTTCACCGCTGAGCCATCTCTCCAGCCCTGTCTTTTGTCCTTCTTTTAAAGTACAGCTGAGTATCTTTGGTAATGAAATTGAAAGTGTAGATTTATCACTCTCTCCTTCCTTCCCCCACAAAATCTATTTTTATGAAATGATCTTGATCTACCTCGTTCTTCACCGCTGAGCCATCTCTCCAGCCCTGTCTTTTGTTCTTCTTTTAAAGTACAGCTGAGTATCTTTGGTAACGAAATGGAAAGTGTAGATTTATCACTCTATCCTTCCTTCCCCCACAAAATCTATTTTTATGAAATGATCTTGATCTACCTCATTTTGTAAGTGGATTCCAGCAGCCTCCAGAGCTTGTCTAACGGGGCCTGAGCATGTAGCCATGTCTTGGCACAAGAGGGCTGGTGACCCTGGTGGCTCACAGCCTCAGTCAGAAATCTGCCAGTTTTCAACTCTGCTCCCAGTCACACTGAAAGGCTGGCCAGGTGGAACACTAAGTCTTTCCCTGACATCTAGTGTCAGCTTGTGAAATGACGGGCTGGGAATTAGACTCACTGGGAGGAAGAAGAAGTTAATTTAACTGAGCTTGTAACCTGGGTTAACAAGCAGCTTTCTTCAAGGTTGTCTTTTTGGTCTCAGGGCCTTGTGGGGTCCCCCAGTAAGCAGCCTCCAGGTCACTACCTCAACAGTTTGCCTAAGGCAGAAGTTGAGAAGCGGGTATTTGGAAGCTAGGATCATTTTTCTTATTATAAAGAACGCGTTATTGATCAAAGCCTAACGGAGCGTCCTCCACGCTTACTTACCTCCTGGTTCTGAAGAAATCAGAAATCATGGCTTATATCTTGATAAATCATCTTATTCTGAACTGTCTTCAACCGCCTCTCTGTCTTCATGTGACCTTTTTATGCTTGATGTTTCTGGCATACAGAATTTACACAGAATTCATAATATAGGTCAAAATGAGTTAACCCAGAAAATAATGGAAAAAGAAAACAGAAGTGGGAACAGCATCAGACATCTGCTTTTCAATGTTGTTCTAACAGGGACTTGATGACACCTTGGGGACAGGGCTCTGGGATCCTGCATCTCGCTCATACTTTAGCCCTTTAGGCACCTCAGTAGATGGTGCCATAAACGTATGTGCTCAAAAAAAAACCATTTGCCAATACTATGCATGTGCCACCCTGCCAGCAGTGCCCTAATTTCTGCAGGGACTAGAAGGAAATTCAGAAAACCCAAGAAAACAAAGGAGCCAATCATGGGGCAGAGGCAGGAGTGGGCACCTTCTATCAACAGCAAGGAAACACAAAGCCTGCAGCTGCCGGTCCGTGCCCTTCTCCCAGCAGCCCACTGAAATCATTCCAGAAATCATTGTTGACATTTTCATTCTGATCACAAATCTCCTTAGATCATATGGGACTTCATCAATAAGCCCTAACAAACCCATAATATAACACAAATATTCCTTGCCAACAATGTCTCTCAAAGGTTTCCCTGGACTCCTGGTATTTCAATATCAGTCAAGTTCTCCTTCATTTGAAACCAAGATTCTTTTATCCTTTTATTCATTTGTTCAACAAATGTTGACTCAATGTATACTATTGGTCAGGCAATAAGATGGGTTATCCAGAGTGCTTGCAATCAGGAGAGGTGCACTTGGTGTTTATTAGATCATGGCTCAGGAATTTTTTTCAGTACTGGGAATTAAACCTAGATTCCCATGCATGCCGGGCACTCACTCTACCACTGAGCTATTAATAGCCCCGCCCCTATTAGGAATTGTTTTTAGTTTATTATTTTTATGTGTATGAATTTATTACCTGTATTTTCGTAAATGCATCCATGTCATGCAGTACCTGAGGATGTCAGAAGAGGGTGTCAGGTCACCTGGAACTGGAGGTGTGGACGGCTGTTAGCTGCCATGTGGATGCTGGGAACCGAACCTGGGTCCTCCGCAAAAGCAGCCAGTGCTTTTAACCGCTAAGCCATCTCTCCAGCCACATATTAGGAATCTTTTGTTCCGTTTTTAAGTTTTAGCTCCCCAAGTCATCATTTCTTTAACTTAAAGACTTAAGATTGGAAGGCTTTCCGGGTTGCCCACCTCATTAGGTATAATAAAAGAGAGTCTGCCTCTTTCTGAGTTCCCTCACAGGTTAGCCTATCGATTGACCAGGTAGGTGAATCTTCAGACAGGAGGGCAGTGGGGCCAGAGGCAAGAGGAGCCTGCTCCTTTAGTAAATTCAGTGCTCTAGAAGACAGAGTGCTATGATAGGTACATTCTCAATCTTGACTACTGAGACCTCATCAGAGTCTGTTCTAGAAAGTACAATACAATTGACTCAGGTAAGTGTCATATGCCTGTGTGAAAAGGGCTTCTCCAAGGTCTAACACACTGGATCTCAGCCTGATCAATAAGTATAGAACAAGGAGTGTCCAAGAAGAGTCTTTCAGTATGCAACTTCCTTAAGAGATAGGGTATCATAAGGAAAAGACAGGAAAAATCAATAAACACCCTGGTCCACTTCTCTTGTGGGGGGGGCAGGATTACAAGCACCCATGGTGCAGCACACCCATGGTGGGCCTGGCCATCATCATCATCCAAGTAACAAGTGGGGCACAGTGGAGGAGACTTGGCAATTGATTGGGAGAGTGGCTGAGGAACCCACATGTCAGCCATGGTAACTCTCAGCAAAATGCAATTTTGGTGTGAGACAATGTCTCATCACTGCTAGTGGCTGTCAAGTCCTAGCCATAGTTCCCAGCAGCAATAGGAACCTAAGAAATCTACAGAGTTCAGAAAATAAGCTAGAGAACACTAGTGCAAACTGTGGTGTGAAGCTATGAAGCATCCCAACTGCCACTTGGAAAATCTTGGGTTGGAGGCCTGTGAGCTAACTGCTGCCTGCTGTGAAGACTAGCTTCTGCTTTTACCCACAGTAAAACCTTGACGGGAATCAACCTGAAGGAGAACACCTTGCACCACAGTGGGCTCATTGTGCTGAGTGAGACTCTGGGACAGCCAAAGGGTAGCCTTCATGTACTTGGGCTTTGAATAACTGACTTTGAAGAGGAAACCCAAGGGTTTCTGATCACTGAGGAAAAGAGAAATCCCTACTCAACAATCCTAGGCAGTGTGTAGGAGAAACAGAACAGGTGTAAAAATTCCATTCCAAGAAACCTGGGTGTATTTTGACCCAAAACCATGTGTAAGGAAAGACAGTGGGCACTCACTCTGCCCCATCTGTAAGAATTACAGACCACTGACAGTCTAGTGAGATTTAATCTCTCGGGCATCCAGTTCAGATGTGTTTTGTAAGATGGATGGGTTTTCGATTGCTAATACTGACATGAGGGACAGTAAGGGTAGAAATGGAGGAAGGTGTATATAATCACAATACATTGCATGAAATTCTTGAATCAATGCTTTTTTATTTATTTATTATTTTTTATGTGTATACTTATATTGCCTGCATGTAGGTAAGTGCACCCATGTCGTGCAATGGCCACAGAAGACAGAAGAGGCTGTCGGATCCCCTGGAACTAGAGTTAAGGACAGTTGTTAGCTGCCGTGTGGGGCCGGGATTCAAACCCAGGTCTTCTGCAAGAGCAGTCAGTGTAACCGCTGAGCCATCTCTCAAGGCCTGAATCAATATTTTTTTAAACAGACAAAAGAAATCAGTTACGATTTGGAAAAGTGTCCCCCCCAACAACTTGTGTTGAAGGCTTGACTTCCAAGCTGGTGGTGCAATTGAAAGGTATTTGGACCATGAGGGCACCCACCCACTCACTGATCGTGCATAGCTGAATGGGCAATTATAAGGTAGGGCCTAGTAGGAAGAAGTAGGTCGCTGACAGGCATTTCTTTGACGGATATACCTCATCCTAAGTCCCTTTCTACCTCTATGCCCCCCCAGCAGCTGTGATGTAAGCAGCCTCCTCTGTCACCTGATCCCTCCAGCATGTCTGGTCTCACTTCAGACATGCAGTAACTGAGCCAGCTAACCATGGACTGAAAGCTCTCAGACTATAAGCCGAAACAACCTTTCTTCTCTTAAGTTGGTTCTCTCAGATATTTGTCAAAGTGATGGAAAAAAATAATATTTTTGAGCCTTTATATTACTGTTTTTTTCAGATGTGAAATTTCAATATATAAACACACAACTTGGGAGATGATGTTACATAGCTGTTTCCTCTGAAACATTCCCTCCAGGAGGACAGAGGGAGATCTACAAGACTCGGGAAGTTGACAAAACTTACAAGACACAAAGTCCCCTTTCCAACATTACGTTGGCAGTAAACATTTCTAGGGGAGAGGAGGCTCTTTTCTAGGGGTGTATTGTTCATGAGTTGTCACCCCTGCTGCGGTACACTTTTGCATAGTGCAACTGCCGAGTCACCCATGCTCCTCTAAGTAACCCCAGTTGAACTCTGGTTCACAGAACTATGCTTGGGTGGAATGACGTATTTGGAGCCCTACTTGGGAATGACCACTTCTGTATTCACTCCTCCCCAGGAAAATCACATAACAATTGGGCGCAGTGAATTCGTTTTTTAAATGATGAAAAACATTGCTTGACCTCATTTGGGGGGAAAATGGCTTTTTAAAAATCTCATTTTATTTTTTAAATTTTAAATTTACCCTAGAATCTATGCTTGTGAGCCAAATAAGGATGAGAAAGACTGTCCTCCAAACTTGGGAGATTCTTGAGGTTTTATGGACTTATTTTGAAAGTAGTGTTTATGCCATTTACATCTGTCTTGTGACCCAACGGCTGTCCTTCAGCGAAGCAAGTTGTACCCGTCATCATTAGAAACGTTAGATATATTGAGAAGAAAAGGCAAGGGAGAGAAGCTGAAATGACCTGCCACTCTTTAACTGGCTTAATATACATCCCCACATGTTTAGAATGCATATGGCAAAGACAGAAACTTAGACCCACAGAGAAAGAAAATTTAGAAACAAAGTTCAAATAACCTGATTAGTAAAACAACACCTGTCCCTCTCACGGAAGGCTTGTCATAATTCACCTAGAATGCCTACAGGTATTGATTTCTGCCCTTCAGCTTCCAGAGCGGCCATTTTTCATTGTCTACCTCCCGGAAAACCACTGTTCATTGGAGTTTTTGGTAATCCACAAAGAACGACAGACAAAGCAGAGATTTCAATTAGCTTCATTAGGATGCTGTCCTCAACTAATCAGCTCTCAGGATCCAGCTATTTGTTCTAGTTTGTTTCTCCATTGCTGTGACAAAATACTCTGACCAATACCAACTTAGGGAGGAAAGGGTTCATTAGGCTTACATCTCCTAGGTCACAGTTCATCAGGGAATTCAGGGCAGGAACCTGGATCTGGAAGGCACAGGCCATGAAGGAATAGTGCTTACTGGCTTGCTCCCCTGGCCTGTGCTCAGCCTGCTTTCTTATACAACATAGGCCCACCTGCCCAGGGGTGGCACCACCCACAGTGGGCTGGGCCCTCCCTCATCAATTTAATAATCAAGAAGATCCTCAACAGAAATGGCCACAGGCCAGCCCAATGGAGGCAATTCCCCAATTGGGGCTCCCTCAACCCAGGTGTGTCAAGTTGACACTAAAGCTATCCAGCATACCATTCAAAAGAGATCTGATATAAATTCCTCTTTTTTCTATCTCCCTCCCCTCCCCTCCTCCTTTGTTTCATTCATTTCGCGTCATGGAACCTACTAGACAACCTGGGGTGAATCTATTTGAAAAGCCAACTAAACTTTCTATGTTAAAATAACAGCCCAGTTTCCAATTCCTTCACTCAGCATTCCAAAGCTGTCCTGGTTTTCTCATAGGGTCATTATCATCCACAAACTAAGTCTATTTCTCTGGAAATTCATTTAATCAAGTGATTTAGTTGAATCACTGCATTCAGAAGAGCTTTGAGAAATCTTCTGGTTAAGCCTCCAGTTCTCAGTGAGTTAAATAGCTAAAAAGCTCCAATAAAAAATAAATTAAATTTCTTCCTCAGTAAAAACTTCAGGAACTGTAGCAATGGCTCAGTGATTAAGAGCACTGGCTGCTCTTGCAGAAGACCTGGGTTCAAGCCCCAGCACCGACATGATGGCTAACAACTGTTCATAACTCTAGTTCCAGGGGATCCGACGCCCTCTTCTGACCTCTGTGGGCACTGCATGACACGGATGCACTTACACACATGCAGGCAATACACTCATACACATAAAATAAAAATAATAAATATCAAAAACAAAAAGAAGAAAGAAAGCTTCACCATCCTGGTAGAAGTTTCCTCGATTTCCTTATGAAGAACTGGGGCTTAAACTGTACAGGAAAGATAGTTCTGGTTAATTAGCCATGGCTACCCCAATAGGTAGAAGGTTGGCTCTGGCCTAAATCATCCTCAGGAGAAACGTGTCTTTTAAGCTCATTCCAGTCTTACTCCCCTACAGGTTGCCATCTTCTGTCCTTCCCTTAGCCATCCCCTGTCAGAATTCTGTCCCACCTTCATGCTTCTCCTCTGGAGACAGTCACAGACCTTTCATCTTTCATCCTGGGACCTATTTTTCCAGTCCTTTAATCATCTTTGTTTCTTGTTTCTCTATTCACTCCAATTTCTTCATCTCTCTTTGAACAGCAGTGACCAACACTTCAGAGAGTACTCTAATTCAGACTATAACACGACTGATTCAGAATATAAAAGGATGATTGCCTGTCATCTTTGTATTTCTTCAGAGGTCCTGTATCACATGAGCTTTCTCACAACAGCTTCTGACTAATCGTCATGCCAGGTCACTGTTGGCTGGGTGTAGACATGGTCCTGTGTCTCTCATTGATGAGAGGAACGTTCAGAGAGGTTGGGCATCAAAGTAAATTGCCCCAAAGAAGTCTCTACTGAGGGTGGGGAGAGGGTTAGGAAATTTTGATCAAAAGTGAAAGATGTTTTTTAAAAAGAAAAACAAAATAACTTTTTTTTTTTTTTGGCCTTTTTGAGACAGGGTCTCCCTGTAGCCCCAACTGTCCTGGAACTCACTATGTAGACCAGGCTGGCCTCAAACTCACAGAGATCCACCTGCCTCTGCCTCCTGAGTGCTGGGATTAAAGGCATGTACCACCATGCCCAGCATAAAATAACTATTTTTAAAACAAAACCAGATGTTAAAACTGTTGAAATGGGAAATTCAGTAAAAGACATTTCTGAGAAGCAAATTGAAGTAGATCAGATATTTTAAACAAGTTTCATGGGATACAAAATTAAAAGTCTAAGTGTGTCCCAGATCCATGTCCTGTCCTCTTGTTACCCACAACACCCATGAGTACAGGATCCGAGCTAGAAACAACATAAACAGAAAATGAGATGCAAATTTGAGGAAGTTAAAACTGGCAACAAGACAGCTGAATTCCAACAAATATAAGGAAAATCAGTCTCAAGGAAGGTGACTTGGGGTGGGGAGATGACTCAGTGGGTAAAGTACTTGCTGTGCAAGACTGAGGACCTGAGTTCGAATTCCCAGAACCCACACAGTAGCATATATCTGTAATCCCTGGCCTCCTATAGAGAAGTGAGAGGTAGAAATGTTCCCTCAAACAGGGTGAAAGGTAATGATCAACAACCAAGATTGTCCTCCATATGGGTGCTGTGGCATGCATATACCTTCACACACACACACACACACACACACACACACACACACTTCATGCACACCCATACATATACCATCACCTCCCTCCCCCAAATAGAAAGGTAACTCAAAATGATGCACGTTCCCTGAAAATCTTACCTAACTAGAGTTTAAATGTGGGCAATACCCAGCCTTCTAGTGACTAGTACATTTAGTAACCTCCAAGACTTTAGGAAAGAATCCTTCATAGTTAGCCCAGAACATTTTATATGTTCAGACTTGATTGATCCCTGTGTTGGTTTTTCATTACTGTGACAAAGACCTGAGAGAAGCAATTCCAAAGGCAGAGAGATTTGTTTGGGGTAACAGATTCAGAGTCCACAGTGAGCTGTTGGGCTGAGGCATGACTGAACATCACGGTGGTAGCATGTGGTAGAGCAAAGCAGCTCACCTCATGGTGAACAGGAAGCAGAGAGGCATGAGAAAGATTAGGGGATAGGTTACATCCATTGATTTGCCTCCTCCAACTAGGCTCCACCTCCTGATTTCACCATTTTCTAATAATATCATCATGTTATAATCTATCTAACCAAGACCACCACAATGGTCTTTGTTACATTCTCCTCGAGTCTCGCTGAATCACACAGTGTCTCAGTCATACTTTCAGTGCTAATCTCTTGCATCCTCACCCACCCACTTCATCCAGTTGCTTCTTTTTCCAACTGTTACAAGAGGTCCTCTGCTGTCTCCCCACTTTCTCTTCCCCTGGAGCCCACTCCATACTCTGCCAAATTTGTTCTCCTAGAACACACCCTACTTCTGTCACTCCTTGCTGAAAAGCATTTTTTGAGACAGTGTCTCATGTAGCCCAGGCTGGCCTCAAACTCAATAGGTAACCAAGAATGACCTTGAACTTCTTATCAACCTGCCTTCACCTTCTGAGTAATGAGATCATACCTATGCACATGCACTACGACACCTGGTTTTATCTGGTGCTAGAGATCAAACCTAGGACCTTATATATGCTAGACAAGCACTCTACCAACACAGCAACATCCATAGTCCCTCAAAAATATTTATGATTTCCCATTGTGTCTCCAAAACAGTGTAATTTCCTGACTGGGAGCCAGGATTTTCTGTAATAGAGACTGCAATTTGCCTTTCCAAAGGCGATAGAGACCTCAATTTGCCTTTCCAAAGGCGATAGAGACCTCAATTTGCCTTTCCCAACTTTGGGAGTCAGGACTTTCTGTAATAAAGACCTCAGTTTGCCTTTCCCAACTTTGGGAGTCAGGACTTTCTGTAATAGAGACCTCAGTTTGCCTTTCCTGACTTTGGGAGTCAGAACTTTCTGTACTAGAGACCTCAATTTCCTTTCATTTGCTCCAGTCAGATTTTCCAACTCTGTGATTTTATTGACTCATCCTTCAACCTCCAACTTTTTGCAACTTCTAAAATTTTACTCACCTTTTGAGTTAATTTAAAGTGCACACTCCCATGGAGCATGGCTGGAGGAAAACCAGAGTAGGCTGTTTTAAAGTGGAAGTCATATCTGCCTAGATCTAAGTAAGGGCTGTACCACTTAGAACATTCATGGATAGTTTCAGAGGAATTGGTGGATGTCCTAAATTGTGTGTCTGAATATGCCTCTGTGTGTGTGTGTGTGTGTGTGTGTATGTGTCTGAGTGTGTGTGTGTGTGTCTGAGTGTGTGTTTCTGTGTGTGTGTCTGTATGTGTGTGTGTGTGTGTGTGTGTGTGTGTCTGAGTGTGTGTGTGTGTGTGAGTATGTGTTTCTGTGTGTGTGTCTGTATGTGTCTGTGTGTGTGTCTGTGTGTGTGTGTGTCTGAGTATGTGTTTCTGTGTGTGTGTCTGTATGTGTCTGTGTGTGTGTGTCTGAGTGTGTGTGTGTGTGTCTGTGTGTGTGTGTGTCTGAGTATGTGTTTGTGTGTGTCTGTATGTGTCTGTGTGTGTGTGTCTGAGTGTGTGTTTCTGTGTGTCTGTGTGTCTGTGTCTGTGTGTCTGTGTGTGTATATGTGTGTGTCTGTGAACATGTATGTGTGGGTGTCTGTATGTGCCACAGCCCACCTGTGGAGGCCAGAGGACAACTTTCGAGAGCCTGTTCTCTCCTTTTACCATGAGTTCCAGGATTTGAATCAGGTCCTCAGGTTTAACACAGCAAATTATTTTACCCACTGAGCCATCATGCTGGTCCAAACGTCCTAAATTTTATTAGAGACAAAACACACAAAATAAAATGTGTGTTTTTCAAAAAGAGAATTTTTTAATTGACTCTAATGACCCTAATGATATTAAGAAACGCCCGTTTGGAGACACCATCCTTCCTTCTGTCTGAATCAACTGCACTTCGTGTGCACTGAAAAATTTTGTCTCAACCTACCAGAGAGTAAATGTAGGAACACCCACCACAAGAGCCTATCAGGATATTCCCAACACTTTACGCAACACTTCTCTGACAACTGTACTGAACATGTGCTAGTGGCCAGGCATTGTGCTAAATGCTGAGGGTAAAGAAATGAAGGATGACTTTCCTACCCTTGTGGAGTTCACGGTTTAGCAAGAGAAGCCCATGGTTAAACCAGCAAAACATTTTGTGAAAGGTGGTCTGATGGGATATGCACTTGGTGTTAGGTAAATATTGATGAAGTCCAGACCCTGTCAGCCGTGATGAATGTGCTGTCTAAAGAACTAGGACAGGTACCAGGCAGCAGAGGAAGGAAAGGCCTTCAGGAAAAAGGAATCACATCTGGGGAAACACACCTCACCCCTGACAAATACCATGTGTCTTGGCTCAAGGATACAGTGGGCATAGGGAGAAAAGGCAGCAAAAAACACACTTAGGGCCGAATTTTGTCCTGAACAACATGAGGGGGGCCAATGAAGATTAAAAGCAGGTGATTGGCATGATCTCATTTGCATTTTAAGAGACTCATGTTTTGCAATAGAGTAGAAAAATGACATTCAGCAGTGAATTCTGAGAGCCTATTCAGTTACCTTAAATAAATGTTATTGCACATCTGAACCACGAACATCATAGCAAAGAGAATGGGAAGCAAGGGGAGGCATAGAAATATACCAGGAGTTAGAGCTAATGACAATCAGTTACTAATTAGATGGGAAGAATGAGGGGCAAAGGGGAATTGTGTGTGAAACTTGAGCATATGACTTGTGCATCTAAGTCACAAATGGTCAGTTCCTGAGACAGAAGAAAGGGGCAGGAAAGGGAGAGAAGGGCCAGCTGGGTTTACAGTTCATACAGGCCTCAATCCAGAGTCTGAGTCAAGATGCAGAGTTTGGCTCCCTATAAGACAGACGATCATTAACTATATGAACTTTAACCAAATCACCTGTACAGAATACAGAAATAAAATGTGCAGAAGGGTAAGAAAGAAAAAATGTGATAAAGGTTAAGAATATTCACTAGACTTAAGAAAATGTTTCTATTGGTTGACAGAGGACCATCACTTACTGAGGCTGAGCAAGACCACGAGAGAGTGTACAACCAGGAATCAGGAGGACATGCTTTCATTAGACTAGAGCTCTCTAGGCTCTCCCCAACCCTCCTCCCATGGATAAGAAGTCCTGGGACTCAGGTCAGAGGAAGAGACTCACCTCCAGTCTGCCTCCTCCTCCCCTGCTATATTCTGATTACCAGGACACAACTAATTTTTTATTGAATTTTTGTATATTTCATAGAGAACATCTCAATCTAACCATCTTTATTCCCCCTTCCCCTTTGGCTCCTCCCATAGCCCCCCCCCCACTGGAATTCATACATTCTATCATTTGTGTTAAGTCCTTTTGTGTCAAGTTAGTGTCCCCAGACATCCCTCAGTGCCAGTTCATCTACCGAGGTCTCATCAGCCTATCTAGAGTCTCTCACCTTAGGAAGATCAGCTCTTCCTCACCCAGCAGTAATCAGCTATCAATCTTTAGCTAAGATTGAGGTCAGCTGTCCATTTCCCCAGTTATGTTGGGTTTTTGTCTGCTTGAGTTTGCATGGGTCCAGGACCCAATTTATGAATTTCCTGCCCAATTGTCACTCACCATGCTCACTTCTAGTCCTTTCCCTGCTGTGTCATACAGCGGACAGACCGTGTGCACAGGGTATGCATGCCAATCTCAAAGCACAGCCAGGTGAGGAACACTTTTTTGCAAGGTGGGAAAGGGTGAAGACTGGCCCTGGACTACCCACACATATGCACCCAAAATCCCTCAGGATAAAGAATGGAACAGAGGTGTGAGCAATGCAGAAAGCAGGCTGTGAGCCAGAGGCCCAGCACCAGCACTCCCCTATGAAACCCTGTTCCCCAGAACTCCAAAGACCCTGAGCATTTTCAACTGAATCCCGATCTTCTCCATACACTTAGACGTATGGTATACAGGCCTTCTCTTGTGATCTTCCCCCTCGGCTCTACAAATGTCAGGACAGAGTCTGATGGAAGCAGAGATAATGACCCACATGATCAGGGTACTTGCAGATGAAGAGATGGCAAGAGGTAAAGGAGTCAGTTTTTCATTTGTTTACTTTTGCTTAAGATATGCTGTGCATAAGCATATTTTATCCACAAGAGAACATTTCTGTAGACAGAAGGTTGTAGATGTAGGAGAAGGGGAGAATCTATGGGGCATCCCTGAGGAGACAAGAGAACCCAGAATGGTGGTGAAGCGGGTCACAGAGAGGAAAGTGGGTGAGCAGCCTGAATCTGGAAAATCAAGGCTGGGAAATGAGAATCCCAAGCCAAGGTCATGAAACGAGTGGCTGAAATGAACTTAAACCAAACAATTAATAATGGTCTACGTGTGACTTTCCTCTCACTCTCCAGAGGCTCTGACAAGGATTAAACACTATGGGAAGAGCAGAATTTGAATTACCCTGGGGAAAGCTATTAGTAGTCAGTTCTGGTATGCTGCGTTGACATGCATTCTATAACTTGGTTCATGAGAAGAAATCTTGATTTTAATATTACTGCCCAAATGGTTTTAACATTTTTTAAAAGCCAAGATGACTAAATGTCAGATTAATTAACGTCATCTATTTCATTCAACAAAGAAAGTATTGGAACTCTCAAATTTGATTTTGTAATACCTAGTTATCTCAAGAACTATTGCAAATTTGTACTCAAAACAGGTACAATTTTAACTCTTCTTAAAAATTATAAGTACAGCCAGGCCTGGTGGTGCACACCTTCAATCCCAGCACTTGGAAGCAGAGGCAAGCGGATCTCTGTGGGTTTAAGGCTAGCCTGGTCTACATAGGGAGTTCCAGGCCATCCAGGGATACATAGGGAGATTTTGTCTCAAAAAATATATATATATTCAAGAGCTGGGAGTGGTTGTCTCAACAAGAGTAATCCCAGTACTCAAGAGGTAGAGGCAGAAGGGTCAATTCTATAGGGAGCTAGAGGCTGGCCTGGGCTACATGAGACACCGTCTCAAAAAAATTTATAATTATATACGTGCTGAATGTCAATATTTTCTTTGTTTCTTTTTTGAGACAGGGTCTCCCTGTAGCCCCAGCTGTCCTGGAACTCACTATGTAGACCAGGCTGGCCTCGAACTCA
>NW_008329365.1:1453240-1469228 GCF_000622305.1 Nannospalax galili
TCTTTTTTGAGACAGGGTCTCCCTGTAGCCCCAGCTGTCCTGGAACTCACTATGTAGACCAGGCTGGCCTCGAACTCACAGAGATCCGCCTGCCTCTGCCTCCCAAGTGCTGGGATTAAAGGCATGTGCCACCACGCCTGGCTGAATGTCAGTATTTTATAAGACAAGAAAAGTAGTGAAATCAAATTAAAAATAGGATTTCACAATGCTCCAAAGTATGTAAATTATAATACTCAGGAGCTGGCATCATTCAAAAGTATATAAATAAACTGAATTTATGACATTCATGTGCTAATCCTAATGGGAGAATTAAAATTGATTTTGTGCCATAAAATTAAGGAAGTCAACTAAGCACCCCTAGCCTCAGAAGACCCAATTTACGATGCCAGATAGATTAGATAGATGATAGATGATAGATAGATGATAGATAGATAGATATGATAGATAGATAGATGATGATGATAGATAGATAGATGATTGATAGATAGAGATGATAAATGATAGATGATAGATAGATGATAGATGATAGATAAAGAAAGAAAGAAAAAAGAAAGAAGGAAAGAAAGACAGAGAGAAAGAAAGAAGGAAGGAAGGAAGGAAGGAAGGAAGGAAGGAAGGAAGGAAGAGAAATATTGCTTCATCCTGACAGGATCATGCTGAGTGCCATATTATTCCACATTCCATGGAAAGCTGTGAACATACCAAAGAAAAGTCATTCCCTTGCCCTAATCAAGCCAAGACATCTGACTTGAGACCCACATTCACACTCCAACCCATCCCCCATCAGACACTGTCAGCTTCCTGAAGAGCTTGAAGGGGCAAGCTCCTTAAATTACATCCTAGCCACTGAAAATAAATTTAGTGAGTATTAAATTTCCAGACTAGATTACCAAAATCTTTTAGCCCAGATAGTCAGTGAACCAATTATGAATTTTTGGGTGGGGAAAGAGTGAGACATGGTCTTGCTGTATAGCCTTAACTTGCCTAGAACTCATTATGTAGACCAGACCGGCCTCAAACTTGTGATCCTCATGCATCTGGCTCCATAGTGCTGGGACTACAGGCATGCCCCACTATACCTGGCTAGTACCAACCTATTGTTAAATCAACAAGAACTCAGCAAATACTTCCTCAGCAAACTGCTTTGTTAAATTTTACTCTTAGAATACTAGTGTTTCTCATTTGTCATTTGGACAATCATTCTTGAATTGGGGCTCACTTTGCAGGTTCTGGTTGTTCTGCAATTCACCAGAAGACTAAGGTGAGGATGAGCCTGACATACAAGGTACACATCGAGCCAGGCCTAGTGATACATACCTGCCTGTAATCCCAGCACTTAGGAGGCCGGGGACTGCAAATTGGAGGCCAGTCAGGGCTGTGCAGCAAAACCGTGTATCAAGACAAAATGCACAGCTCATCGCTCATGAAGTGGGAAAGGATCTCAGAGATGGGCTGAGAACCAGAAAGTTCTTCCACCCCCACCCCCGAAGAAGCAGTGCCCTTACATTCCCTGGGCCCTAAACCCCAAACTTTCTTCCACTCCCTGTAGGTATGAAAACTGCCCCCAAACTACATCGGAAGCTGGAGGGAGGCAGAGATGCATGTCTGAGTCCCTTTCTATGTTCCCAGCTGGTGGGTATGGTATTTATTCCTGCAGTTTACCAATGCAGGTCTTAATGGTCACACCCCTGTTCCAGGTAAGATGCCCTTTAATTCAATTTGTCTCTATCAAAGACATTAATTTGCACAAATATTTATTAAACCCCTTTATACAAGGGAATCTGACAACTTCCTGTCCTTTCACAGAATATCCAAGCTCATCTTGCAAGATAACTCTCAGGCCTTACTATCTTACTAACTTGAAGACCTACGTGTCAGATGTACCATAAAGGCTTCTGTGGCTTAAATTTCCTTCTAAAAATGCTTAGAAAGCTGGTACACCCTGTCCTTGATAAGAATGTTCCCCAATGAGGGTTAATTCCATGCGCCAATTTGACTGGTCCAAAGTATCCATCTATGTAACCAAGCATCATTCTGGATGTTTCTGTGAAGATGTTTGGGGATGAGATTAACTTTTAACTTGGTGGAGATTAAAGTAGATTGCCCTCCATGATGTGGGTGGGCCTTATTCAACTAGTTGAAAGCCTCAAGAAAACCAGCCCTAAAGAGGAAATATTTCAGGAGACTTTAAGATGTGAATTGCCACTTTGGATCTTGCTTGAGTCTCTTACTGGTTAGCCCACCCACAGGGTTTCCGAATATAACCCGATTTACCCCCTAGATTCTTGAAGTAGAAGATGACCTCTTGGCTGTAGAAGACACCTTAGATGGGTCTGGGAGTTTGTTGATGATCCTGAGTAAAGACCTCTGTGGGAAAGGGATGGAGGGACAGTCAGAAAGGTCCAGCTACGATTTGAGTGACATGTAGGAAAGGATCCCTGGGAAAACTCTCTTAAGAAGAGAAACTTCTCTTAAGAAGGTATCCTAAAAGCAGTCTAAGAAATCATATGGGCAGCCACTGGGGGGAGGGGGAGACACTGATAATCCCAGCACTTAGGGGAGGCAGAGGTGAAAGTGTTGCCACAAATTTGAGGCCAGCTCGTTCTATATTTCCAGTTCCACGCCAGGCCTACCTAGTGAAACCGTGCGTCAAAGGGACAACTAAATCGTATGGGTCTCTGAGAAGGCATCAAAAAAATCAATGCAACTTGATCCACTGATTTCAAATGTGTTAAAGTGTGTGTGTGTGTGTGTGTTGTATGCATGTGTAAGCATGTGGATGCACTGGCCCACATGTGCACATGTGGAGGCCAGAGGTTGACACTGAGTGTCCTCTTCTATTGCTTTACCTTATTTAGGGGGCAGCGTGGTTGGTTTCTCACTGAACCTGGAGCTCTAGTCAGTTGGCGAGCTAACTGCTCAGTAAGTTCTGGGAAGACACTGTCTCTGACCTGTTACAGGGACACACCACAACACCCAGCTTTTATACATGGATACTGGGGATCTGAACTCAGGTCCTCAGACTTGCAGAGCAAGCACTTTACCCACTGAGATATCCCCCGGCCCTTTATAGTGAAGTTTTAGTTTCATGTTTCATGGCATATTTCTGTAGGATTGCTTTGGACAGTTTTTTTCATGCAAGACCTGAGAGGACCAGAAGATTACCAATCAACCATGCTTATCATACTGTTGACATAACAATGAGATACACAATATCCACCATTGATGTCAGTCCTTACTGCTCACAGAAAACAGTTGATCTTGCCTTAACCCATAGAGTCCATGCAGGGAAGACCAAGTTTATGCAATAAATAGACTCCTTGAAGTATACGCAAATGCAAGCCTTTATGAGTCACTATGTATTGTGAAGATTCTGGGACCTGGCTATTTCAACAAAACTTTGTAAGGGTTTCATTTCTTAATGTCACAAGTCATTCTGATTTAAGGTGATAATAATCTCTCTGATCTATTTACATGAAATTTCATTTTTGCCTAAGAGGTTTAATTAAAGCAAGACAAAACTATATTCAATAATATTCAGTTGCCTGAAAGAGTTATTAGAGAAATCCTTAAGGTATTCCCAGAAAGTAGCTGAATGTTTCAAATAAATGTCAAGTTCTCCAACTCAAACTGATAGGTAACTTAATGAGGAATAAATGACACTATTATCCATTTTTTCACATTCTTCAAAAAAGAAAACAGTCACACAGTGAATGGAATCAGAATTTGTTTTTATATCCCTAGAGTTATAAACATTTGTATCAAAATATTTACAATTATAGTATATGAAATAATCTATTAACGAAGAAGCCAAATACAGTACTAGGAAAATCCACCAATGCAATGCAAATTACATAAGATGTAAATGTCACAGAAAAAAAGTAAAAGGCAAGGGAATGCACGGCTCACTCCAGTTACAATTCAACTTTTTAACAAAATGAGACTTTTTGGCTATAGCTAATATCTAATAGATACCCTTCTGCACATTAGACAGCCTTGACCAATCATGGGATGATCAAATCATAATTTAAAAGTTCATTGCCTCACAATCTTTCTATCCTCAGTCCACTTAATTTAGTAACCTGCCTTTAGCATTCCCTTTAACAGAATAAACATAGAGAAATATACTCAGTAATAGTCCCTTTACATAAATACCAGTAATTATGGCATAACAACCCCCCCCAAAAAAAGAAAGGTATATAAGAAATGGATAAAGAGAACCCTAAAGGAAGGAAGTAGGCAAGATTCATCAGACTCTTCCCAGGGTAGATCTTCTAAGGGCAATAAAGGAAATGATTTCCAAAAAGAAAACCCTTCAGGCAGAATCTGAGATGGCTTTAAAATAGCTGCTCTAGGCAGAGCTCTGCCTGCTGAACCAGGAATAAACACACTACTTCTAAGTCCTCTATAGAAATACTCCTGTGGCCCCTGACAGCTCAGCTACTAGTTGACTGGATATACCCCAAGAGTTTCTGCTGCTTTAAAAAATAAAAAAGAAAATATCTGCCCATCACCTGTACTTTATTCATCTCATGGGATTTAAAAAAATTTTTTTTCCTGGGAGCAGATACTCTATTCTTATTGTAACTGAAAAATGGTATGTCTAATTCTTTAAAACTAGAAAGCACCCCCCCCAAGGACTTGTTCTTTGGTTTAGGTTTGTTTCTGTGTGATTTAATTGGCATCGAGAATTGCCACGCCTCATTTGAAAAGCAATGTGAGCAAGGCCACTGAGGGGGACCACTGGGGCCAGTGTGAAAGTTACAATGACCCCAGTGTGGATCATTAAACAGAACTTCCTCAAAAGTTCATAATTTTAGAGAAAGAGTAACGGGATAATATTGCAAGGAGCCACATGCATCTCTCTCCTGTTATACCTACAAGATACATTGTGTGCATTGAGGGAAATCCTAAAAAACTTAACCCTACCACAGCACTAGCCCTTTGACCTTACAGTTTGTGGGGTGCACTAGTGGCTCTAGAGAAACTCCAGAAGAGAAGAGCTGCCTTGGCTTTGAGCAAGAGTCTAGAGGCCCCTCTGAGGGACAGCTTTGTGAAGTGTGATGGAGGCTCTGCCTATCCCCCAGGTCCTCTGTTTCTTGGTTTAGCTAATTCCACCAACTTGGTCTTATAAACCCTCTCTCTTCCTGCCCTTTTGCCAAAAATTCCACCAAATAGGGGCAATGGCTCCCTGGCCAAAGCCCTCCTACAGTCACTTGGGATCTGAATGTGATGCTTTGCTTCAGGTTATAAGGACAGACCAGCTTCCAGGCTTAGCACGCTCAGCACGGAGACTGTATCTGCTCTTGACAGGACTTGTACCGCTACTGGAACTTAATGACATAGGTCAACAAGACCTCAATGTGTGACCCAGGAGTGGAGTCAGCGGTATGGCAATCGATGGGGACTCAAACCATGTGTACAACTGAGGGCAGATGGAGGGTGTATCTGGTGGCTAGCAGGGGGCTCTCTGGCCACCTCAAGGAAGCATCAGCATAGTAGCAACAACCTCTCTCCAAAGGGCAGGCACTTGGCAATAGAGAATACACACACACCGCCCCAGAGTGGTTTGGGTTTGAGCTTTCCCCACTCTTCCTTCCCCTCCCCCTCCCCCTCCCTTCTCTTGGTTTTTTCCTACCCAATGACTTCCATTTCCCTCCCAGATTAAGCTGCTCTCTCCTTCCCTCCCCGCTCCCTCCATCCCCATACATTTGTACACCCTTATTTCTTCCTCAGAACCATATAAAGAACACCAATGATGAAGCTGAAGCAGAAGCAGATCCAGGTCAGGATGAAGCAATAGCCATGGTGAGTGCTAGGGGCAAAGTTCCTGTCACTGTTGGCGTAGTGATGAGTGTAGATGGACACTCCAACCAGAATGCACAGCCCTGCAGGGGACAAAGACATGGCCATGGTTGGCATCACTGTGTTAACATTAATATGAGAGAAAGGTTTCATCATTTTTTTTAAGATCTGATTTCCCTCGTGGCAATGAGAAAATGAAGTCTGATTGTCCATAAAAGGCAGTTCTGTTTGTTTGCCCAGATTCAAGTTTAATGAGTGTGTTGGTGAATTAGAGGTATCTAGGTGTCACATCTACACTGATTTGTAGGCAAGGGGGAAGTAAAACACAGAGCATTAAGTTTGCTACCTGCCTTTCCTATACCCCTGTACATCTAAGTAGATATCAGGGGACCAGCAGGGCAATTCACCAAATTGGGAGTTTCTGGGAAGAATAGGAGAAGATGGAGCATTGCATCATGGCAGTGGTGGCATCCTTCCAAGGACTCCCACCCTCTTGCCTTCTTCTAGCATAGAGGTGCTAGTGATGGTGTCCAGTCACTCAGTAGGTGCTAGAAGCACTGATTTTTTTTAAAAAATAATAAAACAAACGAGGGGTCTTAATCTAAGCAGCTAAACCCGGTTGTCAATAAGGGTACAGATAACCAGAGGAGACTGACACAAGGCAGTTTCATGAAGCCATGTGTAAATCTGAGGAGATGGCTGCAGCATTGCAGTAGGTCCCCATAAAAGCTTCACATGCAGAGCTGAGGATCTAGCTTAAGGGTAGAGCATTTGTTTAGCTTGCCCAAGGCTCTGGGTTCAACCCCTCAGCAACATACAAAGAAAAAGATGCTTGTCCCCCATAAACCAGACTCTGCCCTGAGATACTCACAGCACACCAGCATGGTGGCCCCTGAGAGGAAGAATCGGTTTCCCTTCTCCATGGTAAAGAGCTGGAATATGAAGACCACGAGGGAGATGACGGAGAAGATGATGGAAAGGATCATGAAGGCCTGCACTGCCTTGAGGGCATCTGTGGACAAAGGGTAGTAGGGTAGAGAGCAAGGGCATTAGATGACCTGAGACTCCCTGACCACACTGTCGGGAAGGGATTGGTATCTGCATGCATACCTTCATTGCCATATGACAGGGAGCTTTCACAGTTACCGTTCGTACAGTTTTTCCAAAGACCCACAGATGACTCTATAGTATTTGAAACCACCCAGACCTAAAACCAGAAGGAAACAAAGATGATTAAGAACTGCTCTTCCACTTTAAAAAGAAAACAACAGATCAGTGTGCCAGGACCAAATCTTTTTTAAATATTTTATTTATTATTATAATTTTATGTGTATGAGTGTATTGCTTGCATGTATATTGGTGTACCTGTGTTGTACAATGCCCATGGAGGCCAGAAGAGGGCCTCGGACTCCACGGAACTGGAGTTACAGACAGTTGTTACCCATCATGTGGGTGCTGGGAACTAAACCTGGGTCCTCTGCAAGAGCAGCCAGTGCTCTTAACCACTGAGCCATCTCTCCAGCCCCAGGACCAAATCTTAACCAAGACACCCCATGCAGCTGTGAGTACCACTAAGCCCCCTGTCTCTTTTCATGGAAATTAGATCCAAGATCAGAAAGGCTCCAGGAGAGACTTGTAGCCAAGAAAAAAAAAATTCACTTTCCCTTTTTGGAATTCATTCCTGATGGTTTGAGATTTTTTTAATGGAAATAATTTACTATAGTGATTTAAAATTCTAAAGTTCAAAGGAACAAAATCTCTGGATGAGGAAATTGGTTTTAAGTACATACAATTCAAACACTCTAATAGACTACTTCATTTAAGTACCTAACTAACTGGGAGAAAAATGTTAAATCAGGGGTGGTGGCACATATTGTAATTACAGCACCCGAGAAATGGATGTAGAGAGGTCAGGAGTTCACAGCCAGTTAGCTACATAGTAAGTTCAAAGCCAGCCTGAGCTACATGAGACCCTATCTCAAAATACAAAAAACAAACAAAAAAACAAAACAAAAGAAGGACTGGAGAGATGGTTCAGCAGAGGACCAACATTAGGAGGCCCACAACCACCTGTTACTCCAGCTCCAGGGGCTCCAATACCCTCTTCGGGCCTCTTCAAGTACCTGCATATACATGTCATACTCATACACAGACGCACAGGTTTTTTTTTTCTTTTTAACTTTTTGCAGGACATGGTGGCACATACCTTTAATCCCAGTACTCAGGAGACAGAGACAGGTTCTCTGTGAGATTGAGGCCAGCCCAGTCTACATAGCGAGATCCAGGCCAGTTGGCTGGGGCTATAGGAAGACTCTCTCAAAAAAAAATTACTTTATATGTATGTTTTGTCTGCATGTATGTTAAGTGTACCATGTGTGTTCAATGTCAACAGAGGTCAAAAGAGGCATCAGATCCCCTGGAACTGACATTATGGAGGGTTGTTAGCTGCCTTGTAGGTTCTAGGAACCAAACCTGGATCCTCTGCAATAGCAGCCAGTGCTCTTAACTTCTGAACCATCTCTTCAGCTCCATATACACATAATTTTTAAGATAAAAACAAATCTTTTCTTTAAAAAAAGAAAAATAAGGGAAAATACCCAGCTGTAGACAACCCAGAAATGGGAGGGCTGCCGGGGAAATAATAATGAATCTGGAGGTCTGAATACTGCTTTCATCTATACAGAAGGGCCAGCCTTGGGCTGTCTGCATGGACAACACACAAAGTGATCCCATATTAAAACTGTGCAGCAAGGACTTCAATGCAGGGGCAGCCAAAAACACAAGAGTGACCAAAATGTATAACCCCAGGTTCACCATGGTGCCAGCATCCCTTTCAGCCTGGCCCAAGAAAGAGAATCCCCTTTCTGGAATAAAAAATGAATGTAGAGTGCTGTCTACCCATGCATAAATCATGCACATGCTGAAAGAGGCACAGAGGTATATGATCACCTGCCCTCTCAGCTGCCTCGTATCGCATGGTATGAAGCATGTGGGCATCCCTAATACACTTTGAAGTTTATCAGATGTGTGATCCTAAGAGGCACAGGAGTCAACAGACAGGATGACTCTATTATGGATCTGGAGGAGGCGGGATGGGCAGAGGTCGTGTCTTATCTCATAATGCTTCGATTAGCCTGGCTTGTACTCACACCCCCTGAAGTTTGCAAAGCTATCCTATCTGGATTTTAAAACTTATTCACCCTTTAACCACAGCAGGAGCTGGAACCAGTTCTGGAGCCATCCTCTGGCTCCTAATGATGGGCAGGCTTAGCTTTTAACTCCAAGAAGCTGTATCCTTTTGTCCGAGACAAGGATGTTAAACAAGCAAATTGGGTGTTAAAAAAGACCACTAGGGGTCAGAGTAGCCCCAGGCTCAGAGAGATTGGCTGGCTCCCTGGGCTAGTGTTATGTTGCTTTGTTAACCTGGCACCATCCTGCAAAATTCCACTTTGATTTGCAGCTCTGTGCTCAAAACTTGAATTGGTCAATCGGACAACCAAAGCAAGAGTCTGCTCTCATTTCCATCAGCTCCTCTGATCAAGGTTCTCTGCAGGAGGGAAGATCTCTTATCCCCCCTTCAATCTTGAGCATGCCCATCACACATGGGCACCTTGCCAGTTCTCCTCTCCAGCATGTACCCTGGTTTTCTTCCACTTCCCTTCTTTCTCTAAAAAGATCCCATCTTCCTACCCATCTTCCAAGTGCACCTCACTTTCCACCTCTGCTGTGAGGAAGGTCCTTGTAGAAACTGAAGAAGGCCCCTTGTATCTTCCTGTATCCCAATATACCCACCAAGATCTAGACACTTGCTTTTATCCCTTGGTCATTTTGTTGTTCAATGTAAGAGTGTGTGTTTAATTTTTCCCCCACAAATAAGCTAGAAGTTCTCTGCACTAATGACTTAAACCCCTTTTGTGATATTTTATGTGAATCTTTAAAAGATCCCTCGATGAATGAATAAATAGGACATGACTCACATTGGAAATGGTGGAAACAAACAGCATAATAGCAGTGGCGATGTGGACCACAAAGATACCAGCAAGTAACACCAACATCTTGGGTTTCTGGTGATTTGTGAGTAGAACGTTCTGGAAAGAGGAAACAAAAGGGACAGGAAGGTTACTGTCAGATCGATAAAGACAAATTCAACCATCTCACTTTGAGGGTCTATGCTAAAATGAAGAAGTGTCATAATTTTTTTAAAATCACAACTTCATCACAAATTCCTAAAAATACCTTGTCACCTTAGCTCCTAGATATGCTAAATGCCTAACCAACTATGTCTAGAGATATAATTGTGGTTTTTTTCCCCCCTCAGGGGTTTATAGATTCATTTCTCCAGTATATTTTTTAAATTTAGTATTATGTTTTATAATATTTTCTTTATGCTTTAGAGGACAAAAGTAGAGCTTTGATTGTTGAAAAGGTCTTTGTCATTTCTAGAACTCTGCAACATTATCAGCATATTAATTCCAGCTTGCAGTAGGAAAGTGTCCGTGGTCCAAGCAAAATGCTCAGCCAGCAATTTGAATAGAAGTGGTGTATTCTGTAGAACAAGCAGCGACTACTCAATGGCCATAGATGGAGTGAGGTGCAGCACGGGAGAGATACAACTTCTATTATTATAGCGCTCTTTGGGATTCAATATTGTGACAACCTAATTACAGTGTTAATATTTTGATAGCCTACTAATTTAGCATTTCAGGCTAATATTTGTGACACCTGAGCCTTTGGGCCTGCCCACCTCTTGGTGGAGATGTCGCTGCGGTCTGGAGCAATGTCAGATTTCCTACAGCTCAACATGGCAGCTCTGGGGCTTCGAAGCATAAAGGCTTCAGATAACACCAGATGTGCCTTTAACTCATAAGGGATGTTTATGAAACTTCAGTCCTTCAGGATGCAACCCAGAAGACAAACAGATGCATAAATCACATGTAGAAAGACTGGCAACTAATATAGATTAATGATGTGCATGGATAAACAAAAGATCTCAATCATAGTTTCAGCAGACGAGAGTCCATCGATCATAAAAACTAGAAACAAAGGAAATGAGAAAGATGCACTCAGAGGAGATTGTTCTGATTTATGGGAGTCGCATAATCTTTATGTCATGCCCATGACAGTTAAGATGCACAGCAGGCTCAGAGGTTCCTCAAAAGAAAGGATTGGAGGTTGTTCACCCTCTAGGCAGGGAGTGTGTATGGATGCTCCCACCTACCAGGATACAGCTGCCTGCATCCTGCAATTGCATGCTTCTCCACCTGGTTTAATTGGTGCTTTGACTGCGCTTAAAACCTCACCAGGTATTTATTAGAGCACGGATACTATCATTATTCCAATACTTTAGGTGTCTTTTATCTCTTGTGCTTTCTCATTAGGCACTCAAAATCTAGCACACCTAGGTACCTAGCTCTTTACAGACACCAGTTTCTACTCTCCAAAACCTCTTTCCTGCTGGCTACTTCCTTCCATCTCTTTTGAGGGGTGTGGAGGTGGGGCAGAGAATGTATCCAATCTAACTGTGAATGACAAAATTGTAAAAGTTTTCCCTGCTGCCTCGGTAGAGGGATTGGAGTGATCATGCCTGCTCATCATCTCTTACCACATTCAAGCTCACTGTTCCTCTTCAGCTCTTGAACACCTCCACAACTTCCTGCCTGCCTTTCATGCATGGTGAAAAGGGGTTTTTGAATTAGAGGTTGAGTTAGACTTATTCCAAGTGCTTTGATCTCTGCCTGAGACGATGAAATAGAGGTTACCGATGCTAGCTGTGCAAGGAAGTGTGAGGATTCAACTAGATTATATAAGTAAAACACCTCGAATGGTGTCTGGCACACTGCAGGAACAGTGATAGGATTACAGTGACTGTGACCATTATTACTACCCTTATTCTTCTATGAAGCCGAGTTGCTGTTGCCAACCCAACCCAGTTTCTTAATCGCCAGGCTGCCCCATGTCAAGTGCAAAGAATAAGGTGTTTGCAAGCTAGTTCATGAGTCAGTGTGTATAAAGTCATTTGATCCTCAGAAGCTGCCATTTTTGTCTAGTCCTTGCCCCTTGAGTGGGGAGACTACTGGAAACACACCTTCAGGGGTGACCAGAAAAAGTGGGTCTTCTTAGCTCATTTTCCTAACACTCCAATAGCCACACCTCCCTCCATCCTGACCTTGCCTCTCCTAGGGAAAGGGACAGGCTAACATCAGGAAATTGCAAGTATTACACAACAGGTACTTCAACGCTCAACCCTCCTTGGCTCCTTTAGATCACTCTCGTTCTTTCGCTTCTAAGTTACAAATATCCTCCTTCTCATAGTAAGAAGTGGTTGATAGGTACTTCAACGCTCAACCCTCCTTGGCTCCTTTAGATCACTCTCGTTCCTTTCGCTTCTAAGTTACAAATATCCTCCTTCTCATAGTAAGAAGTGGTTGAGGGGGCCAAGAATGGAATATAATCCACCAAGTGAGGCCACTTTAAATGAGCTGCAGAAAGAATTGTGAGTTCCTTCCCTGGCAGGAGAGTGGAATTCAAGAGACTTTCTGTCTCCTTGGCTGCTCTGGGACCCTGCCAGTGAAGCCCAATTCACTTCATTCCTGCTCACGGTCTCCATCCGGGTGAAAGCCCCCGCCCCACTGCAACCCCAGAGCATGCACACTTCTGACCACTGGCTCTCACTTCTGACCTCAGCACAGGCCCACCTGGTCCTTGTTCCCTACCTTCTGCAGGATGAGTGAGCAGGCGAAGAAGTTAAACTGAGAAGCGACACTTTCATCAGATTTTGGGGGTTGTGCTGTGTCTGTTCCCCATGGAAGGGAGTAATGAAGCACATAGTTGTCCCTGCTCCTGTCCTGACTGCCGTGTCCAGCCACCACGGAGGCTATTGAGCTGGGACAATTGCATAATACAACTAACTTCATCTTTTCACTGTCCCAAATTTGTCAAGTTTTATCAGTATCATTCATTTCCAGCTTAGAGGGGTGCTTCCATTATTTTTAACAGCCTTCTTTCCAATGCATTTGGAAACAGAATGCACCATTATTTTATATTTCTTTGTTGGGTTACCTGGAGCTACCCAGCCTTTATTAAAAACCCAACCCCTAACCCCTCAGCCCAGGAGGACTTTATGGAAAACCAGAGGATACAGTATTGTTTCATTCATCATGTAACTTCTTTCCCACAGAGCACTTGTTGCATGGACAGTCCCAAAGTGTGCTGTTGGTTGTTGGGGTCTCCCATAAGAATGTGATTTGTGGTATTTATACCTCCCAGCCAGGGGCATCAGAGCTGGTCAATGAGTAATGTTTCAAAAGGTAGGAAGTCCGCTGGCTTCTATGTGAATTCCAAGAACACACATCTACATCTCTACATCCACCAGTGAAGCGCAGAAGTCTCAGCCACACAGTGTGCCATGCTCAGGTGTGGTCAGGGACTGGGGAAACCGAGGCAGAACATGCAGTTCTGTTACCCCTTTTCTGGTTGGGGGTGGGGGGTGTCTGCTCTGCTCTTGTTTTCTCTTATTTTGTTTGTTTTGTTTCTGAGATCGGGCCTCACTCTGTAGCCTAGTTAGGACTAGAACTCACTGTGTAGCCTGAACTGACCTCCAACTCATAGGAATTCTCCTGCCTCGGCCTTCCAAGTGCTGAGCCACCACATGTAGCTTTCTTTCTGCCCTAACTGGCAGGCAGCTGCCTCTCCATATGCCTTCTTTGGTTTCTGACCCTGGCTCATTCTTTGCTTCCTTCGTTGCTCAGCCACGTGCTGGCAGCCATCTCGTAGCACTTCCATGGCCATTCTGAATTTGTACTAAGTTCTTCCCTAGTGGAAAATGTACTACAGTTTCTGGAAGTGGGGTTCTTGCTTTCTCTCTCTAGTTGTCTCCACCCTCTTAAATCTTTCCTGGCTTCTTGCCTGATTCTTCTACTCTCGTTCAAAACCTATACTCAAAACAATCAAAAGAAACTGGGTCCTGAAACTGCTTTGCCTTGACTCTAGGCATTTGTTCAGGTAGCCTAACACTTATAGGATGCTCTGACCAGTGAGAAGTGAGTGAGGACCCTGTGTGACATTTTCCTTTGCTGATGGATAACTAATTCCAGGGAGACTTTGAGAAGGACTGTGGAGGAACAATATAGAAGCTTAGATGTGCATGCTTGGGGTGCTGGTAATTGCTAAGCTCCAGATTAGATCCTATTAGGGGGTCAATGTGTTTATTGAGCTCTCTCTCTCTCTCTCTCTCTCTCTCTCTCTCTCTCTCTCTCATGTGTGAGATTTCTTCCTATTAGGGGGTCAATGTGTTTATTGAGCTCTCGCTCTCTCTCTCTCTCTCTCTCTCTCTCTCTCTCTCTCTCATGTGTGGGGGGGAACAATTCTCTAAGGATGGTCTAAGCCACCATAGTCAGGAGTAATAAAATAAAACAAAACAAAGCAACCCAAAACCCACTTCTCCAGTAAAGGAAGTAATAGATATCCAGGGACTTGAGTCTCTGAAGAATCAGCCTAAGGGGCTGGGAACCAACAGCTGGGAACTTTGGGGTGGAGCATCCCAGAATGTGCAGATCTCCACAATTCGCTTGAGACTGAGTGAAACTCTCACCAATGAAACATTCTCTATAGGATGGAGAGATGGCACAAGATGCTTCCTGACAGCATACCAGTGGATCTGACTGGCTAGCTGAAACCATTTTAGGCATTTCCTGGGGCAGGGGTGGGTAGAGGATGGATCTAAGACAGTCTGTTACTCGGGGGGAAAAAAGAGCAGTAATGGCCAGCTGTCACATCCCCCTCTCCCTAGCCTCTCACTCCAGCTCTTCTACCCAAAACATCACAGTGAGGTATGAGTCTCTACCAGTATTATTTATCTTATTACTTAGCCTTACTTCCTCCTGGCCTGTGTGCTGGCATCAGCCCCTCCCATGACCCTCTCTGAAGTTCCCCCTCCCCATTCATCCTCTGTACTGACATTGGGGTATTGACCATGATCCCCCCCAACTTCCTCCACCTTCCTACCCCTACCATGACCAGCACCCATCACCAGTAAATGAGCCTCCAGAAACCTACCAATGGCCCTCGGAATCCTGGGGATTTGATTTCCTAAAGGAAGAGAGTCTTATCTATATTTAATAGATAAATCTATATTTAATAGATAAATCTCATTAATAAACAAATTAACTGAAGAGGGCAATATTTTCCATATGGAAAAATAACATCAAGGTGACTGAAAGTTCCACAATAGACACAGGACTCAAGAGAAACCTGTTTCCTCCTTTCTTTTAACATCTGCAAACTTTAGACTTCTAACACTTTTAGAAATTATTTGATACATTGTTACAAGTGTGTGTTGGGCATCTTATTACATACAAACTTCACGTTATCTGTTTTCATGTAAATATTCGTGTGTGTGTGTTTACATGTGTGCTGCATCTTCCTCAAGAAGAAATTAATACAAAGAAGCATCTTAAATGTCTAAATACCGACTTGTCTGCAAATTTAACTTTTCTAATTTCTTGGAATTATAGAATCTCTGGGCTAAGGGAGGGTTTTCAAATTTTTTCCCAGAACATAAAACCCATAAACAAATTTGTCCTGAAGGACAATGTAAATCACTCTTAAACTCCTCCAATCATGGGGCATTCACTATGCACCAAGACTCCCATTAGAAAAGTCCTTCTGGGGCTGGAAAGATGGCTCCGCAGCTAAGAGCTGCTCTTGCAGAGGATGGGGGTTCTGTTCCCAGCACCCACATGGCAGTAACAACTGTCGGTAACTCCAGTTTCAGGTGGATCTGATGCCCTCTTCAGGCCTCCTTGGGCATTACACTCACATGTGCACTTAGATACATGAAGGCAAAACCTTCATACACATTAATTTCTTTTTTAATTAAAAAAAGAAAAAGCCAGGCATGATGACATATGCCTTTAATCCAAGCACTGAGGAGGCAGAGGCAGATGGATCATTATGAGATCGAGTCCAGCCTGGTCTACATAGTAAGTTCCAGGCCAGCTGGGGGCTACAGGGAGACTCTGTCTCAAAACAACAACAAAAAAGGAAGGGAGGAATGGAGGGACGGAGGGTCGGAGGGAGGGAGGGAGGATGGAGGGAGTGAGGGAGGGAGCGAGAGAGAGAGGAAGGAAGGAAGGAAGGGATTGAGGAAGGGAAGGAGGGAGGAAGGAAGGGAGGGAGGGATCAA
>NW_008329365.1:1469276-1553668 GCF_000622305.1 Nannospalax galili
GAGGGAGGAGAAAAGTCCTTTTGGCAGTGCATTGGAGTATACTCTCTGTGAGTGTCTTATAGGGTTTATACTGAGTACAATACTGTATAACTGTAATAATTCAACTGTAAACCTAAAAATTTACAGCCAATTTTGAAAGAGATGCATCTTAGCTCAGGAAAATGTTATTGAATATGTCAATGCTGTTGTAATGAATGCTTCTTCTAGGTATGTGGTTATTAAATAAATAATTTAAGAATAAAAAATTTTAAAAAGAGGTCCTGACGAGGCTTGTACCTCTTTATAGAATGGTCAACTTACAGTAGGTCTAGAGAGGTCTTCACAGGACCTCACCTCAGATCCCAAGAGAACTCTTTAGAGGACCTCAACTCAGATCACAAAATCCAATCAAGACACAGCCCAGGGACTGAGATGTAGCTTAGTTGGTAAGACTGCTTGCCTAGCATGAGGGAAGCCCTGGGTTCAATTCCCAGCACCCCTTAAACTGGGTGTGGCAATGCACACTTGCAATCCCGGTACTTGGGAGGTGAAGGTAGGAGAATCTGAAGTTCAAGGCATCCTCAGATACACTGCAAGTTCAAGGTTAGCCTGTCTCAAACACAGACGTGCACACATGCATGAGTAAGGACACACATACACACACACACACCAAGCATGCAAACAAACAAAAGGCCAGTCCTGAGATGACTCTATTACTGGTTCCTCCTGTCTTTCCATTGCCCAACATCCTTCCAGCAGTGAAATTCCCCTTTCCTACTGGCTAACTGTGAATTGGGGTGAAAGCTTTTTCACACTATCTGATCAAAGACCTGGCACTTCCTCCAAGGCAGGAGGAAAGATGAAAGGCAAGCCGCTCTGGTCATGTGGCCTTCGTGAGTCACCCCTGACTGTGCACATCTTTCTCAGTGTGACACTCAAAATGCAACTGAAGCTGCTTCGCTTCCCAAGGACACTGTGCAGGGCAGCATGGAAGCCTGTCTGCCCCGCTGTGTCAGGAGCACTCTTCCTGTTCTTTGGGTTTTGAATTGTCTGTATCCCACTGAGGACCATTTTGGTTGGCAAAATGGATATCCTTGGAACACAAAAGCAGAAGGAAGGTCTACCCTTGGGAACAGCCAGGAGGATGTATCTGGAGGAGGGAAAGACTGGAATTAACAACAAGCTGAGTGGATGGGACCCTGGATGAGCCTTTCCTGGCACTTGTTATTGTTGCTTTATGTCAAGTATACTTTTCCATTCTCAACATTATTTTTTGGTAGGGATGGGGAGGAAGGGGGGCATGTGTGGGAAATGTGGAGAAAAAGAATCCTAAAGGACCTGTCTCCCTGGTTCTGGATGTCAGATGCTTGGTGTGGGAAGAAAACTGCAGGCTTCTCCTGGCTCTGTGCATCTCACACTATGGATGATATTTAGTACATCCAGCCAGGTTTGGTGCCCAGGAGAAGCATTAGCATTTAGGCAGTGACAGAAACAGGGGTCTACATGATCCAGGCAAAGGCTTTGCCCATGGTCCCAGGGCAAAGGGGCTACAGTTCACAAATGTGGGTTGTTGTAAATGGGGTAACTGCTGAAAAACGTGTGTTTATTTGGTGTTAATATAGCCTAGTATAGACTATTGCCCTTAATTAGAATGAGGAGCCAAGGGGTAAGCCTGGAGAGCAGCAAATGTGTTGAAAGAGAGGGAGGGAGGGAAGGAGAGACAGAAGTAAAGAAAGGAAGGGAAATAAGGAGAAAGAAAGGAAGAAGAGGGGGAACGACACAGAAAAAGAAAAGGAGGGAGGAGGGAAAGGAGGGGAGGGGGAAGAGAGGAAGAGGAAAGAAAAGGAGGGGGAGAGGGAGGGGAGAGGGAGGGAGGGGAGAGGAGAGAGGGAGAGAGAGAGGGAGAGAGAGAGGGAGAGCGCATGGGAGGGAGGGAGAGAGGCAGAGAGGGAGAGAGGGAGAGGGAGAGAGGGGGAGAGAGAGAGGGAGAGAAAGAGAAAAACCAATTAGAAAAGCAAGGCCGATTCTCGTAAACATTTTTTGGCTAACGGCCAGAGTTGGAATGTTTTTGCATAACATGTTTGCTCAGTGGATTCTAGGGAGGCAGAGTCCAGAGTGATAAAGAGCACAGATTCTAGGTTCAAACGTCAACCCCACCACTTCCTAACAGTCACCCATGAACCTAATAGGGTTGGCACGGTCACTGAAGGATCTGTGCCTGATGCATAATCAAGGCAGTTCATGTTGTAAGCTGTGTTTACTCATTGGTGTAATGTGAGAGACTCAGGCCAGTAAAATGAGCTTGAGACTTCTCTGGACCTGAGAGCCACGGAGAATGCAAAAGGCAAACAGCATGAATATTGTTTTGCCAATGTGTCCTCAGAGAATACTCTCTCTCTCTCTCTCTCTCTCTCTCTCTCTCTCTCTCTCTCTCTCTCTCTCATTTCCGCTCATCTTCCTTTGTGTCCAGTAGAGTGGGTGGATCTAAACAACATCTGCAAAGACTGAAGACAGACCTGGACTGAGAGACTTAAGTTCAGCCCACACCCTGGACCACAGCTGGTCATCTGATGGGGCGATGTCCCCTGGGTGAGGACAGCAGCGTTCGTTGCCTTCCGCTTCTGACAAAAGGAAAATATTCCGGCAGCCAGCTCGCCTTTCAGGGAGAGGTTGCCAAGATAATAACTAGCGTTTAGGAAGAAAAATCAAGGTGTGGCTGGACCCTGGAGGCGCTTGGGTGCGTCTGACGGCAGATGGCGGCAACATGCTTCAACCAGCCAAGCCGCTGTCTCTTGGATGTTAGAGAGCTGGGAGGGCTGTGGATGGGCAGAGGCACCCAAGTGTGCTGGGTGGGCTGCTGGCTTTGCAGTTTTAGAGCAGCAGGCTATTTGGAGGTTAAGAGGTATTGGGATCATTCATTCCTGCTCTTTGACCAAGACACACACACATACACACACACACACACACACACACACACACACGCACAACATGCAGTCAGAATGGAGCCACCATCTTAGATCTGTACTCCAGCATGATTTTCTCTTCTATCTGAGGGTTTTCTTTTTCCTTTGGTTGTGCGCCTGCGTGTGCGTGTGGGTGCATGCATGTGTAGGCCAGAGGACATCGGGTATCTCTCCAGCCTACTTGAATCTTGAGCCCCAAGCCAAGGAAGACACCCTGTCTCATAAACAAACAAACAAAGCAACAACAACAAAAAGGATTTCTTCATTGGCTTAGAGTTCAAGATTCTGCCTGGCTGGCTCGCCATAATTCCCAGGGATCCTCCTGTCTCCTCCCTAATGCTGAGATGACAAATCCACAGCCGCACAGCTATTCCTGTGGATTCTGGGAACCAGTCTCAGGTCCTCATGTTCACATGGCAAGCCCTTCACTGACTGAGCCATCTTCCCAGCCCCTCCTCACTTTTTGAGACAGAATCACTATGAAGTCCAAGCTGGCCTTAAACTCACTATGTAGTACATGCTAGCCTTGAACTCATAGCAGCCCTCTTGCCTCAACCTCCTGGGTGCTGGGTTGAGGCATGCAGCACCACACCTCAGCTCCTGTCTGAGGGTTTGACAGTTAACTACTGGCTATATTCCTCCTATCATCAAGTTGATCAAAATGTCAGCACAGCCCCTCAACACAGTGCCAATGGTGTACACAAAAGGTCTTTCAAAGGCTACTGCTTTTTTCTGTCAGGTCGCCAAGAAGGCCCACCCTATACAGACAGCTGGCCCTTGCCAACCCTGAGACTGGTTTCCAGGTCTCAGCCCCGAGCTGCACCCTCAGCATTGGAGCCCCCGCCCTGTGGAAGCTCAGAGAGCAGCTTTTAGCAAAGGGACATTTTGGGGCTCAGCTTCCGAACTGTCTCTGAGCTCTCAGGGAACACAGCTGTTAGAGCAGAACTGGATACTGCAGATTAGTACACCTCTCTCCTCCCCTTCTCCCAGTCCCCAGGGGAAAGGGCTTAGGTTATCGGGCAGAACGGGTCTAAGATCAAGGGCTTCAGTGGGTTCTCCATGCTCATCTGACCCTCTGAAGGGAGAAACACCGGGATGTCACCAATGAAACACTTCACAGGAACCCAGTGGCCCCAAGCTGGTATCAGTCATGTCAAAACTAAGTACAGCAAAAGATGGTTTATAAAGACAAAGAACAGGCTTTTGATCAAAGGCCATTGAGTGGCTCTCAAATAAGAGAGAAGGAGGAAGGAATAGAAACCAGAGTGGAAATGACCCTGTTGCGTGGCTCTTCCTATTTATCTTCTCTTTCTCTGTCCACTTGGCTCTTTCTCTTCTGCTGGGCCTGCTTGCCTCCTCCTCGAATACACTTGGCTCTACACTCCCTCACTCCCCTCCTGTCCTCTAACCTTCCTTTTCCTCTCAATCTGTTCCCCCTTTGCGCCCATCCACACCTACAAGGCCATACCCCCACCTGCTCTCTTTTTTGACAACAGGGTGGAGCTCGTTCCCAGGGCAAGCTCTGCTAAACCCAATTTCGTCCCTGTCCTCTAACCTTCCTTTTCCTCTCAATCTGTTCCCCCTTTGCGCCCATCCACACCTACAAGGCCATACCCCACCTGCTCTCTTTTTTGACAACAGGGTGGAGCTCGTTCCCAGGGCAAGCTCTGCTAAACCCAATTTCGTCCCTAGTGAATTCCTTGCCTCCTTGCTGTTGCCAATGTCTTAACAGCCTCCTCTGAGATGACACCCTTTGTTTCATAAATTCAACCTCTTCCCTCTCTCCAGGTGCTGGGTGATGTCCACTGGGCTGATAAGAGTGAGTTCTCTGAACACTGTGCCCAAGGACTCTTGGGTCCAGTAGTGCAGTGGGGGCCCCCAGATGCTCTCTCCTCTTTTCTCCTCTTCTCCTTCCTTTCTTCCTCCTCCTCCTCCTCTTCCTTCTTTCTCTCGCTCCCCCCCTCCCCAGTGCTGGGAATTGAACTCAGAACCTTGTACATTCTAGGCAATACTACTGCTGGGCTACCAACTTTTATGGATTAAATTAGTTGTTAGCATGAACACAAAGGATTTCTTTAAATAGAAGTGAAAAGGTCTTAGTTTTTCAGAGCCTCGGGAGCATTGGTGGTTCTGTTTCTTCTTCATTTTGTTTTTTTTTGGGGGGGGGGCGTGAGACAGGGTTTCCCTGTAGCCCCAGCTGGCCTAGAATTTGCTATGTACACCAGGTTCACCTCAGTCTCACAGAAATCTGCCTGCCTCCACCTCCGGGGTGTGGGATCCCGCGTACCACCTCACCTGGCTTTTTTTTTTTTTTTTTTTTTTCTTAACAACTTGCTTTTGATGACAGACCCAAGGCAAGACCACAGCCCCATCTTCCCACTCAGCCATCATACATCCACCTACAAGTTTTGCCACATTTCCAACCTATACCAAAGGATTCTCTCTTGTAACATCTTGTTTGAAGGAAAGAAGGATCCCTGAAAGAAGCTTGGGAAATTCCAAGCCAGCCCCAGCCACCTAAGGACAAGAGCACCAACAGCAGAGCCCTTTTGGTTCCAGAGAAATACCTTTTCCACAACAAGGAAGAAAACATTGACCTCCAACATTTGGTTTAAAAGGAAGAAACAGAGCAGTCATTCCCATGACTGTTTTTATCTTTTCAGTTTATCTTTCTGAGAATCAACCAGTTAAATTGAGGGAAGTGGTTTCACCAGTCAGGATGCCAGGCACTGAAGTGTCACAACGCCCCATAATTCTTGGGGAATAATGTTCAGGGGATTAGTGTTAGAAATTCAAAGAAACTTCTAACTGAATCCATATGGCGCTTCACTAATTCTGGAATGGCAAAGACAGCCTAGAAATTCAGGGTCACCTGGACAGAGAAGAGTATTTGAAAAGCGGCCAGAAAATTCCAGGTCTATACCAATCAAGAACTGTGGCCTTTCAAGGAATTGATACTCAGACTGTTTGCAATTAGACAGCCTGCCTTTGACTGGCAGTCTGTTACCATGCTCGGTTGCAACCCTGTGCAAGTACATATTATATGCACTATGGACCAAATTATGGGACCATCACCAAAAGGCTTTTAGAAGCCTGTGTTTTGGGCACTGGGTTGATTTAATCATGACCCAGTAGGTAGCAACACTGGGTGTATCACTCTGTGCTTACAAGAGAGTCCCACCAGCCTTTGAGCTCGTGGGTCAGGCGGCAATGTGTGCATATGTGGTAAATTACAGACAGGACCTCGACCATGTGCCTAGAAAATGAAATACCTCAGAAACAACTATGGGGGGATGATTGACAAGTTGCACAGCTTCAGCACCTCTAATGTTCTTTCTGCCAATAGCGGTGGTACACACCTGTCATCCCAGCACGCGAGATGGCTAAGGCAGAAGGATGCAGAGTTCTAGGCCCCAGCTTGGGGTTACATGGAGAGACATTGTCTCAAATAAAAACAGCAAAAAGCTCTTTCTGAGACTTTGGTAACAAAGTAAATAAATAAAAAGGAAAGAAAATAAAACTCGATAGTGGAATAATGCTGCTCCTTCAAGCCATATTAATTAAATATTAAATAAAGATGAAGTGTCTGGGATCAGAAACACTGGGCATCGGGTGGAGCAAGGACAGAATGGAACTGATTTTTTTCCTCTGGGTTATTTCAGGTCCGCAGAACCAGGAAGCCAATTTTGCTGAATGTAGAGAACTCAGATATTCAAAGCTGTACAAAGAAGCAGGGTGCATATGGACATGCCTTCTAAGGCAGAGTCCCGCTGCCTGGGAATCCTAAGAAGCTGTGAGCCCCCGGGGTGACCATCTGTCAAGATGGTGTGAAAGTTAGATTTCTACATGTGGTAAGGGAATGACTTTAACTCCAGGAGTCCTCCCAAAGTTTTGTCTTTTTCTTTATTTTGTTTTGTTTTGTTTTTTGATTGATCCCGAGTTTCATTATGTGCCTTGGACTAGCCTTGAACCCTTGGTAATCCCCTGCCTCTGCTCCCTGAGCTCACAGGCATGAGCTACTATGACCAACTCCAAATTTAGAATTCCATGAAAACCATGAGGAAGAAAGGGAGAGAACGGAAGCAATATGCCTGGTGCCCTTTGCTGTGGCCATTTCCCAGGCAGAGACCCCCCCTTGGGCTTTGCCCAGGCTACAGAAAAACAGTTTTGTTTCCTCCAGAGCAGTGCGCTCCTTTTCCACTGAGAGGCTCTGCCTCCCGTCCCAAAGCCACCCAGAACCAAGAAACAAGCCCACATCCCTGCTGGCCTCTGTGAAACCCTTCTTCGAGGCTGGAACTGGCCTTATTTTGTCTCCAGAAGGAATCAGAAAAAGGGTGATGAAACCAGCTAACCTTTCTCAAGGCCTGCGGGGGCCATTGGTCCTCTGGGCAGGGGGCTGTCCCTTACCTCGGGCAGACAGCCAGGGTCTTAGGCTGTGATCTACTCCAGGCTGGACCTTAATGGCTTTTTGCCAACTCCCAAGACAGTTTAATGCCTTCGAACAATGTAAAATTGGGGGGGGGTTCTCTGACTGGGGTGCCAGACCGGATGTCCAGCAGCCCTGGACAGCACTCGGCCCCCGCCCTATTCTGCAGACTGGGTGGAACTGGATCCGACAGAGGGTGGGAGGCCACAGGGGGAAAATAGGCTCCTGTTCCAGGATTGTCAAAAAATTTCTGCTGAAGCCCAGAAAAACTCAAAGCTGGGGGGGAGGGGGGAGGCTCTCGCTTCCTGGAGGAAGAGCAGAGAGCAGGAATCATAGCGGTTTTTTTTTTTAATTTGCCCCCCACTCCACAGTGGGCGGGAAGCACAGAACACTCATATTACAATGGGATTTGAACCAGCTACACAGATCGTACAATAGGTTCTGGTTTACACCTTCCCTTCGGATTCTCCTTTTGCAGACTGGCTCAGGGCTTCCCTGGTTCACACCCACGCAGTCGGTCTGGAGGTAATAAACATTAGAAGCAAAAGGAGTTGTTCCCGAAGTCTTGAGAAGTTACCCTAGCTCTTACTTAATCACCCCCTGGGGGGCAGTTTTACAAGGGCTGCCTGCTCAACACACAGGCTGGTTTTTTCTCTCCCAACCAGCAGCCTGCTTTTCTAAAGGAAAGGTCTCACTTCATCAGGCAAGCTGGATCGTGTCACTCTCTCCAATCTTGTTTATGTGAGGAAAAAAACATACCAGTATCTGTGTTGAAATGAGCCACGCCTTCACAAACACTTAACCAAAATGCTAACCTAATAAAAACAAAAGCAAACAGATCCAGCACCTTCTTCATTTCCCTGGACTCACTTCATGCTTAGCACGTGCCTTTGTATTTCTACAATATTTGCGGGGGAAAGCAATAAGATAAATGTTCTCAAATGTCCACTGCCACGCTGGAAAATTCCACCTCCACTTAGAAAATTCTTTAATCGTTTTTGATAGATCACCTTTTTACTTAGCACTGAAAGCAGCTGGTTGGGGTAGAAACTTGAAGCCATGCAACAGTTTTTACGAGAACCCCAGCAGTCCTCCGGGCCCCTACCCTCTTCCTCCCCCCACCCACCTCCACATCTGGCCCTGGATTCTGGAATCTCTCCATTCCACCCAAGCAATCCCTCCCACGTTTTATTTGAAACACCCTTTGCCTCTCTCTCCCTCTCTGTTTCTCTAACGGTTCTCTTTAAACAAACCAATCCCCTCTTCCCATCCTGTGAGAATGTGTGTGTGTGTGTGTGTGTGTGTGTGTGTGTGTGTGTGTGTGGAGAGAGAGAGAGAGAGAGAGACTTAAACAGAAGTGCACAGATAAGCAAAGGGGCAGTAAAAGCAACAGCAGCAAAAATAAACCGAAAACCAGATAGTTATCCTCAATCACCCCCAAAATAAAAGACCAACAAACACAGCACAAAGCAAACAATTCAGAGATTGCCAACTGAAAACTGCATAGAAATAAAGAGGAAAATCTTAATATCTTCCTAAGTTACTATACTTCTGGATTTCATTTCGAAGCACTTTGAATCGAAGCAGAAGAGATAAAACATCTGGCAAGTTTGCTCTACCATTTCAAAGGCATGTTGTTTCCTCCATAAAGAATATTCCACTTGGGTGTGTTCCAAAGTCCCTTCTCCTTTCCCAGCCTCAGAGCACAAACCCACTCAGATACGAGCAAGAGAAAGTGATTACAGCCAGGTCCCGCTCACGTACCCAGATCCCTCCACAAAATATAGTTTTTCAGAACTTTGAGGAGAAAGAATTAGTCTCTACTTTTCAGCTAAAAGTTTCAAGGACTTGATTCTTTGAGAGTCACTGGAAAGGAGAGACAGAGAGGGAGGGAGAGAGAGACTGAGAGAGACTTAAACCAAAAGCTGCAGAGGTCTCCCAGCAGGGAGCGGACCTACCTACCTGGAAGAAGGTCCAGTGGCAGATGCCCTAATGATGAGTGACCTGAGCTAGTGGCGGCTCTGGTCCGCTCTTCTGGAAGTATATGACAGCAGTGACGGAAGGCACCCGCTTCCCGAGGTTATAAGTTTCCTACCCTGGTGTGCTGGGGTGTGTGATGGGCGGTTTCTTTTCCCTGTGTTTTAAAGGAGTTTCTATGAATCAGTCTGGCTTTAAAAAAAAAAAAAAAAAAAAAAAAATGTTGGTAAGCTACGCCCTGCTAAATTGGCAGTCAGTCAGAAGTGGCTGGGAGTGAGCCATCAATTCAAAGAACCCTGTTGTAGCTCCCTCTGACTCAGACACACAGACCGCAGTGGAAAAAGGAGTGACATTGCTTCAAATGAGTAATAGGACTCACACAAATAGATCTGTTTACTGAAGCCCATTCCTCCTCCCCAGAAAGGGGACTTGGTTGCCATGGGTGTAAGTCAAAAGGCAGGTTAGGGTCAGGAGGGGAAGGAGGAGGGAAGTGAGGCAGAATTAAAACCCCAGCTAATCATCAAGCAGGATTCCCGTTCTTCCTCCCTCATCACAAGTATCGGCTGCTGCTCACTACCAGGAATGATCTGACTAGTTTCTCATTAACGTCCCTGACTGATCCTCGTGGGTCGTGTCTGGTGGGTGGCTGTGGGAGACTGTGGGATGAGGCCCACAATGCAGAAAGGCACCCAGCAAGCTCTAAATGGAGCATACAGAGCAGGCAATCCCTGGTCTTTACATGCCCTCACCCTTATGGATTGCACATTTCCAGGGGAAATCTTTGAGTTAAGGACTTTACTCTCTGATCTTCATGTAATAATCATTTGGACCTTGTTCCACAATTGACTTTCCTGAACCCAGCCAGTAGCCTGATCATCTGATCATCGCAGCCTCCTCCCTGCTCCACACCTCTTTTAATCTTGGATTCGGGAGTGGGAGGTTTTAGAGTTATCTAATCCCACAGCCCATGCATCCTACAGACCAGGTTCCATCGTGAGTGTCTACACTGCAAGAGCCCCCTCTGTGACTTGGGGCAAAGCCCTTACCCTCTCCCTTTCTTCTGCCTTGTGCATATAATGGAGACAGTAGGTGCCTAGCACACAGTTACGGCAAGAAACACATGCATGAGCCACACATGTAATTCCAACACTTGGGAGGCTGAGGCAGAGGATCACTATGAGTTCTAAGCAAGCTTGGGCTACAGAGACTCCATTGAGAGAGAGAGAGAGAGAGAGAGAGAGAGAGAGAGAGAGAGAACAAGCATGTAAATGGGGTGATGGTATATACCTAAAAATGCTAGCACTTGGTAGGTAGAGACAGGAGGATCACAGATTCAAGGTCATTTGCTACTTAGCGAGTTCAAAGCCTGACTGAGATACAAGAGACCTTGTATAAAGAAAGTTTATAATTACAATATTGTACATAGTAGTCAATCAATATTATTACAATGATTACTTCACTGAAGAAGTTCAGACAAAGGAGCAACTACTCAAAGGAGATGCAGTAAGTTGCATTACCAGCCAAACCCGAGCAACCCTGTTTCTACCGTTCTTACTGAATCCTGACAATGTCTTTCAATCCAATGTATGCTGTTATTTATTCACTTAGCATTTAGATGCTGTGTGCCAACCTTCCCTAGGCCCTGATAAGAGAACTGGGTCACAGAGGTGGAATAGATCCTCACCCTCTTTGATCTTATATTCCACAGAAAATATAGAAAATCATGAGTGGCAGTTCAACAGAACGTTGATAAAATCAGGTGGTAAAAAACCGTAAATGAATCTTAGTGGCTCTTGGTCACATTGCTGTATTTTTTGGGTGGGTAGAGGGGGTAGAGGGAGGTTATGCTCTTATAGAAAAGAAGATAATATTTTAAGTGGATAATTGAGGAAACCCCCATACACACAGAGACACACACAGAGATGGACATACAGAGACACAGAGACACACACAAATACACATACACATAGGCATACACAAATATACACACAGAGAGATGTTCACAGATACACACACACACACACACACACACAGATTTGATATTGCCTCTTCACAAGTTGCTAAGAATGGAATTCTATCCCTGCAGAGATAAAACAATCCAGATTTTTCATTAAAAACTGATGATGTGACAAAGATTGCATCGGTTTCTCATGCATTTCCTCACCTCCCCCTTTCTGCCATCACTCATTTGCTAATAAACACTCCTGCCTCTGAGCTGCCACTCCCAGCAGTAGGCTGGGGCCCCTGAGAGCTGTGTAGCCTGACCCTGGGGGAGAAGGTGTCTGGTGAGCCCTGAAGCCTCCAAGCCTTCCGGGTGGGTTTCCCTAAGCCCACTGCCTTCCCCCAGCAGAGTGTGAGGTGGCTGCCAGGGGCAGAGTCCTGAGACTCTCAGGAGTATGCGGAGGGGTTACATTTTTAAAAAGAGAAACCTGGGGTCAGGGACTATCAGAAGGAAGGCATTCTCTCTCCCGCACTCCTCTCTGTGTTAACAAAGGAAAACCCAGAAACTTTGCTTAAAACTTGAGTAGAGAAGAGTTAGGTTTTTCTGGATTCCCACACTGGATTCCAGTGCCAGTGGACAGAGGGAGAGGCTCTGAAAGCAGAACCCAGAAAGTAGGAGTTCTAGTTTTTCTTCTTCTACTACCTGGCAGTGGAGGGACCCAGAAATCTGCCTCCTGCCTCTCAGCCGTAAAGTAAGTAGATGTCGTAGCCTTCCAATGGACTTAATTAAATCTCACTGTCCTACGTGCTTGGAGATGTTTTGATTTGGAGAGAAAATATTAAATGTGTTGAGTACTGAGAGAGAGAGAGAGAGAGAGAGAGAGAGAGAGAGAGAGAGAGGGATTTGTGCTGATCTATTGATCTATTTTAAAGATAAATGCCCACCCAGGACACCTCAGAATTAGCCCTTGACTATCACTGAGCTCATTTTATAAAATAATGGATGTGCTTAGATATTGAGACTGGACTGAAGATATGGCTCAATAGGTAGAGTGCTCACCCAGTATAGATGAATCCTGGGTTCTATCGCCAGCACCAGATAAAACTGAGCATCATGATGCATTATCTATAATCCTAGCACTTGGGAGATGGAGGCAGGAGGATGAGAAGTTCAAGGTCATCCTCTAATACATATGAGCTAGAGGCTAGTTTGGGATACAAGAGACTCTGCTTTAAAAAAAAAAAACTGAAGCATTACATTTGATTCTTTTCATAGTCATGTGTATACAGCCGTGACTTTAGATAGTTAGAGTCAAGGATCTAAAGCCCGTGAGTAAGGTTGTCTCACCCTGGCTTCTACGGGGTCATTCCAAGCAATTTGGAATAATCTCCTTTCTCTACTCTGCTCCTATTTCTCCCACTTGGAAGGTGAATTAGGAATGTTCATTTCTCACAGAGGCAAAGAGCCAGGCATGGTTTCACTGGACCTCAGTAAAACCCTGTATTCTGGGGAAGGAATGTCCCCTCTTGCCCAGTGAAACAGTGTTACATTGGCACAGGGGCACATTCCCTCTTTCTGAAGATACAAGAATCTACTTCTGGCTTGATGCCCTTTAGGGCACATGTTCAAGTCTGTGCTGGTGTAAACACTCTTAAATGGATACGTCAATCAGAGGTTTCCAATGTCTGATATGGGGAGAAGTCAGCTAAGGGAGGTCTGGCCCCCTACAGCTCACGGAGAAGAAAACTAAAGTAGTTTGATCTTAGTTTTGCTCAAATTCAGTCAAAAAGAATCCTAATCTCCACAACAGGTCCCCAGGGGTATTATACATTTAGGGGATGTGACTGTTAATATTAGATGACACTGTCTAAAGCTAAATAGATTGAAAACATACTTAGACAGTTTTGTCCAAAGTCAAATGAGTTCCTGCCATTCCTCTTTGGAATTTGAGAATTTAGCAACAATTCTCTTTTTCTTCGTCTGCTGCATGTACAAGACCCATGCAAACTCCTTTTGCTGTTTTCTGCAGCCATCCTCTTCGGTTTCCCTGGGCTCTTTTCTCCCTGCTTTTTTCCCTGGGCTCTTTTCTCCCTGCTTTTTTTTTTTTTTTTTTTTTTTTTTTTTTTTTTTTTTGTCTCCCCTCCCTGCAAATGTCATTTTAATATAGCTTCATAAAGCGAGACGTCTCTAAAATCCCCTCCGTGTCTCCATTTCTTGTCTCTAAGCTAATCTGTGCTGAAATTGCTAGGGAAAGTTAATATGGATGAAATTTTAAGAGGGCTCCAAGTGCCTGAACCTCCAGCTGAGCCAAGGGGACCTGACTGCTGACAAAGTGGTAGTTGTAGTTACAGAAGAGAGATGGCTGGGTGGACGAGAACATCTGACCCTGGCAGGAGAGACGTCCAACCTTGCTGTACAGAACAGCTGTCAGATTGGTACCAATCATTGTCATCAGTTTCTTTGGGCAATGGGGATGTATGTCTATGGAACACACTTCCTGAGGTTCATTCCCTGAGGGCATAACTCTACAGCCTGCAAATAGCAAACACGGGAATAAGAAACGAAATATAGGGGCTGGAGAGATGGCTCAGTATTTCTATTAGCTACTTTCCTGTTGCCGTGATAAAACACTGTGACCAGGAGAAGTAATCCAAGGAAGAGTTTATTTGAGCTTAGGGTTCCAGGGGAATTAGAGTTCATCATGGCGGGGAGGCATGGTGGCAGAGGTGGCTGGTCTAGGAGTAAAAGCTAAGCACTTATATCTTCAAGTAGGCAAGGGAACCAGGGGGTGACTGGAAATCTGCCAAGGCTTAAGAACTCTCTAAGCCCACCCCCAGTGATGTGCTTCCTCCAGCAGGGCCACACCTTCTAAGACCTCCCAAAACAGCTCCACCGACTATGGACAAAATGTTCAAATACTTGGAGTCTGTGGGAGACATTCTCATTCAAACCACCACAGTGGTTAAGAACACTGACTGCTCTTGCAAAGGATCTGAGTTTTGTTACCAGCACGCACATGGCAGTTAATAACTGTCTATAACTCCAGTTCAAGGGAATCTATCACCCTCTTCTGACCTCCGTGGGCATCGCACACACGTGGTACACTTAAATATATGTAAGCAATACACTCATACACAGAAAATAAAAATAAGTCCATCAAAAACATTTTTAAAAGAAACAAAGTACACTATTGAAGCAAAATACAGAATTTAAAAGTTATTTTTCCAGTGAATGTGGGCTGCAGTATTAGAAGCTAAAGCTAAAGGGGTCTTGAAGAAATGGGTTTTCTTTCACACTTTACCTCGAATGTCATGAAAGCCTTGTTCTTACTGTTTCATGGATCATTTCAGGTAAAGAACTAAGCATTCCTAAGTGTAGTTTGAATGAGAAATGTCCCTTGTAGGCTCACATGACACTTGACCGCAGTTGGTGACGTTGTTTTTGGAGGTTTAGGAGGAAGTAAATCACTGTGGACCAGCTTTGAGAGCCTACTTCCTGTCTCTCTGTCTCTGTCTCTGTCTCTCTCTGTCTCTGTCTCTCTCTCTCGTGCAATCTTGCTGGAAGAAGTAAATCACTGTGGACCAGCTTTGAGAGCCTGCTTCCTGTCTCTCTGTCTCTCTCTCTGACTCTCTCTCTCTCTCTCTCTCTCTCTCTCTCTCTCTCTCACACACACACACACACTTCAAAGCTTCTGAATTTTGTGCAAATCTTGAGGATGTGAGCTCTCAGCTTCCTGATCCAGCTGCCTCCTGCCACTATGGACTCTCCCTCTGGAACTGTAAGCCAAAATAAGCTCTTCCTTCTATAGATTTCCTTGTTGATGGTGTTTTATCATAGCAACTATAAAGTAACTAATACAATTAAGAAGCGACTATCTTCCCTGTGCATGCAATAGCAGATGCTGGTTACATAGCCAGTATTCAACTAAAATGTAATACATTTAATCAATGAGCATGTCATACCCAAACAAAAGAATCTCATGTTCTCCTCAAACCTAGTAAGTTATCAGGGCACCCCTCTAGCCAAGCCCTCACCACTTGGGGAAAATAGTGGGTATATGTTTATAAAACTACCCGAGGGGAATTGTCATAGAAAGGGACACAAAGACAAGCATTTCAGTCTGCGTATCTGAAAACACATTCCCCACTGGGACTGCATGGTCAGCAAAGCACACAGGTTCACGCTAGGAGTACTCTTTAAGACTAGATAACTTTGAAAGCCATGTTGTGTAGTCAAAAACAAACACTAAATGGGATGACTTAACCACTCAGCCTCATCAGGCAATGTAATGGAATATTCCTTTTGGTTAAGCTTCAGGATATTTGGTCCACTTTTTAAAATATTATAGGATAAAACAAGACCGCCTCCAAGACAAGCATACACACAAGTTGGCATTTACCATTCATAATATTAGTGCTTGGTCCAGCCTACCATAGCAGAGCTTCTTTTTCTTTCTTTCTTTCCTTATTTTTATGTGTGTGTTTTTTCCTGCATCTATGTAAGTACACAACATTTATGCAATGCCCACGGAGGCCCAGAAAAGGGTGCCAGATTCCCCTGGAACTGGAGTTACAGACAGTTGTTAGCCATCATATGAGTGCTGGAACCAAACCTGGGTCCTCTGCAAGAGCAGCCAGTGCTCTTAACCACTAAGCCATCTCTGCAGCCTCCTGGCACAGCTTCTTAAACTGAGGTCACATAAACAGTATGGAGCTTGTAAAAACTTGGTAACAATATGTTTTGCCCAATGACCAAAAATTAACTCAAAATCAAATACATAATGAATCCGAGGAGTTTCTGGCCATGCTTGCCCATGCTGTTTTATGGGACTTCACCATAGCCCTGGTTCTGAACACAAGTAAGTGCACTCTATTGCATAAGCCGTCATGCCATGCAATGCCAACAAACACTATCTGAAATACCTAGGCTCAGATTCAAGACTATTGTATGTTAAGAATTGCAATGTTTTTTATAGTATGTACAAAGGTTTCAGCTCTTAGAGAAACATAATAGTTTAATTATAGCAAAGACTTTCAATATTTTCCTACCAGATATCAACTTAGTATATCGTTTTAAGTTTTTCTTTTACTTACATTTTTCTTTATTATTATTATTGTGTGTGTGTGCATACACACATATCATATGTGTGGGTGCAGTGCTCATGTGTCACAGCACACATATGAATTTTAGAAGACTTTGTAGAGTTAGTTCTCTCCTTCCACCAAGTGGGTTCTGAAGATCTAAATCAAGTTGTCAGGCTTTCGTGGCAAGCACTTTATGCACTAAGCCATCTCACCTGCCCAGTTGATCTTTGGATTGTTTTGTGTTATAATGTTTGATTTTGAAAACTGTTTGAGGGCAGGCAAGATGGCTCAGTGTGTAAAGACGCTTTCTGCCAGTCCTGATGAGCTGAGGCTGATCCTCAGAACCCACATGGTGGAAGGAGAAAACCAGCTCCAGAAAGTTGTCCTCTGACCTCCACACATGCACACATGCACACATGCATACATACACATAAATAAGTGTAAAACATTTTTTAAAACTGTTTGAGGGGGGCTGGAGAGATGGCTCAGCAGTTAAGAACACATGCTGTTCTTCCAGAGGACCCAGGTTTGATTCCCAGCACCCACGTGGAGGCTAACAACTGTCTGCAACTCCGGTTCCAAGGGGATCTGATGCCCTGTTCTGGCCTCTGTGGGCATTGCAGGACACGGTGCACTTACATACATGCAGGCATAACACTCAGACACACAAAATAATAAATAAAATGTTTTTTAAAATCTGAGTTACTGGTGTAGTTATGGGCAAGGGTGACTCGCCTGAAATTATAATTGGAAAGATGAAACTGAATTAATCATATCAGCTGTGATTTGGGTGAAGACAGAGTGTTCATGGGTAACAGAGCTCTTGAATTTATGGGGGTGATCACTATCATCCAGAAAGTGGAGATCTATGCATTCATCATCATTCATTCAGTACTGTCTAGGGAAGGACAAAAGCCTGCGACAATGTCCTTTGCCAGTGGCAGATCATTGAGACACCTCCCTGCTCAGCATCCCATAAACCTTCTTAAACTTTTTCCACTTGTGACCTCTTTTTGCCTGAGAAATTTTTCTGGCACTCCAGGCATTTGTTACGTAAAGTAGATATATAAATCAAATATTCACTTATAATAAATCATGAAGAAATAGATTAAAAGCTTTTGTTATACACATAACTTTATTCTTTATTAAAGATGAAAACAAATTTGCATACTAATGAGATGGCTCTGCTTGTTTATTTTTACATAAAGAATTAAATCTTGGTCATACATGGTATCTGGTGCCCTTAGCACTAGGGAAGCAGAGGCAGGAGGATCTTTTTGAGTTCCAGGCCAGCCAGGACTATGTGGTGAGATTCTGTCTCTATCTCGGAAAAAACCTTGAGTGAATATTTGATACTTCAGGACATACATCTTTAACATTTTCAGAGATGATTGATATTTTAATTTTATGATCATCAACACTAAGAATACCGCTTCACATAGATGCATAGTTCAAAATGACAGAAGGATGCTTAGGACCATTTTAGAAACTGTTGGAAATTGTGTCCTAATCCAAATCCAAAATTCATTTAATTTTTTACTTATGAAACTTAAGCCAGTAACTTAGATTTTTAAAAAACATTTTAATTATTTTATGTGTATGAGTGTTATGTCTGCATGTATGTAAGTGCACCCATGTCCTGCAATACCCACAGAGGCCAGAAGAGGGCAATGTGTATATGTAAGTAACTATGTGTGAGTATCTGCGTGTGAGTGCAGTTCCCATGGAGGTCAGAGGCATTGGATCCCCTGGAGCTGGAGTCACAGGCAGTTGTGAGCTGCCTAATATGGGTGCTGGGAATCAAATTTTGGTCCTCTACAAGAGCAGCGAGAGCTGTTAACCACTGAGCCATTTTTCCAGGTCCCTCCGCACAGTTTTTACTCTTAAAGGGAGACATGATATCTGAAAGGTCTGGGGTTATCCTAACCCACGTTTAGTGCTAGCCACCTCCATTTGAAGATTCAGAGCATCACACTCTCCATGACCCTTCTGGCTTCTGTGCTGTGTAATAGTTGCCTAATTACTGAAGGAAAGCAACTATAAGCCAAGTGGATATGGGAAATTCCTTCTTACTGATCTGCAAAACTCTGACACTGCACAGAGGGATACACGACAGAAAAAAAGATGTTCTGAAACTATTTGTTTTTGACTATGAATAATGTCACCCAGATACAAAATCAATCTAAGTGCCCATCAATGAACAGGTTAGAAAATGCAGTACACACATGCAGGTACTCACACGTACACACACATGCATAGACACAATGGAATGCTATTTGGCCTTTCAAAAGAATGAAACTGTGGGGCTGGAGAGATTGCTCAGCAGTTAAGAGCACTGGCTGCTCTTGTAGAGGACCTGGGTTTGATTCCCATCACCCACATGGTGGCTAACAATCACCTGGAACTTCAGTTCCAGGGGATCTGATGCCCTCTTCTGACCTCTGGGACATGGGTGCACTTACTTACATGTAAACTATACAATCATACACATACAAAAATAAAAATAAATAATTTTTTTAAGAAAAGAAGGAAATTGTCATTTTTCAATGATATGGATGGACCTGGAGGACACACTGCTAAGAGAAACAAGCCAGGTACAGGAAGACAAAGGCAAGATCTCAGTCACACGTGGGATCTGAGAAAAGGGGAACTGGTAGAACGAGTACGATAGTGGTTACCAAAGGCTGGGGATGAGGCTGGGGAGATACTGGCCAAAGACTCCTCAGTTTCAGTTAGGATGAATAAGCTCAGGAGATCTGTTGCACAGTGTGATGACTACAGTTAATAGTACTGTATTAATCATAGCATATTGAATGCTAGAAAATTGCTAAACAAGCAGATCATCTTACCATGAAATAACATTTTGATTTGAAAACTATATCTTAATAAAAATAAATGGCATGATCTTTGGACAAAATTGCAACAGTGGGGGACTGGAAAGATGGCTCAGCAGTTAAGAGCACTGGTTCTTGCAGAGGACCCAGGTTCAGTTCTCAGCACCTAAATGGCAGCTAACAATCATCTGTAACTCCAGTTCCAGGGCATCCAACGTCCTCTTCTGAACTCTGTGGACATTGCATGATATAGGTACACTTACATGCATGCAGGCAATACACTCATATACATAAAATAAAAATAATAAATAAAGTTTTTAATTGCAACAGTGCATAAATGTAAGACAGTTGAGATAACTTCATCTTTCAGGTAGTTGCCATAAATATCTATCCATATATATGCATATATATATAAAACCATAAATATCTATCCATATATATATGTGTGTACCCAAGATGATGTTCATGTTGCACTGACATCAACTGTTATTACATAACAAAAGGTCCCCAATGTCCCTAGAGTAAAACCCCTCAGCATCTCAAAGAATGTAAGCATAATATTATTTGTATTGCTACATAGTATTCTGGAAAGTGTATATACCATAAAGTGCTTAGGTAATTATCACCACCAAACAAAAACGAAGCATGGTGGCACATACCTATAATCCCAGCAACTGGGAGGTGGAGGCAGGAGGATCAGTAGTTCAAGGTCATCTTCTTGCTTCAAAACAAAGGGACCAGTTCCTTATTGATGGATGGTCAATATCCATGGTCCCTCCATTTTTTCCCACCATAAGCAATACAATGGCGAAGGTTCCTATCCATAGCACATCCATACATGTAACGATATATCTGTCCTCTTGACTAAATATTGTGTTTCCCATCTGTTGGAGTGGCATATGGTGCTAATTTAATCACTCAATAGCATGTAATCTTAGAGAACTTATTTAAGCACTCCAGGTCTGTTTCTTCCAAGGGGACATTTCTCAGGACCTACAGTGTCCTTTCTAGTATTAGCACTGTATGGTCACTTATCCAATCCAACACATTCATGGGAGGCATGGATAAATAGATGGGAACAGCTCCCTCTGACTTCCCCGTTCTCTTTCTTTCTTATGAATGATGCTTGACAGTTCATATTGTTAATCTGATCTTTCATCTGCGAACATGGAGCTACACAGGACTGCCCAGCCCTAAAGATGCAGCTAGGGGATGGCTAGCAATCTGAGATTTAAACAATCCTTTAATTCTGACTAGACCTCCAATCCTGTTGTCAGTTGCAGCACGCCCATGTCCCCACATTCCAGATTCATGCTGTCATTTTATCCTTGTTTTATGCCTCAGCCCCTGTAGCTCATACTGTGACCCTTGTTAGTTCCACCTCAAACTCGCAGCAGGCAATGTGCTGGTAATTTGTCCCCACTGAGTGTCCAGAGCCTGGCATTTCACTAGAGTGGACTTCCCTCCACAGCCTGGGTGTAGTGAGACAGCTATTCCTGTGCTGATGAGTTCTTGCCAAGGAATTTCCGGTCTTAGCTGAGAAGCAATAAAATGAGAAGCCCACAACTCGCCGGTGGCAAAGGGACAGCGGCACAGATTCCACAGCCAGTGCTGACTAGGGGCTGGGCGGGGCCGGGCGTGGCCTCCTGGGTTAGGGTTAGTGTTAGGGTCTTTGACCCTCAGGGAGACAGTCCTGAAGATTCATGCCCAGGTTAGCGTGGGCTTCAGGTGAGAGGACTGTTAAAAATAAAGTCTGCAGCAATCATAAATAAGAACTGTAAAAACAACGTATCTGTACAGTGGCTGGTGGACACATTCCTGCATGTCAGCCCTTTTGTTTTGCTTGTTTGCTAGGTTTTTGTTGCTGCTGTTTGGGTAGTGGTTGTTGAAGTTCTTGCTCTGGCCTTGAACTCATAGCAATCATCCTACCTTGGCTTCCCAAGGACTGACATTACCCCCTCTGGGGGTGGGGGGTATACACACATGTGGGCATATGGGTATAAATGCAGGTGTGTTCACCCTTGTGCATGCACATGGAGGCTATGTCAGGTGTCCTGCTCCACCACTCTGTGCCTTGTTCCATTGAGACAGGGTCTCTCACTGAACCCAGAGCTAGGCTAGCAGTCAGCAGGCCTCAGCATGTTTTACAGACCCTCCTATTTCCTATCGCTACCCCCGACAGTGCCAGGATTACAGACAAGCACAGCCATGCCCAACTTCTATGTGAGTGATGGGATACAAGCTCAGGTCCTCATGCTTGGCCAGCAAGTGGTCTTATCCACTGAGCCATCTCTCCAGCCCCTCTTTTTTCTGTCTAAAACATTATTGGGAAGGTAAAGTTGAGACAAGACTGCTTCATCAAAGCCACAGAACTGCTAAGGAGCAGCACATAGACTCTTAACTCCCTTTCTGCTGTAACATTTTTACACTTTTCATTTCTTCCATTTTGTGGGTCATAGACGCTATGAAGGATCTGCCATAGACCCAGGATAATCCAAATAGACAGGACTCCTAGGGGTATGTGGAGCTTTGAACCTCCCCATCTAGGTACCAACCAAATCAGAACTTTCTAGATCCTCACAGGGTAATCTATGATCCCAAAAGATCTCTGCACCCTTATTTTCTGCGTGAGGAACTCACCCCACCCAAATGATCCCCTGCAACGGCTTCTAGGTTCCTCATTCCTGGCTTAGCTTTGTGGCTAATGGATATGTGATTTAAGGATAGAGTTAAACTGTCCCTCTTAAAGAGAACAATTTGTTTTCAGAGTACTAGACAAACAGTGATATTTTGAACTTGGACACAGCACTTGGAGTTCTATAAGGAACCGTGGCACTCAGTTGCTAAAAAGTTGCCATGCTGTGGGCAATCGTGCCAGGATGGAATGGAGAGTCTCCAATGATGGAGAGAGCCACAAACCCATTTAGGAGGGGACAGGAGAGCATATTCTCCTGCTGGGAGAAAGCCACCCACCTATACATATCCCCTAAGAGCCAGGTCAGTAAAGGCCAGATCCTTAAGACTGCAGTAAAGCAAGGCTGCCTGTGGGCAGAAATCCCTCTATTTGTGGGTGCATCCCAGGTACCTAGAACAGCGTCCCCTACATGTCAGATGCCCAGCAAGTGTATAATGATGAAGAACCTCACTTACCTTTGAAAAACAGAATGTATAGCAATTGATCCAATGTACAATAATAATACCAGAAGGAAAGCAGATCATTCATCACAACAGCCATGGGAGCTGGGGTAGCAGGTCACCTTGGGGACAGTGACAATAAGAACCACAGTACCTCACATACTCAGCCAGGGACACGCTGGCACTGAGTATTTTTGATGAGGACAAAAGGAAAATGTGACAGCAAGACAGAGTGACCAAACCACCAGGGCTTTCAAATGTCACAAAACTAAGAGCATCTCGGAGGGTATCCTATGGCAGCACTGGCTGGACGGAAGCTAAGACCCTGCTCCACGCGTCCCAAACCCCTCCAGACCTGAATTTCTCTCACACCTGCACTTGCTGTGTTATCAGCTTGGCCTTCCCTAACCTCTTGTTCCCTGGGACTGGAGCAGGTGCTTTGCCTACAAATCCCCAAATCTCTCTGCTTAACATCCATTCGACCCCTCACTAGATTCTGAGTGAAGGTTATCTATCTTTGTTCTGTCTCAGCTCCCAATAGCTTGGATATGATCCATATTCAATAAATAATTGCCTAAAAATCAAATGAATTGATGGCCCCTCGCCTGTCCTGTCAGTCTAGACACTTCCCATGCTCAAATTCAGCAAGTAGTTATCTATTTAAGATGTATTTCAGGACTGACTTCCTCTGTATCTGGCTGTCAAGCCTTGTCAGCCTTGTTCATTGTCTACACTGTAACAGTGTACTCCAGGCATGGGTTTCCTTGCCCCTAAGCTCCATTTAATCCCAACCCGAGGCTTCCTGTCACAGGTGGTCAACCAGTGCCCCGTGCATGTCACGTTTGGTCCTGAGAGCTTTCTAAAGATAAGCACCTTGAGTTAGTTTCTTTTCTTTCTTCCTTTTTCTCCTTCTCTCTTTCTGTTTGCTAGAGATTGAATCCAGGGCTCTGCCTATGTTAAACAAGCTCTCTACCACTGAACTATATCCCCAAGCCCTAGTTTCTTGCATTTTTCAAATCATGAAATTTTACATTAAATCTGGTCTTCCAAAATTTCTTCTAAAATTATAGAGACGGGCAGCAAAGGGGCTCATTCTCACAGAGCTACAGTCGGCTGGGAGAAGGAGGCTGGGAGCCTGCCACCTGGGCAGGATAAGCCTTCCCACCTAAGCTACAGGCCTCCTGTGCTTTGTGAGCCTGGCCCCCTGTGGACACTGATGCTTCTTCTCTGTTCTGTCACACAGATCTGATCTAATCAAAACACATGACCAAGCTGGGCATGGTAGCACTTGCCTTTAATCCCAGTGCTTGGAAGGCATAGATAGTTAGATCTCTGTGAGATCAGAGAAGCCAGCCTGGTCTACATAGTGAGTTTCAAGCCAGCAAGGGCTACAGGAAGACCCTGTCTTTAAAAAAAAAAAAAAAATCCGGGCGCGTTGACACACACCTTTAATCCCAGCGCTCAGGAGGCAGAGTCAGGAGGATCTCAGTGAGTTCAAGGCCAGCCTGGTCTACATAGTGAGTTCCAGGACAGCTGGGGCTACAGGAGACCCTGTCACAAAAAGACCAAAAAATAAAATAAAATAATTAAAATAAAAAACAAAAGACCATTATCTATGCTGGGCAAAGATCATGGAAAGCCCCTCACTCTGGTCCATGCTCCATTTATACCTTTGCTTTCTTCCTTCCTTCCACACACCCTGCACCTTGAGTGAGCCAGGCACCTTCCCTTCTCTGAGGTTTAAACTCAAGTTCTATGCAGTGGACAAGAGAATCAGCTGGAATCAGATCACTGACGTGAAAATCCTCTTCAAGCCTCATTTCCTCATCTATAAAACAGTGGTAATACTAGTTGACACCTCATGGGTTCCTGGGAAGAGCAAGTAAATAACACTTGTAAAGTTCTTAAGTCAGGGCTGCATAGCAAGGACCTAACGAGTAATACCGTGCTTATTGTTGACTCTACTGAAGAAAGGCCTTTCTGCCTCCACAGCTCATTCAGATGTCACCTTCTGTGCAGAGTCTGCCCCTCCCGCCACTCCGCCCTAGGAGGATGAGTAATCCCTCTCCAGGAGCCAGCAGACTACGTCCCTGTCCACCACCTTCTCACCTCAACTCTACTGTGTCTGTCCTTTTCCTTCCTCTACTACATGCTTCCCAGGGGCAGAGCCAGACATCTTGAACACCCAGTAGGCACCCAACATTTCTTGAATGTGTTGGGTTGAACATAAAACCAGAAATAACAAAGAGGTCAAGCCCTTTGTCTCCAGAGTCTACTTACCAAATACTGTCATGCGTTGCCATTTGCCGCCTGAGTGCAAAGTCAATAAAAGACAATAAAAAGGCAATGGACAGATTCAAGGCCAGAGGCCAAGCAGTGCCTGGTACTCTACAACATGGGGATAGAGTTCTTGTCCACCTCATTGGTACCTATATGAAGGTAACAAAGAAAACGTGTGTGTGCCTGTGTGTGTGCGTGTGTGTGTATCCTCGCATGTGTGCATGCGTGGAGGTGCATGCACATGTGTGAGCACATATGTAGAAGCCAGAGATGAACAGTGGGTGTCTGTGTGTGTGTGTGTTTGTGTGTGTGTGTATCTTTGCATGTGTACATGCACATGTGTGAGCACATATGTAGAAGCCAGAGATGAACAGTGGGTGTCTTCCTCTATCACTTTCCACCATACTTTTTTGTGTGTCTTTTTTATATAGGGTCTCCCTGTAACCTCAGCTGACCTGGAACTCGCTATGGAAACCAAGCTGGCCTCTATCTCGCAGCGTTCTACCTGCCTTCGCTGTGAAAACCAAGTTGGCCTCCATTTCACTGAGCTCTACCTGCCTCTGCTCCCCCCGGGTGCTGGGATTAAAGGCTCGCACCACCATGCGGGGTTCCACCATGTTTTTTGAGACAGGGTGTTTTAATGAACCTGGAGCTTACAGATTCAGCTAGATTAGCTAGCCAATGGGGTCCAGGGATCTTCCAATCACTGCCTCTCCAGCACTAGGATTACAAATACGGGCCACCATGCTTGATTTTTTATATGGGATGAGGATCTGAATTCTGCTTGTACAGCAAGCACTTTATAGACTGAGCCATCTCCCTAGCCCGAAGAAAATACTTTGAGAACAACAATGCCTGCTACAACCTTTGACCCTTATTTCATTGTGAGAATTGGAGGGTATAAAAATGCATTTCTTACGTGATCTGGATTACTAATACACAGTTATAAAGCGTGGATGTGGGTGGGAAAAGAGGAGAATTGACCCTTTCTAAAACAAAAATACCAAAACCCTCATTGAGAATGTTGGGCTTGGTTTGAATCCCAGCCTGGTCATGTTGAAGGATTCTGGACCTGTTCTTGACATTTCTGAGCCTCAAATTCATCATCTATAGGATGAAGACAGTAAAATCCACCTGAAAAGGTGGAAGGTGAAATAAATCAGTGACAGGAACCTTGAATAGTATCTGCCTCGGAGGCTCTCTATAGCAGTTTGTAGATTCTATTAGTTATAACCAACAGGCATTAGCCACAAGATGTAAATACCAGCCTGAATTTAGATATAGGGGACTAATAACTAAGGCAAAAGCATAGCACAATCCTGGTTTGAGATGCAGAGTAACTGGATGTTGAAATCTCTCTACCCAAGTCAACATGCCCTGCAGCCCTGATCCTTGCTCACTCTGGGATGTCTGTGCTCTACCTCTCTTGCCTCTTATTGCAGCTTCTCACTCTGAGGGCTTTAAAGTGGTGTTTAATCTCACTGTGTAGCACAGGCTGCCTATAACTTGCTATGTAGCCCATGCTAGCCTCAAACTCAACAATCCTCCAGCCCCCTCTTCCCAAGTGCTAGGATTACAGGCATGTACCACTGTGCCCAGCCATGTACTGATTCTTGTCCTCCATTCTCAGATTGGCTTCCTAAAGCTATCGCACCTCTATGAAAAGCATTTCAATAGCACCCCACTGTTTTTAGACTATGGACCACTATTTGGCCATTATGAAAGACTTTTTCACAGCCTGGCCTTACAGACCTTTCTAGTCCCACCTCTCACCCAACTCATGCCTTACTTCCTAGCCATATAGAGCCTAGCCTGAACTTTCCAAGCCTTCAGTGTCTTGCCCTACAGCAAGACCCTTCTCTCTGGCCTACTCTACAAGACTCACCTTGGACATCAACTCCCATAGGAAAATGCCCTCTGCTTTGTGGGGGTCTGGTGCCTCTAGACGGATGCTCCCACAGCCCCTGAGCATACTTGTCTTTACACTTATCACAGAGGAAAGCTAGAATTCACCTGCTTATCTATCTCCCTCTTCCCATTAAATAACAAGGTCCTGGAAGGCAAAGATGGTTTGCCTCTGAATCCTTATCAATTACCAATAATGCCTAAGTATAGTTGATGCCCTATTATAATGAAATATGGTTAGAAGTGAAGATGATGGTGAAAATGTTTGGGTATAATATTAATGTTCTATAAATGGGTTGATCTTTCTACTCCATTCCTCCTGGTTAACTCATCTCCAAGTTTTAGGAATCCACTTATATGGACTTAAGTAACCATGGATATAGAGGCCATAGGCATTGTGCTTAAGCACACAGACATCAGTGTAAAGCAGTGCCTGAGCTTGAATTATGGTCCTTACTTCTTAATAACTGTGAGGGCCAGGTATGCTACAGAACCTCTCTAAGGCTTTTTCTTTCTTTGCATAACAAATATGAGTACATGCATCATAAAGTGTTTATGCGAAAAAAAAAACAGGATGATGCATGTAAGGCACATTGTCTGGTGTGCAGTAAGTATTTAATAAACACTACAAATGAATTAAGAAGCCCTAGTAAGTGTCTTGATGATCAATGAATCAGCAAGCATTTGAATGCTTGTTTATTAAACCCATAGGAAGAGAAGGAAAGCCTGGGTCACCATATCAATGTCAAATCTAGATTGTACCTTGGGGGACTAAGCGAGAGCAGAAGAAATGCACGACCCCTGTGCTGAAAGGAAAGCCAGAGCACTGTGGCGAGCAACCCACTGGAAAGGGGCATCAGTGCCCAGGAACGGAATGTGGCATCTAAACAAGTCTTGGCCCCCACTACCATTGCCTTCATCAACTCTGAACTTGCTCCAAAGCACTTAGTGCTCAGGAGTCCATGCTTCATTTCTTAACTCTCCCAGAGCCTGCTGGCCTTCCTGACTCACTGTAGACACCCTCAGGTCTTAACCAGGCCAGTTTTAAAAGCCCCAAACTCCTCACAGTTTAACAGTGAGGTTTATCAGATTTTACATAGCTACTGAGTGATCATATAAGTGACTGTCGAGATCAACAAGAGTTGGGAGGAAAGAATGCATGAGGGAGGAAGGCAGAAGTCCCAGTGCCCTCCCAGAGGCCCATCCTGAGTGGTACTCAACTCAACTCTAGGATACTGATAAACTCATCGACCTTGGCTGATGTCTGCTTCAGACCCACTCCTTGGTCAGTCCCACCTAGCTTTTCCCTGCTTCTTCTAGATACTCCCCTCTCCCCAGAAGTCACCTCGAATCCCTCAACTGTTCTCCTGTAGTCCCAGATCAGAGTGTGTGATCACTTATAGTATCAGGTGCATCACTTAACCTCTCCATGGCCCCCTTTTAGTCACTTACCCCAGGCTGAGAGCTCTGTGATGACTGATATTTGCAGCCCTGAGACCTAGGACAGCATTTTACAACAACTAGGTGGCCATCGTTTTATTTCACATAGTTATATGAAAATGATAATAATGAGTGTGGCTTACTTAGTTCTTAATATATACCTGCAACCATCCTGGTTTCTCTTTTCTAAAAAATAGTGTTTTAAATTTAGAGATGAGGAAACTAGGGCTCACAGAAGTGAGTGGGTACCAGGCCACAAAGTTAGGAAGTAGCTGAGCAGGACTGGAACCAAATCCCCCTGGCTAAGGACACAGTCCCTGCCCTTCTGGCCAGGCCCCTCTCCAGAGAGCACGGCTTGAACACCACACCTGTGCTGCCCCCCAGTCCCAGGTACAATGATGGGGTTGCTAGATGCTTCTGGAAATTTCTGGATGGTTAAGTACCTTCTCAAACTCTATAATTTATTTCCTTTAAAGTATGTAATTGATGGAAACAGAGAACTGGCAACATTTGTTGCCCCATATCAAAGTTCATGGTTGATAGCAAATCTGCCTCTCTTATTCCTTCTTTTGACTATAAAAAGCTTTAGCAGTTTTCAAAGGTTTAGATTATACCTCATTCTTGCATGAATTTCCTCTTCCTCTTCATTAAGCTCCTCTTATTAACCGTGTTTGTCCAGATCATGACTCCTAGAGAAGCCCTTTGGGAACCCAGCCAAGTGCCCAGCTTGGACCTCAGCCAAAACTTCTCCCTCCCTCCTGCCCTACAGCAGCCCTCCAAGACTGCTGTAGCACTCCAAGACTACAGAAACTTAGGTCTGAGAGATGGCTCAGTGGGTGAAGGTCCTGGCTGAGTTCGATCCCATGGGCACATAGTGGAAGGAGAGAACTGGCTCTCCCAAGTTGTCTCAGACTTCCACATGCATACCCCAGCATGCCCCTACCCCACAAAATAAGTAAATGTAACTTAAAAAAAAAAAAGTGCTTGCCTTGGGGCTGGAGAGATGGCTCAGCTGGTAAGAACACTGACTGTTCTTGCGGAAGACCCGGATTCAAATCCCATCACCCACATGGCAACTGACAACTGTCCGTAACTCCAGTTCCAGGGAATCCAACAGCCTCTTCTGTAGTCTGCGGGCATTGCACAACACAGGTGCACTCACCTACATGCTGGCAATACACGCATACACATAAAATGAAAATAATAAAATTTTAAAAATAGTTTTTTTAAAAAGTGCTTGTCCTGCCTGGACTATGCAGTTTTAGTGCAGTCAACCCTCTGTATCTACAAGCTCTGCATCGACAGATTCGACCAATTGCAGATTAAAAGGATTTGAGGGTAAGGGGGGTGTCTGTGTTTAACATACAGAAATTTTCTTTCTCTTCATTACTCCTACATAGTACAATTCACAGAGCATTTGCATTGTGTTAAATATAATCTAAGAAAAGATTTAAAGTATATGGTTCTAGAAAGATGGCTCTATGGTTAAAAGCACTTGCTGCTTTTCCAGAGGACTGAAGTTCTGTTCCCAGCACCCACATTGGAGGCTCACAACTACCTGTAACTCCAGCTCCAGGGGATCCAATGCCCTCTCCTGGCCTCTGTGGGCATCCAAAGACATATGGTACATACACACAACACAAATTAATTTTTAAATTAAAGATAAAGTATATGAAAAAGCCAAGCAGGATGACATAAACCTGTAATCCTGTAATTCCAGCATTTAGGAGGCTGATATAGGAGGACTGTTAGTCTAAGACTGGCCTGGGCTGTACAGACCCTGCACCTCAAAACACCTCAAAACACCTATAAATCAATCAATGAATAAATCATATGGGAAGATGTGCACTGGTTTTATGTAAATACTGTGCCATTTGCATAATGGACTTGAATATCCTTGGATTTGGGTTTTTGAGATGTCCCAGAACCAATCCCCAGGGGATACTGAGGGACCACTGTAGTTATGCCTTTCCTGGTTACCTATTTTAGCATTTTCTCTCTCTCTCTCTCTCTCTCTCTCTCTCTCTCTCTCTCTCTCTCTCTCTGTGCAAATGGTGTATGTATATATTCATGTGGGTGTGTCCTTCTTCTATTTGCCTTACATGAAAGTGCACATTTGTACATGTGGAGGCCAGAGGTTGACATCAAGTTTGTTCCTCCATCACTCCACACCTTACTTTTAAATATTTTATTAATTTTTTTTTATTTTATGTGTCTGTGTATATGTATGTGTACCCATGTCATGCAATGCCCAAGGAAGTCAGACGAGGGCAACAGATCCCCTGGAACTGGAGTTATGGACAGTTGTTCACCACCATGTAGGTGCTGGGAATCAAACCTGGGTCTTCTGAAAGAGCATCCAATGCTCTTAACCACTGAGCCATCTCTCCAGTTCCCTGTACCTTATTTTTTAAGGCAGGCTCTCTCACTGGTCCTGGCGCTCATTGATTAGACTAGGCTGGCTGGTCGATGAGTTTCAGGGATCCTGTCTCTGCCCCCTTGCCTGGTGCCATCACTGGGGTCAGATGCATGCTGTTGTGCCCAGCTTTTTTTTTAAATAAATAATTTCTTGAGAATTTCATTCAAGCATATAAGGTGTTTTGATCAAATCCATGCCCACTCCCTCCCCTCCAACTCCTCCCATATCTCCTCATCACTTTTTTTCTGATAATTTCTTATACTCTTCCCTCTTTAATTTGTGTGTGTGGCGGGGGGGCGGGGGGCTTTTGTGTGTCCATCTTTTAATGTACTTTTGATGTCAGTACTGGGATCTCAGTTCAGATCCTCATGCTCTGGTGGCAGAAACTTTACTGACTGAGCTATCTCCCCGGCCCCCTATTTTTCATTTTTACTGTATTTTCTTAGTGTTAGGATTAAACCCAGTTCCTTGTACATGCTACACAAGTACCCTACCACTGAGCTACATGCCCAGCCCATGGTCACCTACACTAACACTGCAGTGCTCCCAGAACTTCCTCTCCGTAGCCACGGCTCTCTTTCTCTCCTTAGCACCTACACTATTCAGCAGACTGCACATCCTACTCATCAGCCGCCTCCCACAGGACAATATAGATTCCCAAGGGTGGGTGTTTATTCACGATTCTTCTTCCTGCTTCTTCACCCAGGACAGTGTAGTCATGGTTTGTGCTTGGTTCTTACTGGTCGGATACTCAGCATCTTTGCTTTCTGGTTTGCTTCAGCTGAGCCTTTGCTGTAGTTCAGATCTAGAATAGCCACCAAAAGCCTTTTGTTAAAGCTTTGTTCACCCATTGGTGCTACTGGGAGGTGCCAGAACCTTTGAGAGCTGGGCCTGCTGGGAGGTCTTTAGGTGACTGGTGATGTGCATTTGATAGAGATGACAGGACCAAGCTCCTTCCCCTTCTGCTCCTTGCTTCCTACCATGAGGTGAACAGTTTTACTCTGCCGTACACCTCTGCTATGATATGCTACCTCATCACAGACCCAAAGCAACCAAGCTAACCCATCACAGTTGGAAACCTCCAAAACTGTGAGCCAAAATAAACCTTTTCCTTATGAGCTGATTATCCCAAGTGTTTTCTTACAGTAACACAAAGCTGACTGACGTGGTCTTCAAAGATTGTAGACAGCTTTTATATATCTTCTTTTTCACAATCTTTTCTTCTGTGTGTATATGTGTGCACATGTGTGTGATGTATGTATGTACCCTTTCATGTGTGATAAATACCACAGCACACAAGTGGAGGTCAGAAGATAACCTCAGATGGCAGTCCTCACCTCCCACCTTGCTTGAAACAGGCCCCCTTTGTTTCTTGCTGCAAAAAATACAGCAGACTGCTGGCGCATGAGCTTCTCCTCCTGCCTCCACCTCCCATCTCCCCAAAGGAGCAATGGGATTACAGACCTGTTCTACCATGCCTGGCTTTCTGTGGGTTCTGGGGATTCAAACTCAGGTCTTCATGCTTGTGCAGCAACCACTTTACCCACTGAGCCCTCTCCCAAACCCCTTTTATAAATCTTCTGTGTCTCCACAACACTTTAGACGATTTCTAGCACATACAACTTATCTTAAAATCCATTTACCTGATAGAGCAGCAAATTTGGCAAAACTGAGGACCAAAGCTATAAACTGAGAAATGTGGGTCTTTTCATCACTGAGAACTGACTCTGCTCTGGAGGATTTTAATCCTCCCAGCAGGAAATAGAGCCAAACGCTTCTTGATGAAAAACTGATTTAAAACTGATTTCTTGCTTATTCCCCAAGATTAAGTGCTCTGGTCCTCACATACTTTCTGAAACTACTTCTCTCTTCTCCTAGCCTTAGAAGCCCATCAGGTCCCTCAGAACCTGTCACTCTGACAGCTCCCCACCCTAAGTGAATTTGGCATATTCTGCAAACTTGTACCTGCTGTGGCCATGTGATAATGCACAGTCCTCAGACCTTAGCAGGAGACACTGGCTTGGGCAGCAGAAAGGCTTTGCCCCATACTTCCCCTCCCAAACCAGGGTGGGCATGAACCACCTACACAGCATACAAGCTGTGCCAAAGGGAGGGCTTGAGTTTCCACAGCTGTCTCACCTGCAGTGTGGACATGTGGCTAGCCAGGCCTGATTGATTCCCCACCTGCTCCAGATGAGTTGGCTCCTAGGGCATACCGGATGTTGAAACTTTGCTAGAGGGACCAGCCTCATCCCTCTGAGAATTCTCAAGGTGCCAAGTCAGAGGGTTAACTCCATCTACAGTCACCCGAATCTGGCCACAAGACAAGTTACGGTGACTAGACAATGAAATCATCTTTTCTTCTGGTCTTGGTGGTTACTATTTTTAATTGTACTGAATGGCCAGGAAGAACCTGTGGGGAAGTAGCCAGGGCGGCAAAGACCCATTTCCTGGCTCTAGAGCCCACGGCCCTGGAATCATTTCCTGTTTGCCAGAGCAGAGCTGTGTTTGCATGTTAGGGGAGGGCAGCTAGTTCCTTACAGTTTGAAGATTTTGCAACACTCTTGGGAAGAGAAAGAAGAAATCAGCTCTGCCAGGCTAGCCCTGAGAGTTGGGAGGAGCTTGATGCAAAAGAACAGAGAAGGAGGGAGAAAGGAATGGAAAAAAAAAAAAAAAAAAAAAAAATAAAAGAAAAAAAAAAAAAAAAAAAAAAAGTCTGTCCTGGTAGAACAGCATGTACTTAAAATTCTCCCTGTCTATTATGCATCCCAAAGCCGGACCTTCCAAGAGTGTAGGAGGCCACTGGGACTTCATACATATTTATAGCATCTGGCAGATCACTAGAATACAGCTTTAAGCATGTACTTTAAATGAAGTTAAGTGAAATGCATTCCCCATCCATAGGAAAGACTCTTAATTTGTTTTTATTTATTTATTTTGACAACCTGTGGTGTGGAAACACAGAGCTGGCTGAAGCATCATAGATAATCATAGTGTTCAAAGCAAACGTAAATCTGGGCAACAACCGGATGACCAAGACCACAGTGGGACATCCTGGAAAACAGCCAGCTGGCCCCAGCTAGCCTGACTGTTCCCAGATCTCAGAGCCCAGAGAAGAAGGAGGAGTAAGATGCTACTCCCAGATCCCACCAATCCTCTGCCCAGTGTGGCTGCCGACTTTTGGGAATTTGGTGGCTTTCTTAGAACTATTTTAGCTTTTGGATGACCCCAGTGTTGTGCAGCTCACTGTCCACCAAGGTGTCTGAGGATGGTGACTCAGCAGGGTCAAGGTTTTGGAAACAGAATGCAGAGGTCAGAAGTCAAAACAGGGTTCAATTTCCTCTCGTCCTCCAATTACCCTGCAGGAGTGTCCATATCTGAAATGTGAAATATACCAGCCATTTTCTAAAAATAATATAGGCCTACAGAACTTCACTGACCCTGTGTATGTCTAAGGAGCACAACCTCACCCATCTCACAGGCTCTTGGTTTTCTGAATGATAAGCTAAGAATATAGAACTAAGAGCCTTTTTGATTCAAAAATCCCCCCTAACTTCAAAGTTCCAAGGCAACAAAATTATATTCAGTATCGCTTTTTCAATCTCATAATTCTTTTTTATTTTTAAGCTTTTTTTGTTTTGTTTTGTTTTGTTTTGTTTTGTTTTTTTGTCTTTTCTTTTGAGACAGGGTCTCCCTGTAGCCCCAGCTGTCCTGGAACTCACTATGTACACCAGGCTGGCCTTGAACTCACATAGACCTGCCTGCCTCTGCCTCCCGAGTGCCGGGATTAAAGGTGTGCGCCACCAAGCCTGGCAAGATTTATTTTTTATTTGTGTGTATATGTGTACACATGTGTACAGATGCCCTCCAAGGCCAGAAGAGGGTGTCAGATCTCCAGAGCTGGAGGTACAGGTGATTGTGAGTCGCCTGATGTGGGTGCTAAGAACCCATCTATGCAGAGCAGCAAGTGCTCTTAACCGCTGAACCATCTCCAACCTCCCCACCCCTAGTGAGTTTGTGGCTAAGCCCAGCTAATCTTTTGCTTTGCCACGTTTTAGGGTCTTTTTTTTTTTCACCACTGTAAAAATATCCACACCCACTCAACTTTAAAGGTTCTCAATGCTAAATTGTCTTACATCTTTCTTTGGCTTCCTTTTCGGGGGGGCTCTTTTTGAGACAGGGTCTCCCTGTAGCTGGCCTGGAACTCATTATGTAGACCAAGCCAGGCTTGAATACACAGACATCCACCTGCCTCTTCCTCCCAAGTGCTGGGATTAAAGGCATGTGCCATCCACCACACCTGGCTTGGCTTCCTTTGCTAATTCATACCACATGCAGTTGCTCAGAACAACTACAAGGACCATTTTCATATCTAGTTCTGAATCTGTATATGGTAGCCTGGAACTCATTATGTAGACCAAGCCAGGCTTGAATACACAGACATCCACCTGCCTCTTCCTCCCAAGTGCTGGGATTAAAGGCATGTGCCATCCACCACACCTGGCTTGGCTTCCTTTGCTAATTCATACCACATGCAGTTGCTCAGAACAACTACAAGGACCATTTTCATATCTAGTTCTGAATCTGTATATGGCTCCTTACTGTCCCACCCCACATCTTTTTCAACTCCATCACCACAAGCTACAGCACTGCATGGCCCAATGGCTCAAATCATGTTCTCCCCAAAGTTGGCGGGGTCAGGTGGGGGGTTGTTGGGGAACCTTGGTGTTTTTTTATTTGTTTTTGAGACATGGTCGCTCACTGGCCTGGAACTCAAGTAGACTAGGCTTGCTTATCAGTGAGCTTGGGATCCTCCTGTCTCTGACTCCCCAGTGCTGGGATTTCAAGTATGCATCACCACTCCAGCTTTTTTCCCTTGAGGTCTGGAGATCAAACTCGGGTCCTCACGCTTGTTTTGCAAACACTTCAGCAATGGAGCTCTCTCCAGCCCTCGTGTTCCCTCTTCAACAGTCTTTCCTTTGCTAGAAGACTATTACCTCTTTGTAATATATTTCCATATGGCTTCTCCCTTCCTCTGAACCAGTCTTTTTCCATCTAATTCTAATGGTATGAACGCGAAAGGTCCCCTACAGTCTCATGTGTTTAAATAGTTGATCCCTAGGTGGTGGCACTGTTTTGGGAGAGGGCAGAACCTTTTGGACAGGTGGTCTAATGGTAGAGTTTTGCAGCCTAGCTAGAGAGTTATAGCCTAGCCTTGGTTCTGGCTGACCTCTGTTTCCTGATTGCCAGCAGACATGACCAGACACCTCACACTCCCACTGCCCAGAGCCACAGAGCCACCCGCTCACATGCCTTCCACTGCCATGGTGGACTGTACCTCCACAGACTGTGAGCCAAAAGGACTTTCCTCCCTTAAGTCTCTTCTTGCTTAGTATTTGTTCAGAGAAATGAGAAAGGCAACCTTGTCCTTCAAAACTGAAGAGATTGGCACTCCTTCCCCACAAAGCATTCATCATCCCCTTTGGTAACATTCTCCATGTCATTGTTTAGTGACTTGATGTTTATGCATTGACCCCGCCACTCCCCTCCCAGGAAGAGTTTACAGTCATTTCTGTCCTTTTTTTTCTGTACTCATGCTGAAATGCCATAACCCTTGCAGCCTCTCCTTGATGTCAAGTGTGGTGCTTGGCATACAGACACTCAAAGGATGATTGCCAATGATTAGAGCAGATAATTGACTTTGAATTGCTACTAATCCAACGTGGCTAGATCTGACTTACTTCATCCTACTTCTGTTTTCAGGTTGGTTACCTATGTGCATTACTGTTCAGACACATCCTGAGGGTCAGGGATGAAGATCAGGCTCATGTACTGAGGCCATTGCTTGTTGTCCACAGATCAAGCTGAAGGAGGCAGAGCACCCAGCTTGTTCTGCTGGTGACCTGTTCTTCAACTAGTGACGTCTCTGGGTTTTTATTTCCATCTCTGCAAATTAGGGGGAAGGTGACTAAGCCAAGAAATCCCACAATGAAAGACTGACTGTACAGGGTTAGTTATCATCTTGTCTTCATAATACGATAGTCTGCAGAGTCAACCAGTAAGACAATGAATATATCACGATAAAGATTATGAGATGTTTGCTCATATTTCCTGAGCATGCATTACATACAACTGAGGTGTTGGTATCCGTTCCCTGACAGCCATACTTATCCTAAATAAAAAAAAAAAGAAAAGAAAAGAAAAAGGAAAGGTTCTGAGGAGGGTGTGATTTTATCCCTTTTGTTTATAATTATTAAAGGATGAAAAGACAGTTTTCTTGGGGCTGGAGAGATGGCTCAGCAGTTAAGAGCACACTGGCTGTTCTTGTAGAGGACCTGGGTTTGGTTCCTAGCACCCACATGTCGGCTAACAACCATCCATAACTCCAGTTCCAGGGGATCCAACGCCCTCTTCTGTCCTCCTCAGGCAGTGCACAACACTGGTGCACTTACACACATGCAGGCAATACACTTATATACATAAAATAAAAATAATTAAAAAAATATTTTTAAAGACACTTTTCTAACCATTTGTTCTGAGGGTCCAGAACTTAAGCCCTTTCCTTTCAGTCTCGCTGGATTCAATCATGTTCTTGATGCCCTATGAAAAGTTACCTGTGCTTGCTCAGAAATCCTGTCTTGTGACAGACTTCAGAGTTGTACTTGTGACTCACAGAGTTAGGGCTTCTGGGTGGGGACTGTGTGGTATCATATGGGTACAGAAAAGACATCATTGTCTTACTTTCTGATAGGAGGCACAGAGAGGTCACAAATGTACACTCAAGCACATGTCTAGCCATATTCACACACTAGTCTTCTGGTGGTCCAGTTAGGTGCTCTTCACGGTGTTAGGGATGGGGTCTGTACACAAAAAGGACAAGGGAGGAACGGTTTATTCTTTCTTCTATCAAAAATGCTACCCTTTCACCTTGAAATTTTGGTTATCTGGTAAAGTAAGGACCAGGTTCTGAACCCTGTTTTGTCCCACCCCGATTCCTCTAGCTCTTCATGTTTTTATTCAGAGACTACCATGTAAAGACTCTGCTTCTCTAACAGCAGGGTTGTGAACCAGGAAGGATTCTCCTCCATCAGGTTCAGCTACAGGGTTAAATCAATCCACCTAATTAAAAGGGTGGTGGCAAGTTCACATGGCAGTGGCAAAAGTTCTCAGGGAAACATCACATTTACAGTCTTAAAGCTTCCTTTAGTGGGGAAAGGTGGTTTCCAAGCTACTGACTGCAGTTCCTTCCCTACATTATACTATCTATGAAACAGATATCCATTATTTTTTATTAATAAGATGAAAACAGACTAGTTTGGGCATTTCAGAATTTCTTGACATCACAACTGAATCAGAGCTGGGAGTCCCTGGTATCAGATAAACTAGGCTTAATTTGATTTATTGCTGTGGGGCCTTGGGCAAGGGACTCAGTCTCTCTGACTCAGTTTTCTCATCTGAAAATGGGGATGACACCGCCCAGTTGGATGGGCTCTTGGTAACCATAAATGTGATGAATGTATGTTACTTGGTAGACGCATACCCAAGAAGTGGTAGCTTCATCCAACGCATTGCTATTACAGCACCCAGTGTCACAACGTGCCAGAGAATGACTAGTAGGGAAACAGTTTATTCCTGAGGCATTTTCTTTAGTTCGGGTCAGCAAAGGCTTCGAAGCAAGCCTAGAAGGGGGAGAACTAAGCAACACGGACAGGTGAAAAGAAAAGCAGAGAACAAATCAACAGGAAGGAGCGTTCTAAATGAAACCACACCCTCGTCTTTGGAGCTTTAGACATTTTTGAGGATTACACATTGTAGAGCATGTGACTGGGATTCCCCTCTCAGGCAGAAATTATACCTGGGCAGTCCTGCTCACCCTGGGGAAGCAAGTCAACAAAATATCTTCTCTCCTGCCTTAGGGCTGTGAGGTGGGGGAAGCCCAGGGAGTCAGGGAATCTCCATGACCTGCCACTTGATAAATACAATGGTTAGGAGCTGACAGTGCAGAATGAGGGGGCAGGTAGGCTGTTGGTAGCATCAGGTCTTCTGGATCATTCCAAATAATAATGACTATAATCAACTTACAAGAACAAATAACACCTTTGCCATGACCCACACCAAATACAAGAATCTTGTCCTCTTCAGAGGCACGAAATATACAAAGGTCAAATTTAAAAGCCAGTGTAAAATATATGCATTTTTAACATCATGTATAGAACTAAACTTACTTTCCTATACTTTAAATCATTCCAAACTGAGTTTAAATATGATAAAAATTAAAAACACACTCACCTAGATCCCATGGTAGAAGGAGAAAATCATCTCCCAAATGTTGTTTTCTGACCTCCACATATAGGCCATGGAAAGCACACATCTGTACACACACACACACACACACACACACACACACACAAATATTATAAACAAACACATAAATAATATAGGGATTAGAGGAAATCAAAGTCATGTCTTCGGAGTGTCAGAGAAATTGGGACTCTGAGACAGTCTCTAAATGGAAGACTAAGAAAGCCCAGGGAAGTGGGGACATGAGAAGATGAAAGCCTAGCACCATTATCTGGCAGATCCTCTTGTAGAGGGGAAGAAAGTGGGTTAATTGCATGCAGCCAGAAACCTGACAATGGCTCATCTTTGTAGAAATGTGACAAACCAAGTTGACTTGGCCACAGGCCTGTTTCCTGGGGTTTCAGATTTACCCATCTGAGACTCATGGGACCATCTAGCCATTGTAAAGGAACCAACTCGGTGATCCCCGAGAGAGCGGGTTGCTGATTCAGAAGCTGAAGAAAGAAGGGACTGTGCGATTCCTGGCTCCTTCTCCTTCCAAATTCTGGGCTCAGTTCCCTTCTCCCCTGACTGTGTCTCTCAGCCATCCCGATGATGGCTCTGGGCTGGGAGGCTCCTCTCAGGGGCCCAGAGCTGGTCCGCTCAGGTCTAAGAACAGTGAGTTCTTGCAGGCACAATGCCTTCCTTCGAGACTTTGCTCCAACAGCACTGTGAGGTGTGGCCTCCGTGCAAACTGCGTATTGAAAATATCAGCCTACAGTGACCGCTCGGTCCTTTGCTTCCTTTCAGCCTGCAGCCCACCCCACAATAAGAGTTTAGCTTGGACTCCGTTTCTCTTCCTCTTGCCCTACTTTCCCCTGTGGCTGAGAGAGGTTTTTTCCATCTCATTTTGCAGACATGTGAGGCATCCATCTCCCCCACCCCTAACCCCCTCTCCCTTTTCCCACCCCACTCATCTACACATCTGGAAGAGCAATGTTCACATCTGGAGGCCATTCTCAACTGGAAGATTTCTTTGGACATTTTTTCTTTGAAACTCAAGCCATGTAACCTCTTGTTCAAAAGGGCCTCTGAACTACTGGAATCATTTGCAGAGGCTCGGGAAAACATCCTTATTTCAGCTCTCCATGGTGGAATTTATGAGTCAAACCCAACATTATGTTTCTGAGTTCTTTTTTTTTCCAGAGCTGAGGACCGAACCCAAGGCCTTGCGCTTGCTAGGCAAGCTCTCTACCACTGAGCTAAATCCCCAACTTCATGTTGTAAAGACTGGAAGTTCTAGCCTTGGTCACATATAAAGGGAAGATGGAAAGTGAGAGGTTCAACAATCACATGGATGACCTTGGGCAAATAGGTCATTTCCTCATCAATAAAATTAGAATGCATAACCTCTGCTTTATGATCCCACTGGAGTGTGAATGGGGTGAGATAACATATCTAAACATGATTGTCTCACATCCCTGTAAGATAAGGAGAGTCAGGGAGAGGGGATGAGGCTTGGGTTGGGCTGCACCCCTTCATAAACCCAAGAAACACCCCAGGCTATGGCTCCATGACTACTAGTGAACAAGGAAAGGCAGAAGTTTCTGGAACACAGGAACCTACTGACAACCATGTGCTCTCAACTTCAGCAAGTCAATGGTAGGGTATTTGATCAGATATAACATGCATACAAACAGCCAGCCATTGTGACAAAATGCAGATTCTGGTTTGGTGGTCTGAGAAAGGTGCTGATGTCAGCATTCCTAACAAGCTCCCAGAGGGGTCCAGTGCTGAGAGTCCCAGATCATAACCGAGTAACTTCGAAATAGGGAAATGGGCTCCAACACCAAAAACCTCAACCTCTGTTAGCATGTGAACTTGTCATTCTGCACTGTCAAGTCTAATTCTCTAGCAGTGGAAGGACAGGGGTGGAGGAAGGTGAAATTCACATTCCTCAAGTGCACAAAGCCCAGCATAGCTCCACCTTTACCCTCTCCTGCCTTGCAGCAGGAAACACATAACCTCTTGGGTGTGAAGGGCAGTAGGTATGAACTACCCTACTTCACCCCATGGAAAGCCCACAAACATTTCCCTTCTTGAGTTAAGTTTATGACTAGTGGAAAGACTGCAGGACTAAGGATGACTGCCTTTGACCTTCAGTAAGCTGCCTGATGGCTAATCAGGCTGCTGCACTGGTAGAAATAGAGAGGTCTCCTCACGTCTGAGCTATACGTTGCCTGGCAACGAGAGGGCTGAGGAAGGAAGGGATGGAGGTCTCTCTGGAGGAAGATGGGGAGGAAACTGTGGTGCTAGAGAGGCAGGGTGAAGTGCTGAGGCTTTATCCTCACAGGCACACACCCAGGGGATGGAATGTTAATAAGTCTCCAAGGGAGGGTGCCAGTGGGTGTGAACCTAGAAAGCAACAGCAAGTGAGAAGTACAAAAGTATTCTTTTCTCATTTTATTATTTTAAAAAATATTAATAATAAAAGAAAGAGGAGGAAAATCCTTCCTCTTAGATGAGTTGGCAGAGCAGGAGGAAAAAAACGGAAAAAGTACTTATAAAAACCAAGGGAATCATTAAAGGGTGTGGAGAGGGGGTGGAGAGATGTTGGTAAGAATTGTGCTAAACATAAGACATGTCTTGAAACATGGCCAACAAATAGTTTATAGAAAGATCTAACATGCTGAAATGAAACACAGCCCTGGCCAGGGCTCCTGAATGAAGAGAGGTGGGCTGTTCACTGTAGCCCACCCACTGCTGTTCATCAGCTGCCCCATCAAGGTCTCTCTGGACTGGGGCCACTCAGCCAACAGGAGGTGTTGGATGGTAGACTTCAGTCCAGGGAGGTGGCTCAAGTGACAGGGAGGGATTTTATTCCTGTTACCATCATATGGGACTATCAGATTCTATGCACGTGAAGAGCTTGTATCCAGGTTCAAATTCCCAGTTATGACTGTGGTGTCTGCCTCTGATATGGCCCCCCAACTTCCTGCCATCCCCACATACCACTACTCCATACTACCACAAGCATGATCCATCTGAGACACAGATGGAATCAAGCTGCTCTAAACTTTCTCTACTTCTCTTGCCAACAAAGGAAATTCCAAACTTCTGAGCATGGCCATTGATGTTTTCCACAGCTTGCTCTAGCCTACTTTTCCAGAGTCGTCCCACAACCAACTGCCCCACAGTCTAGCCATGAAACTACACTGTTCCTGACCAAGCCATGGACTTCCTTTTGTGTTTTACACATTGATAGAATGGCCAAATTGGCTTATCTCCTGAACAAGTTACTCACCCTTTTGGAATACAAGCCAGGTGTGGTAGCATACACCCATAATCCCAGCACTTGAGAAGCAGAGGCAGGAGCCAGTCTGGTCTACATATCAAGTACCAGGCCAGCCTGGGCTACATAGTGAGGCTGTGTCTCAAAATAGAAAGAAAGGCCTGAAGAGATGGTTCAGGGGTTAAGAGCGCTTTCTGTTCTTGCAGAGGACTAGAGTTTGGGCTCCTAGCACCCAGATCGGGTGGTTCATAACAACCTTGTAACTCCAGCTCCAGGGGATCTGATGCCCCCTCTTCTGGCCTTCTCAGGCATCCGCACATACATGCACATACACACACACACACACACACACACACACACACACACACACTAAATAAAAAGAGTAAATTTTTTTTAAAGTTGGAAAGAAGGAAAGAGAAAATAAAAACACAAATTGAAAGTTTTTCAAAGTAATACCATTTAATTTTTTTAAGTTCAAAATATTTAAAATACCAAGAAACAATTTCTTGGATTCCTCTTTTCCTTCTCCTTCCCACTCCTGAGAAAATTAAATCTTCAGTCATTTTAATTTTTTTTCAGTCACTTAAAAAAAAATCTCTCCTGGTGGTTATCGTCATCTATCTAGAAATGGTTTCCTGGTTTCTATACAGCTACTTATTGTTTGGTTTTGGTTTTGGTTTTTGGGTTTTGGGACAGGGGACTGTGTAGCCCAGGCTGGCCTGGAACTTGCTATGTAGCCAAGGATGACCTTGAACTCCTGGCCCTCCTGCCTCTGCCTCCCAAATGTTGGGATTACAGCAAGAATTACTATGTCCAACTGTTCTTAATTTAGCAATCTTATATAGCATCTCTTGCATTCTCACTCTAGTGAGTGTCCAGCATACATAGAAAATATTATTTTTATTTTTGTAATAGAGACCTTTAATGATTTTAAGATATGCTGCCTGGATTAATGCTCTAAAGATGGGCTGGAAAGATGACTCAACAGTTAAGAGCACTGGCTACTCTTAAAGAGGACCTGGGTTTGATTCCCAGTACCCATATGGCAGCTAACTACCATCTGTAACTCCAGTTCCAGGGGATCCCACGCCCTCTTCTGACCTCTTCAGGCATTGCATGACACAGGTGCACTTAAACCCATGCAAGCAATATACTCACACACACACATAAAATAAAATTTTAAAATAGTAATTAAAAAAAGATATAGGCAAGAGCTCCTGCTCTCAAGCCAGGCAGGGGGCATACAGATCACTAATTTACTACTACTAGCCCTCCATATCCAGGAGCTCTGTATCCACAGAGTCAACTAACCAAAAACTGGAAAATGTAGAGATAAAAGGCCAAAAATAATAACAAAATTCCCACACTTGAGCAACTGGGCCATAGCCATTTGGAGCCTGACCCAGAGTACCTTCCATAGGCGAGCTTAACTACTAATTGTTAGATCAGACCTTCTAGTCCTCCCTCCTTCGGAAGTCAGGCCATGCTTCCTGCAGCCCCTCTCCCTGCTCCTGGCAGTTCTCTTCCTCCCATTTGCAGCTGTGAGCAAGCCAAGCCTCTCTCCAGTGTAACTGCAGAATAAGTTTATGGTCCAGGCTTGGCACGTACGCTGAGCCAGATTAAATCATATGGTGTGGAAATTCCCACTGCCCCTTTGAAAAGCTATATAAGTCAGATATCCCCTTCACTGGGAGGGTTCAAAGGCTCCTTTGGGATACTTGATGGCTGTCTTTCCTTGTGCAGTTCCTCTCTAGGTGTTAAGGGAATGCCCTCTCTCCATCATGCTGCCTCTGGTGTGATGACATCTCTTCTAACTGCTCTCCCACTTGAAGGCCTGGTCATGCCCTACCTCTTCTATGGTCACGAGGCTCTCTCTCCTAATAAAGCTCATTCTTATGGGTAATTTTGTGTTGGCTCCTTTCCTAAACCTGCCACTCTGACCTGCATTTCTGCTATAACACTAACGACCCATAGTCATAACAACCTTACACAAATGGCCAGTCTCAAGCAGACAATACACACCGTAAAATTTGCTACGATAGTAAGAGGGCTGCCTGTACTCCCAGATACAGGCCCACATAGGAGAGCAGAGATGATAAGACCACATAACTTCCCACCACACTACTCTAAATGTATCTCCAGTTCCCCTCAGTGCTGTGATAGGCTCTTTAGGAATTTACATAGTATAGTCTTACAAAATATCTCAATAAATTCTTTGTCTGCTTGTGTCTTGGTGATTTTTTTTTTACCGGCCCCATCACTGGCCTTCCTCAGGATATTTCATATGGCAGAAACCTGTGATGACTTTAAGAGAGATTACCAAGGCATATGCTATATGGATACAGGGAAGAGCACGTGCTCCCAAGGCAGAGGTGGTGCTTACAGATCTCTAACTTGCCACAAACCCTCCATATCCTAGGGTTTCTGTAGCAATACAGCCAACCAACCAATGGTGGAAAATATCCAGTTTTAAAAAGTTGCATCTGTGCTGAACACGTGCAGACCTTTTTCTTGTCATCATTCCTAACTACTATTTACACAGCATTTACACTTCAGTAGCTGTTATACATAACCTGGGGATGATTCAGAAATGCAACCATTTCTATTCTTTTGATGTCATGTCAAGAGGGCTCAAGTGGTAAAGAAAACAGATATGTGTCTCAAGAAATCAAAATAGAAATAACAGTTGGAGACTTCTTGAGAGAAAATGCAGATCTCCTGGAACAGAGCAGGAATCCTTAATATCAACACTGGATGCTGGGCAACAGGGTAACTTCTCAGTACTGAAAGACAAACCAACTGAGAATTTTAACTCCAAGTAAACATCTTGAAATTGGGGGACAAATTAATGATATTTCAGAAATATTATGAACTCACTGAGTAGCTCAGAGTGACTTGGAACTCATTTATCTCACTCCCCAGGTGCTGGGATTAGAGGCATGAGTCTCCAAACTCAGTTAAAACCACTTCTAATATTTTCTTGGAAGAAGTTCACCCCAGTAAGAAAAGAAACAAAAACAAGGAACACTGCAAAGCCTATGCTAGCTGTGAGCAAATAGGTACCACACAGGTTTTGATTGTTTCTAAAAGTAGAAATTCAACAATGAAAGTTCAGAGAGTGAATACACACAGCTCGCTACTTCCATACAATGGAGGAAGGAAAAAAAAAAAAAAAACCAGAACTAATGAAGGTAGATATACTCAAACCCAGTGGGCCTTAACAGAGATGACCAAGTATATAGGCGCCAATGGGGGGGCTGGGGGAGACTAGGAGGGTACCAGTGGGGATGAGGTATAAAAATGATTAAGACTGTTTGAGCTGTTCTGTATGAAATACACAAAAAAATTCAATTAAAAAAAAAAAAAAAAGCTGCTTTGCCTAAAGAGTAGAAAGGAGCTTCAGGCAGGGTCCTTTCCTCCTCTGTTCTTTCACCTGACCTGGTGGGAAAAGAAGCTGTCACCTCGCCCTCTGTCAACACACCACCTCCCTGGCCCTCCGTCAGTCACAGGCTGACTTTATACCACAGCTGAGATTCGGGGTCCCACCCCAACGTCACTTCCTTCCTCAGAGCCCTCATGGAGCAAGTTCCTCAACCCTCCTTCTTGGTTCCTGCCTCCTCACCCTACCCTGGCACTCACTTGAGCATGTCTGCAGCACTTGTGATGGGGAGGGAAAGGAGGATTAAGGAGCCAGGTAGAGGCAAGATTCTGTGTTTCCTGGGGAAAAGAAATCCTTTTAGCAATCAAAAGGAACAACTGCATAAAGAAACCCTACCTCCCACAGATAAGGCCCCGGGAATGGCGGCTTGAAGTGCCACAGTAAGGCAGCTCAAAGGTGAACTTGTAAAATTACAAGAAGCTTTTGTTTTAAAGTAGACGGCTTGAAGTGGCACAGTAAGGCAGGAGACAGCTCAAAGGTGAACTTGTAAAATTACAAGAAGCTTTTGTTTTAAAGTAGAGCATCGCAGGTCCCATCTTTCTTCCACAAACAGGCACCAGACATCTCTTAGGACCAACCCCACCCCCATCTTTCTACTTCCCCCAGATTTTCCTTCAATAAATCTGCCTTACCCAGTTCCCCACACAGAGACACACACTGCACTGTCTTCCCCAGTTCATTCCATATCCCTGGAGTTAGGACCCCCCGCCCCAGTCCCAGGCTTCACAAGACTTCATCCAGCCCTACATCCTTTCTAGTTTGCTTAGCCTCAGTCAACAGTCACTAAACTTATATAGTGGGCAAAGCCAACACTGAGGCTTATCCAGAAAAACTACGGAAGTTATAAAGCCAGGCGTGGTAATACACACCTGTATGCTCAGCACTAAGGAGGCAGAAGCCAGAGGATCAGGAGTTCAAGGTCAGCCTGGGCTGCGTGAGACCTTGTCATAGGAAAAAGAAATGGAAGAGGATAAAGATAAAGGATGAAGAGGAGTTATAATCTGGATTACATAGCACATGCCTGTAACTGCAACCCTCAGAAGGCTGAGACGAGAGGGTGGCTACCAGTTCAAGGCCAAGTTGGGGTACACAGCAAGTACCAGACCAGCCAGGTCTACATAGCAAGACGTTGTGTTCCAAAACTCAAAAAGAGGGGAGGAAACCAAAGTTTTAGGCTCTGCCTTGAAAGCATATGAACTAGTATCTGTGGGTCCCCTCTTCAGTGACAACCATTATCCAAGGCACTTTCATATATTTCCTTTGTCTCTCCAGTGACCCCAGGAGTGAGGATTGTGTTCTCCATTTTCCAGAGGCACAAACAGAGCCTCTCCAAGGCCAGAGAATGCACCCGATATGACAGCTGGTGGGCAACAGATCCCGCACCTCTAACTCGAAGCCTTTTCATGACACCCTGGTCACATTAAAAAGAGGTCACCCCACCTTGAAATGCAGAGAGTTCTGTGCCCTGAAACACATAAAGGGTTTTCAAGGCAGCAGTCTGCACAAGAAAATCTTGGAGCTGTATTCTCTGTCTTGTCTGTGGAAAGGAGCAGTTCGATGGGAGAACTTCTGGCATCCAGTTTGTAAGAACGGAGGGTGGTGCGCGGCAGAGAAAAGGAAATGGAATAGCATTTTCTCCCCAAGTTTTTAGACATTCCTCTTGTTGTAGAATTAATTTTCCACTGAGCAAAGGCAGGCATGCTAAACGTGGCAGGATGGATTCGGGTTAGGCCATTCAAAAAGTGCTTCCCCTGATGGGGAGGTTAACTACCCAGCACTTTGTTCATGTAGATCCCCTCCTGTTGGAGTCAGGAGCTCTGGACCGTCATCTGGAAGTGGCAATTCTGTGCCTATACAATAACTTTATTACCCTCACATAAAAAGAGTCAGGGCAGCCTTAGAACAACAAACTGTGGCCCAACCCTAGACCCTCCCTGAGAATCACTGCAAAGTCATTTCTCGCCTTTCCTCCCTCCTTCCTATGCTCAGTGACAAGCAGGAACCAGAAAGCACCTGAGTCACCGGTCACATGACTGAAAGTACACATGGAGCCTCTCTCCACACTTGGCAAGGCCGTGTGAAACTGAAGTCTCCTGTGTCCTGCAGTACCAGAGCCACGGGCAGGTTCAGGTTTGTGTCAGGAAGCATCCTCGGGTAAAGAAAATTCATACTTGGAAACCATCTCTGGCTGGCTGTAGGGCCATTCCTGGTGACCCTAGAAGGCTCTGTGGTTCATAGCTGGGGTCGGCCAGAAACTGCAGTTCTGGGATTTCCACTTTCCACTGTCCCACGGAACAGGAAATCCATAGCAGATCTTTAGCTGTTCTCTCTGGCTACGCTTAGGCACAAGTTAGTCAGTTAACAGGTTAGTTGGATACTTGGTTTGTTAGTTGGCAAGTTTGGAAAACACCGGAGGTCATAATCTACCCCCAAGAAAATAGTATTCTTTCACAGACCCTTTAATAATTTCACAGAAAAAGTCTTTGAAGAAGATCCCAGGAAGAAACTTTTTTCTTCCTGTTCATGATTTCTGTTTTCTAAGAATGATGAACTCAGAAACTCCAGTTTGTCAGACCTGCAGAATATTCCAAGGAAAGCACCTCATCTCTTTCCGAAAAATGAGGCTCAAGCCCAAGAGTCGATGTGACCTGGCCAGGGTCACACATCTGGTCAGTGCCCTTCACCTTGGGGTGGGCCTGCCCCAATCCACAGTGAAGCTGGAGGAAGCAGGCTGTTTCCTCTCGATTCAAGACATGAAGTTCACTTAAGATTGGCAAGAATAGTTTTAGGCATTTCCTTTCCTTTCCTGTCTGTGTCCTAAACTCTACCAACACACACACACATACACACACATACACACACACACCTAAATAGACACATACACATACATACATATTCATACCCATATATACACATATGTACCCACATACACATGCACGCACACATACATTAACAGAAACACATACATATGTATACACACATACATGAATATACACACATGCACATATACACACATACACAGACATACACCTATATACATACGCATATACATAGATACACATAGATGCACATGTGTACACATACACATGCATGCACACAAACAGAAACACACATACAGACATACATATACACACATATGCACATACATACCCACATACACTCAGAGACATATACACACATACACAGACACACACCTGTATTCACACATAGATACACAAAGATGCACATATGTACACATACACATGCATGCACACATACATAAACAGAAACAGGCACATAATACATATACACATATACCATTCACACACATATGCACATACATTCACACAGACACACATGCACATATACACACATACATGCATATATACACATGATACACACATGCACGTATACACACATACACAGATACACACACAATAATTGATCTGCCTTTATTGCCCTGAGATTTGTGGTTTATAGGTATCATCCGTTCTTGGAACAAAAGTACAAATGACTGTGAAAATGTCATAATAGAATGCAATTCGTACACAGTAACTTAAAAAAAAATTTGTTTTAACTTATACTGGAAAATCACAAGAAAAAGGATAGACTTGTTTCCCTGACCCATGAAGGCACAGGAGCTGGCTCCCATGCAGAGCTCCAGCTGATGGCAAACATGGGTTTCTTGCCATCCAGGTCCTGCTATGCAATTCTTTTTCCATTCTCATCTCTCAGATCCCAGAGGCCACCGCCTCACCGACAAAGCGCATCCATCAGATGTGGGCAACTCCTCCAGTGCAGGCACATCAGCTGTTATAGTGTGACACACATGAGAGCCTCCAGCTTTCAAACCAAAAACCGAAATATGCCTTGGCTGCATGTTCTCACCCAAGGCCTTTATTGATTGGTATCTTCCAGTGGAAGACGTTTCCACGGTACCGAGACCCACAATAAGATCACATTTGGGGGACGCCCATGTGACACTGCCCTGGGCACACATGTGAGGGACTCTTATGACTGGCTTGACCATACCACGGGGTTGGTTCTCAGCCCACTGGGAGGATGCCAGCCGCTGGGTGGGGTGGGAGGTGGGGCTGTGGTTGGCCCCACCTGTGTACACAAGAAAGCACCTCTTCCCACAGCCCTGAGAGGGAGGCGCGCCTGTGGCAGGTCATAGCTAGGGCCAGCTACATGCAGTCTCAGAATACTGGCTGTCCGATACTGAAGCTGACATTTTAATTGTTATTTATTTATTTATGTATTTTTACTTCTTTTTCTGGTTCTCAGGCTTCTGAGGCATTTTAAAGAGGCTGTGTCACTACTAGCCTGGCAGACAGGCAGATTGCTCAAGGGCAGTAACTCATTCTTTTTCCCAGCTTGAGCTTATGCAAGGAAAACGTGCTGGGAACCCGGATGCCTACTCTCCTTACTCAGCTCCCAACATTCCATCTTTCCCTCCCCTCCGATGGCATCGGCATCATCGCCTACCTAATACAGACACCTCACCTTCCTTCTCCATCTCAAGCCTTCATCCCCTCCTGTGAGTGAGCATCCTCTTGTGTTCACAATAGACACACATCTTTCTCCTCCTACCAGACATCTGCTGTCTTCAAATAATCTCAGAAATAATCCCAGATGCTCCTTCCACTACTCACTCTGTTTACAATACTGTGGCTATTGTCTTCATCACCACACCCACTAAATCAGCAGGTCCAGTTCATGTTCTATAGAAACTTTACTCCCTGTGGCTAGATAGGTCATAGACTCTAGGGGAGAGCCTACTACTATTATTCTGTTAAATGGACATAGTATTAAGTCAGCTCCTAATGACGGTCCATTGTACCCATAGATTAGTGCATCTCTCAATTCTCATCAGAAAAGCTTTTTTCGCAGTAGGTAGTGATTAACACAGAGACCTACAACTGGTCAATGTGCAGAGAATAAGAGACTTGGGAGTACTCAGTCCTAACTGGGACATCTATATTATACCCCTCTCCCCAAGGCTCAGGGATCATCACAGAAGAGGAGGCAATGGATGACTACAAAAAACAACAAAACAAAAACCCAGCACAATGGAGCAGTTGCATATATGAATTCATGACAGTTATGACAGCATGCACAAGGCCTGCGCTAACTCAAGTCAGACAAAAGTAGGGAGGTGGGCAGAAAGCCCCACCCACAGCTGAGAAGCTATAGGCAATTGATAGCTGCTGGAAAGGGGAGAGTCCATTTTCTTTAAGGGTGTGTGACCCTGATAAGGTGACCACATTCCAGGAGATGGACCTGTATCAGAGAGTGTATGGAAAATACAAATTGGACTGGATGGACTTTTAAAATATATTTTTAGAAAGAAGATGTGAAGTTGGGGCAGGTAGGGAGGTAAGGTGGATCTAAGAGGAAATAGAGAAGGAGGATTGAATATCATCAACATATAGTCTATGACATACTCAAAGAATCAATGAAAAAAAATTTTTTAAAGAGGGGCTAGAGAGATGGCTCAGCAGTTAAGAGCACTGGCTGCTCTTGCAGGGGACCTGGGTTTGGTTCTCAGCACCAACATGGCAGCTAAAAACCATTCTTAACTCCAGTTCTAGGGACTTCAGTGCCCTCTTCTGGTCTCCATGGATATCATATGCATGTGGTGCACTTACACACATAAAGGCAAAACAATCAAACATATTAAATTAAAATACATAAGTCATGACACTGTGGGCCTTAATACCCAGGACAAAGTATACGAGTTTCAGTTGGGGGGCTATGAGAGGGTGCTAGTGGGGATGGGGCTATAAAGATGATTCAGATTGAGACATTCTATATGAAATACAACACAATTTAATAAAAACAAATTTTTTTAAAAATACATAAGTCAAAAAACATTAAAAAGAAAAGAAACTAATCCAAAAGGTCACCAAGGAATTGTATAACGGTCAATGCCTAATTTTTGGTCTCTATTCTTTGCTCTTCCTCTGCGGTGTGGATGCTCATCAGTGGAATCTACCTCATGGTTCCCATTGTACCACAACCATCATGTCTCCATCTTGCTCTCTGTTTCCACATCCCTGTTGCCAGCTCCTTTTCTTTTACTCCTCTCGGACATGGAATCCTCAACATTCTACGCCCAGTGTGGCCTAAAGTCACTACGTACCCCAGGGTAATCAAGCTGCGTCAGCCTTCCAAGTGCTGTGATTGAAGGTGTGAGCCACTACACCTGGCTGACTGTCCTCTGCTTCCTTAAATGAGCGGTTGTTTCACTTTGCTCCACACACATCTACTCTCATCCAAAAATGTCCGTGGGACAGTGTCTTCCACCAGGCTGTCACAGTGATTTGATTATCTAAGTTTCCATTCATAATCTTTCTGTATTCTCTGTTTCTATTAATGGTACAACTTCTCTCTTAATTATTTAAGCACTAAGCTTCAATCATTCTCAGTTCCTCGGCCTCTCATCGCCACATTTAGCCAACAACCAAGGCAATTGTTTTTTTCTTTCTCAAAACTTTAATAAGCTCCTTTCCTCCTTGTCCACCTTATTCCCACTAACACTGTTCTCTCTAGCTTCTGTCATTCGTTCATCAAACATATTTTAAGTACATACTCTGAGCCAGGGTTTATACTACAAACTAGGATAACACACTGATGCAGACTACCCTTGATCTAGCAGTAGAATTTATAACCTGGTAGAACAGACAACTATTGCTCAAGAAAACACTAATGAATATGTAATTAAAAGTTGAAGTGAGTAATATGAAAGAAAAAAAAGCATAATTAAGAGATAGGAAGGGTGAGCCAGAAATAGTTGTTTATGCCTGTTATCCCACACTGGGCTGAATAATGACTTCTAATACAACTTGGGCTGCAGAGTGAGAGCCTATCTCAAAAAACTAAGAGAGGGAGACGGGGAAGGAGGAAGGCAGGGGGTGGATTTCACCTGAATAGATGGAGGTGGCCTACTCAAAGGGGGAAGGTCGCTTACTGACAGTTTCTGACACAAAGCCCATTTGGACAGAAGGAACACAGGAGGTTCTAAACACTGGGAGAAGTCAATAAGGCTAGAGCTGAGAGGGCAGAGGGCAAGATGAGGCTCAGGAAAGAAAAGGACAGGGGAGGGGCCAGCCTGGCTGGTCAGGGTAAGTTACTTGGCAGGGGTGTTCCCTAAGACCTATGTGACTTCCCCATTGGCCTCCAACTGGAGCCTCTGTCTTTCCTTACTCTATGTCTCTGCCCTACTCATCACAAGACTCTCCAGACCCCTGTCCTAACACCATCTTCATCATTTCTATACCACAGTCAACAAATCCACCTTTTGGTCCCTGGGCTGTCTGCTTTCATTCCCCTCCTTTAATCTGCTGCTCCTGGCTATCTGGAACCTGCTGACCTTTGATGGCCTCATTGAAAGCTCCAGTCGCCTCACTTAACGTGGCTCTCCACATGCTCTACAACCAAGACTCTCGCATATTACCAGCGCAACATGGACTTAGGACCTAGAAAGCTTCCCTCTGAACCCTTCCTTCTGGAAGCTTCAGTTATCTCAGCTAAAAAATGGACAAACTCATTATACTTCTAAAGCTTACTGGAGAATTAAGTCTGAATACATTTTTAAGCTAACTAGAAGAATGCCTAGCCTAAAATAAACAGAACACTTGCTGTCTGTCTGTCCCCTTTACCTTCTCTTACTTTCCCAAGGAAATGGTAGATTTTTTTACTTAAAAAGCTTTTCATCTTTGCATTTCTTCCCCTCCAGTTAATGCCTGATATGAAAGGTATTTAATCAATAATGTTGAATGCTTCAAGATGTTAAATGAATGTTGAAAAATGCCAAAAAATTGTTTAGTTGAGCAGAATCAAACATTTAAAAATGTTTAATTGGGACAGCAGTTAAGAGCACTGGCTGCTCTTGCAGAGGGCCCAGGTTCTATTCCCAGCACCCATATAGCGGCTAACTCCCATTCATAACTCCAGTTCCAGGGGAATCTGACACCCTCCTCTGACCACTGTGGGCATTGTACAACATGGGTGCACTTACATATATGCAGGCAATACACTCATACACATAAAAATAATAAATATTTTAATTACACTTTTTAAAAGTAAATCATTTCAATGTATCAAAAAAAAAAAAAACTTTTCGTGAGGCAGGGGGTATCACATAAACACCAAGGCTAGCCTCAAACTTTCTATGCAACTGAAGCTGACCCCGAATTCCAGATTCTCCTGCCTAAGTGCTGAGATAGCAGGTGTACACCACCACATCCCCCTTTAAAAAACAGATTTTTTTAATTAACACATCACATTAACATATTAAAGGGGGAAATCTGATCATCTCAATAGCTGCAAAATAGCCAAATTTAACTCATTATCATTTTCTCAAAGTACCAAAAATATTTTCCTTGGTAATTCCAGTGTTGACAAAGATAGGATTCTATGAGGTTATATGCTGCTGATGAAGGTATGAATTACTACTAATACTTAGGGAAACCATTTGGCAGTTTGTATAAAAATACCCATCATTTTTTCCTTGGTAATTAGCTGATCCTCTAGGAACAAAGACAAGAATGTAATAAGGGTTTGTATTCAGAGAACTTATTTGTTTAATTGTCCATAACAGTAAAAAGGAAAAAGAAATGACATAATCAACCAATAACAGGGAACAAATCTATAAATTACAGGCTAGGATTTAGCCATAAGAATGGTTGTTAATGTAGTCATTCATTTAAGGCAGTGTCTCTAAGAAGTTCTTAAAGACATTCAAAAATATTTGTGCTGTGGTATTAAGTGACCATGTGTCATATAGACCTACAGTGCTATACCAGCTATGGGAATATACAGAGGGGTTCTGTTTACTCACATATCAACTCAGCCTTCAGAGCTGTAAGAATCTGTGGAGCAGTGAGGAGTCTGTGAGCTGAGCATCACATACAAACCCTCTAGCAAATGAGAACCTGGAGAGTTACCATCAGCAAAAATTCGGAAAGCAGGGCTGGAGAGATGGCTCAGTGGTTAAGGGTGCTCTTGCAGAGGCCCCAAGTTCAATTCCCAGCACCCACTTGGCACCTAACAACGATTCATAACTCCAGTTCCAGGGGACCTGATGCCCTCTTCTGGCCTCTTCAGGTACTGTATGACATGGGTGCACTCACATACATGCAGGCATAACACTCATACACATGAAATAAAAATAAATCCAAAAAAATATTCAGAAAGCTAACAGATAGCTCAGTGGATAAAGGTGCTTGCTGCCAAGTCGAACGACCTGAGTTTGATCCCCAGGCCCCACACGGTGGAAGGAGAGAACTGACACCTTCAAGTTGTCCTCTGACCTCCTCACATGTGACCTCCTCACATATGCCGTTGTATGTATGCAGCACGCACACACACACACACACACACAATGCAATAATTTAGAAAGTCAATAGGCATGACAAAGAGACCTAGCAAAGAGAAAAATCTGTTATTACTAGAGGAAACTGATGAACTCTTCAAATATTTCACAAAAATGTTCTTTGTGATTATGTTCCCTAAAACCAAATGGAGTAAAAGCTGTATTAAGCTTTATTTTCTTTGGGAAAATCATCCCCCGACTCTACCCTCCCCATCATTATTGACTGGCATTTTCTTGTAAGACATGGTGTACAATTACAAGTGTAACTTAAATTTTATTCTTTATGGGAATGAATATACATGAAATTGGTACATGTATCCTCTGTCACCTGCTATAACTGGAACCAGAACCCGGGAGAGAACTGAGCCACTGAGACCTAGGCCTGGTGAACTACATCCTGGCTCCAGAGACACAGGCATCCTCACTGGTCTCTAGTGTCTGAGTAATTCTCCCAACCTTCAAAGAATGTGTGAATAATTCCTAGGGGGAACACCCATCCTCTTGGGGTTGCCTAGGGTATCTGAGGCAAAGGTGGTTGTGGTAGACGCCTCAACAAAAACACTGACATCCAAAAATCCCAGGATGACATCCCCAGGCCATAAATCAAACGGTCTGTTGATGAGGGGTTGGCCAGATTCCAATCCTGCTAGTGATTGTTTGCCCCAGGCTGTCTACTGAAAAAAAATGTGGTAGGATGCCCATTAGTCTCAGCAAAGCCTGCTCTCCTAAACCAGCCTCTGATGTATGTGTGTGCATGTGGAGGCCAGAGGTTGACATCAGGTGTTCCACGATTGCTCTTCACCTTATTTTTTAATATGTGTGTGCGTGTGCGTGTGTGTGTGTGTGTGTGTGTGTGTGTTGCACGCATGCATGTACTTGGAGGCAGGATGAAGCCCAGAGATTAACCGAGAGGGCTTCCTGAATTGCTTCTTCACCTTAATTTTTGAGTCGGGGGTCTCTCGCTAAACCTGAAGATCACCATTTTGGCAAGACCAGATGGCCCGCAAGCCCCAGGATTTGCCTGTTCTGCCCCCAGTGCTAGAATTAGAGATGCAGGCTGCCATGCCCAACTTTTACTTACTTGAATACTGGGGATCCAAACTCAGGTCTTCATGCTTATGTGGCAAGCACTTTGCCCACTGAGTCATCACTCCAGCCAGCTACCTTATTTTTGAGACAGTCTCTCAGTGAACCTGGAGCTCACTGATTTGGCAAGCCAACGAGGTCCAGAGATCCTCTTGTCTCTTCAGTGCTGTGATTTATGTGATACACTCCCAGCTTTGTACTTGAGTGCTGGGGATCCAAACTTAGGTCTTCATGCTTGCTCAACAATCACTTTAATGCTTGAGCCATCTCCCCAACCCGTTTTGTGTGTGTTTGTGTGTATGTGTGTGTGTGTGTGTGTGTGTGTGTGTGTGTGTGTGTCTTAAGGGAAGTTTGGTGGCAGTGGTGGTGTGGTTTTGGTTCCTGAACAAGGTTTTGCTATGTAACCCAGGCTGACCTGGAACTCCCTTTGTAGCCCAAGCTGGATTGGAACTTGCAGCAATCCACCTATCCCAGGCTCCAGAGTGCTGTGATTACAGGCTTCTACCAACACACCTGACCTGGTAGCCACCTTCTTCCCTTGAGATCTTACAGGCCATGGAAACTTCGACAAAACCCCCATCATACCAGGCTCCCAAAAAGGCCAGAGATACTGTAGACATGTTAAATTTCCAACCTGAACCACTAGCTGTCTTTGAACTAGAGTCCCAAAGGCAAGAGAAAGAAATTTCTGTATGTTTTTGGTACATGGACAGCAAGAGGGCCAGATCCACAGCTGTAGCTAACTCACTTCTTCTGGGTCACTGCTGAGTTCTTAAACTAGCATGGCTGCAGCTGACAAGTGTCCACAAATTCTTTAGAGATGTATTCAGGCTCTTGTGCATCTGTTGGCTACATTTCCAGCACCTTCATGCATTTTCCAATGAAAGATCCCATCGCAGACATGGAAGGGTCTCTGACTTCACATTGCCTTCCTGGAGACAGCAGACAACCCTGTTGTATGCCCTAGTCACAGTGCAGGAGCAATTTTACTGGGAGAGAGCTTCAGTCTGGACTTGCTAGTCTTCCTGCCGGAGGTCTGGGATTGGTTTCATTTTCAGCATCTCTCTGCTTCTCTGTGCGGCTCTGGGATTCAGAGAGAGAGGACACCGTCTTCAAGATGTATTCATAGGGGCTGGAGAGATGGCTTAGCAGTTAAGAGCGCTTCCAGAGAACCTGGATTGGATTCCCAATGCCCACCAATGGCCAACAACCATCCATAACTCCAGTTCCAGGGAATTCAAAGCCCTCTTTGGGACTCCATGGGCACTGCACACATAGGGTCCACATACATACATGCAATCAAAACACACACACACACACACACACACACAATTTTCTTAATTTAAAAAATAGAAAATTTTAAAAGATGTTTCCACAATAACACTCAACACTATCTTGTCTATTTAGAGACCAGGAACCATTTTTCTTTCTTTCTTTTTTCTTTTGAGACAGGGTCTCATTATGAGTCCCTAGAACTCATTAACCAGACCAAGCTGGCCTTGAACTCACAGAGATATGCCTGCCTCTGCCTCTCAAGTTGTGAAATTAAAGGTGTGCAATACCATACCATGCCCAGTCCTTCTAGGGATTCTTACTTAAGAGTATTTCTTCTGTTGGATCTTCATTTATCCACATATACAGATGGGAAATAATATTCCTATAATAGTCAATAATTACTGATATTTAATTTAGTAAATTGCTATTATTTTCTTTTTTTCTTGAGACAGAGTCTCACTATGTAGCCCCAGCTGACCTGGAACTCACTATGTAGAACAGGTTGGTCTTAATCTCATAGAGATCTTCCTGCACCTGCCTCCCAAGTGCTGGGCTCAAAGGTGTATGCCACCACATCCAGCATGAACAGTCTCTTGACAAAAGTAATAAAAGTGTCTGTTTAAAGCAAAGACCTACTCCTGTACCTCATCTCTGTTAGCAGTCTCAGGAATAACAAAGTCATGTTAGGAATGATTTCATGACGTTCTTAGAGGCTTCCATTCTGTCAACGTCCATCTTTCCAAATGGAAGATCTGGACATAGCTTCTTAGGACATTTCACATTTTGAACATTTTTTATGTGTATGCATGTATTTTCTCTATGTACGTAGGTAAGTGACCCACGGAGGTCAGAAGAGGTTGTCGGATCCCCTGGAACTAGAGTTACAGACAGTTGTTAGCTGCCATGTGGATGCCGGGATCCAAACCTGTGTCTTCTGCAAGAACAACCAGTGTTCTTAACTGATGAGCCATCTCTCCAGCCCCTGACACTTCACATTTTGATGAGCTTTCCATAGATCTGGCATTCTCTTCTAGATGGGCCTAGAGATTCAAGAACTCCCGGAGACTTTCCCAGTGTGGAAGGCCAGCCACTTCAGGTTACTGCTGTCCTCACCTTTCAGGGCTGTCTCACACGGGCCAGTGTGTGGATGGCATGGGTGGAATCTGGCACCACTGTGGTCTCGTGAGGTGATGCTGCCTCACAAAGTTCTGAACACAAAAGTTCTGAATGACAGCTGGGCCATCTGGACTACTCAGGGACTCAGAGCTAAAGGTGGTTGAGTTGAGAGAATGAGGCAAAAAGAAAGTAGAACTGGAGGCATATTGGCATCAAGGGAGCTCACACCATCAAAGAGGTCCTTCCTGGACATTACAGTTGTGATCAGGTCTTCCCCAGCATCTTCAGCCATCCTGTAAGAAAGGATGCGTTGGTTACTTTTTACATCGCTGTGACCAAATACCTGACGAGAAGCAACTTAAGAGAATAAGAATTCCTTTAGAATCACAGTTTAAAGATACAGTCCATCGTGGCAGGGAAGGCATGGTGCCAGGCAGTTGGTCGGAGGGTGTCCGCAGTCAGAAGGTAAAAAGAAATGAATGCTAATACTTGGCTCACTTTCCCCTTTATCCTTTTTATTCAATCCGGATTCCCAACACGAGATGGTGCCACTCATCTCAAGACAAGTCTTCCCTCCTCACTTAATCCTCTTTAGAAATACCCTCATGGACTCTCCCCAGAGGTGCGTCTCCTAGGTAATTTTAAATCCAGTCAGGTTGATGATAAGATTAACCATCACAGAGGTGACATCTCTTTGCTCTAACGCTTATCTTCTGTGCCTATCTGGGTCTCTGGGTAAGAGTTCAGTGTGGAGTCCAGCAGCCCTGTCTCTATTTCTGTCCCTGGACCCTCCTCGGCCTCTGGTTTTTTGGTGCCCTCAGATAATCTTACCAACCTTAGACTCAGAATCTGGAAATTGTCTAGAGCATACAGGGCATCCTGGATCCTGATACTGGGGTCATAGAGACTCCAGCTCTGAGTCTTCACACCAGACCAGTTAGCCTGAGAAACCAGCCCTCCTGCTGGCTTAAGAAAACAGGTTCCAGTTTACCCAAGATGACCAGTCTTCTTGTCTGCTTAGGAAAACAGGGATATGTTTAACCTCTGCTTTTGCTTCTATAAATATGCTGCCCCACTTAGAATTCCAACTCATGCCTTCCTCTTTTGATCCATAGGGTAGAGACTGACCCCTGTGCATGGCTCCAGGTCATGTAGACCCCTATGAATGGTTCAGTTATGAAGACTAGAAGGCCCTGTGACCCTGATGCCCATTAATGCCAGAGTGGATCTGGGATGACATTAATTTATCTGTAAATACTGTAAAGAACCTACTACCTGTGCTCAAGGCCAGGAGATTATTCCCCTGGCCTGCTACCAGCAGGATCAGGAATAAAAGCTGAGACTTCCCACTTTCTCCCCAAGTGCCTGATTTGAAAATAGTGGCTTTCTATTATAGGTTTTCCTGTCAAATAGAAAATGTAATAAATTGCTTCTTGCTTTTCTCTGTTTAAGCATCCCAACCAAATCTCCCTCTGCATCTTCATGGCCTTCTTTAACTTCTAGGGAAGAGTTGGGGGTCACTGGAGTTTATTTAGGGGCCCTGGAGATCCTACTGGAGAAGGGTCTCTTCCTTCTGGTAGACTCTTCCTCAATGATTAGTACCAGAGATGTGGGCACCGAGAGCTGTCCCAGGACACTAGCTGGGCAGAGTAGTCTAGTCGATCGTGCTGCATCCTATCTAGCCTTGGAAAATATACTCACAAGTACAGCTTCCTGGTCATTGGTAAGATTACATTGCAAAAACGAATGCAACCACTATCTGGTGTCCAGCACTAGTCGACAAGTGGGACTTGGGCACCAGTCCTTGGAGTAACCAGTTCCCAATGCCATGTGTATTGGTGACATCAGCACTGGGGCTGTGTACAGTGGGATAGGGCAGTAGGCCTCCCACAGCTGTCAGGGCTGAATTAGGCCTCTCTGCTTCCTGAAGTGGCTACTTTTACCTGAATATAGGTCTGCAAGGTGACAACCTCAGAGAGTCTAAAACCTCTATCAAAAAGTAGAGTTATCCATGATGCCCATCCTCCTCCAAAGCGCCTAAATTAACCCTTTTGTGGATGCCTCCATCTCTTCCTTCAAAGGCTAATCCCTAGCTTACAGAGTGATACCAGGATAACCAAATCCCACCAAATCATTGGATGGTACAGTTGATCTCTTGTCTGCTTCAGGGCAAAGGGAGCAGGTGGCTATGGGATGAAGCCTTCGAGGTACAGTTGACCTGCAATCCCTACAATGGTTGGTGCTGGAGCCCTGCCATCCTCCCAGCACCATTAACAATGCAGAAGAAGGCACTGAAACCATACACTGGCCAGAGGAGGATGATCCAGAGCCAGTAGAGCAAGACCCCACACACACACAATCATCAGCTTCCAGCTACTCTGCAGATTGCTGGGGTTATAACTGAATTCAACTGAGGTATCCTGAATTGGGGACACTGCCCCTGACTTCATAACTGAAAGGATCAGGTGGCTCCCCCCAGATTATAATCCTCTTTTTATCTTGCTCAGTGTCCAAGAAGGGGATATTAACGGACCCCGGTGAAAGGAAGTTGGAGGTGCTGTTCAGGGAAAGGCAAGCCAAGGCTCTGGGCTCTCAAGTCCTACAGGCATTGTAAAATGGCAGCTCAGCTCCTCCCCCTCCATATGGGCCTTCAGAGCCTTCCAATTGGTCAGTTCCAGCCAAGATGAAGAAATGAGCAACCTTCAACATGCCCTAACCAGGAGGCCTTTTATAAGCACTAGCAAGCAGGGTGTGGGGCCCCCAACACAATGTGGCTGCAGGTGGGTTTAACCCAGACTGAAACCCTTACCTAAATGGACTCATTAAGGTGCTCTCCAACTTAAATTTTACTTAAAAGATTGACAATATGGGAGCCAGAGAGATGGTTCAGCAATTAAGAGTACTAACTGCTCTTGCAGAGGACCTGGGTTTAGTTCCTAGCACACACATGTCGGCTAACAACCATCCGTAATTCCAGTTCCAGGGAATCTGATACCTTTTTCTGGTGTCCACAGGCATTGCACAACACATGTGCACTTACATACATATAGGCAATATACTCATAAAATAAACATAATAAATAAAATATTTTTTTAAAGATGGACAATATAGTCATGGTAAGTCATACCTGTAATCTTAGCACTCAGAAGGTCAAGACAGAGCCATCATGAGTCATGAGCCAGCCTGGGCTACATAGGGAGTTTCAGGCCAGGCTGGACTACAAAGTGAGAACCTATTTCATTTTCTTAAATTACTAATGACACATGTTACTAGATCTCCATGATCTTATCTTTATTTTATACTCACTGAGCATCTCAGTTTGAACCAGCCACAGTTCAAGTGTTTTGCAGATCAAGTCTAGAAGAAAATGCAACAAAAGGCTTCTCAAAATCCTTACAACTAGCTATGATGGCACATACTATAATCCAGCACTCAGGAGGCAGAAGCAAGCAGTGAGATTGAGGCCAGTCTGGTTTATATAGCAAGTTCTGGGCCAGCTGAGTCCACAGGGAGACCCTGTCTCAAAAGACAAACAAGAGTTGTAGTCGCGTGGAGGTTGGAGAGAGGCTCAGAGAGTGAGAGAGCCTGCTGAACACGCATGAGGACCGGACTTCAGAGTCCACATAAAAAGCCAGGCATGGTGGCTCACACCTATAACCCCAGTGCTGTGAAGAGCCACAGACAGGAGGAATACTGGGACCTGCGGGCTGCCAGCCTAGCTTCAGGTTCAGTGAGGGACTCCGCCTCAAGGCAATATGGCGGAGAATGATAGAGCCAGACACCAGATGGCCTCCTCTGGCCTCCACATGTGCATCCACACACACACATATATTGTTGCTAAGATTCCTTTTTGGGGGGCAGATGCAAATGAGGTCACCTTTCCCAAGAGTCCAACAATAATCCGAGGTACCACTCCACCAAAGTTCACTCTGGGGAGCCAACAAGTTTATTGGACTTACTTGCAGAACAGTGGTTAAGGGGTTACTTACAAGACTACTCCCCCTAAGGCCGAACTGGAAAGTCCTCACCTGGCATGAATGATGGCTTCCCCATAGTATCATAGCTGGAACCTCCCTCCCTTAGTCTTCCCCAGCCTGTATTCTCTAGCCCTTCCCCAAGGCCAAGTGCCCAGCACAAGTTGGGAGGTATGGCTGGATTCTTGGGTAAGGGTCCTGTCACTCCTATGCCAGAGTGTGAACAGTCAACAAGCCCAACTGTGATGATCTTTGGGAAGTGGGAAGAGTTGAGCTCAGGAAGATGCCATCTGTCTGACTTAGAGGACAGTCCTGTACAACACACACCTACCACAGGTATACCACACTCTCATACACAAAATATAAATAAATAAATAAGAAAAAAAGAAAGAAAGAAAGAAAGAAAGAAAGAAAGAAAGAAAGAAAGAAAACTGAACCGAGAGGGAAAAGACAGAAATCGTAAGAGCGGACATTTGGGTAACAATTTATTAAACACTCAGCTACTCAGGCAATCCAGACACAAGTCTGCAGATGCTCAAAGCTAATTCCATGAACATCTGCTCAGAAACCCTCCCAGGCCACCCACAGAACGTTCAGGATTGTGTTGTTTCTTGGAGTGGGTGTGGAGGGCAATGAATAATAGCTTTTTAATTCAGGAAGTAGAAAAGTAAAATACAGAAATAAGATTTGAGGTAGAGTCAGTGATCACTTATATCCCATGTGCACTATGGATAAAATTAGTAAAATGCTTACAGAACAAATGGGCTTATTTGTTAGAAGATTCGTATTTGTTTAAATCCTGCGCTGCTCTGTGGAGGGCTTGTGGGAAGAGGACTGTGACTCTGAAATTATTAATATCCTATACAAATGCTATAGAGGTTCAGAAAGAGCTGGAAGGAGAAAATGAGACAATATTGGTTATAACTCAATTAAATTTTAAAAGTAACAACTGTCAGTAATTCATGTTAGGTGTAAAGTAGGGCCATAAGACAAAAGCCATTGGATCACCACATAAGGTGAAACCTCCTGCCTCTATATGCCACAGAGGGATGGCCCAGCTTTTAACTCATCATGAGGCAGGAACCCACACCACCATGAAGCCCAAACCAAGCTGGGCCCCTCTGATCAGACATGCAGGTGCCTCCAAAGATGAGGACAATTCCAGAACTCACCTAAGGCTTCAGGAGCTCACAGAAGCCTTTCAGAGCTCATCCAGAGCTTCCAGATTTGATACTTTTTACATTTATTTTACTTTTAGTCGTGTGGGTATGTGCTCATGAGCGTACATACCTTGGAGGCCAGAAGAGGGTGTTGGATCCCCTATAACTCCAGAGCTACAGGCATTGTGAGCCATCTGGCATGGTAGGGACTGAACTCGGGTCTTCTGGAAGAACAGGAAATACTCTTAACCACTGAGCCATCACCATTGAGCCATCTCTTCAGCCCTTCTGAAGTGACTTTAATCTTGAATAATCCTAAACTCACTTTGTAATAATTTCTGAGCTAGATTTGGCATCTTCTCATTAACTTCTAAAGGAAGCTCCTAGGAAGGACCCTTATAACAGCCACCAGGGCCCGGATAAACATTTTTATCTCTTCCCTAAGAAAAAGCAGACTTGTGCTACGAGGAAACCTTAGTATCTGTCACAGAAGGAAAGAGGAACTGATTCCAAAGGAAACCCAGAGAGCCAAGGTTTTGAAGCCAGCTGTGTGCTAAAAACAACTGTTCCTTCTTTCACGTCTGAATGTCCTCAGCCTTCAAAGGATGACAGCATTACCTACATCCCAGGATCACAGTGAACATTCCAGAAAAATCTAATACAGTGTTAAGAAATTTAGTATTATTTTTAAAAGCATGAAATGCCTTAGGCAGTGGAGTGAGTCAGATAGTACTAAATGAATATGGACACTTCCCAAGAGACCCCCGGAGATGACATACCAGACTCTGAAAGTTGGAAGGCAACACCCAGACAGTAAAGCAACTACCTACAAATCCATATTCTGGGTTTTTTTAAATACATTTTTTATTTATTATTTTTATTTTATGTGTACATTGCATGTAAGTGTACCTGTATCATGCAATGTCACAAAGGTCAGAAGAGGGTGCCAGATCCCCTGGAACTGGAGTTATAAATGGTTGTTAGCTGCCATGTGGGTGCTGGGAATCAAACCTGGGTCCTCTGCAAGAGCAGTCAGTGTTCCTAACTACTGAACCATCTCTCCAGCCCCCAGATTCTGTTCTCATTATCATGGGAAACCTAAACTCTCACAGGCTGCCTGGGAGAGAATGCAAAGCAGTAGAACCCAGGAAACAGCCTGAAGTCCACAGCTACCCTGGTTTCTAGAATCTGCAGAGTGCTGTGTGCCTGGAACCATGGGAGGGACAGGTGGCTGTTAGGGCAAGGAGCTGGCCTCTCACAGACTTCTGGCTACAAGCCTACCGCACCCCTCTCTCCATCCTGTCTGAAGCCACACCCTGAAGTGAGCCAGACATCACCCTAGGGGGCGGGTTGCAAAGTGCTTCTCCCTAGACTCACCCAGCATGTCCATCCTGGGTTCCTTTCCTGCTTCTCTTCCTTAATTTTGCAACGCAATTTGTTGTCTCTCTTCAGCCTTCACAAGCAAGGATCAAGGTCCTTCAGGTCTCACTCCTGGTAAATGCTAGACCTATTAACTTTCCCTCATACTTCTGTTTCCTCCTGTCAGCTGAATGCCAAAAAAGAGACACACAACCTCAAAATATACCTCAAGGGGGCTGGTAAGATGGCTGAGTAGGTAAAAGTCCTTGCCACCAAGCCTGACAACCTGAGTTCGGACTCCATGTGGTGGAAAAAAAGAACTGACTCCCCCAGGATGTCCTTTGACCTCTACACCCCCCATAAATAAATAAAATATAATAAAATTGTGTTTAATGTAGCTCAATTTGGCAGATTGTTGCAGAATTCTAGGACTCGGTAAGAGTTCTGTGCAAACAACATAGTGAGCACTAACAGCATCTAGCTGTGAACAGTCTAGGTCAATAAAAAATGAATATTTAATGTTCACATAACATTTACAAAATGATTTATACTCACTGCGTCAGTTAATTTGAAAAAAAAAACAAAAAAAAAGCTGCCCTGTAAGGCAGGTATTTGTGGCAGTCAGTCTGCAACTGATTCCAGATGACTGTCACCCTTTGGTAGTCCCGCCCTGTTTAATCACTCCCCACTGAATTAGGCTGACCTGTGGAGTCAACAGAACTTTGCAAAAATGACAAAAATGCTGGAATGCAGCCTCCAGGACTGGGTGGTCTTGGAACATCCAATGGCTCGGTGGAGTGAGGTATTGTGGTCACCAGACAACCAGCAGGAGCAGTTAGCAAGTAGACCCAAGGTCCCCCAGAGAGACTTCAGAGACCTGCAGTCACTTCCAGTGCCTGTGTTTTACACAATGACTTTATGGAAATATAATTCCCATGCCACATAATTCAACCACTCAAAAAGCACAATTTGGCAACTTTTTAGAACATTCACAAATACATGCAACCATCACCGTCACCAAACTGAGACTATTTTCTCCCTGGCAAAAGAAGCCCAAAGTTCTTTATTTTGCAACTGATTTATATTTACCACTATGTTTTATGTTTTCAAAGTCCATCCATGTATAGCATGTATTCAAATTTGATTCCATTTCATGGCTGAATAAAATTCCATTGTATATAAATATAGTTTGTTTTATCCACTCACCCGTTCATGGATGCTGGGCTCCTTCCAACTTTAGGTTAAAATGAATTCTGTTGCTATAAGCACTTCCATGCACTTTTGTATGTAATGTATCTTGACTTCTCTTGGTAAATTGCACCACTTTTCATCCCCACCAGGAGTCTAATGAGGGCTCTTGTTTTTCCATAAATATGACACTTGCTGTATTTAGCTTTTTTATTGTCATTGTTCTAACCATCCTGGGTGGGTGTGAATTGGCATCTCATTATGATTTGGATTTGCATTTCCCTGATGATTTATAGTATCAACCATATTTTCATTGCTATTGATCATTTGTGTATCTTAAGCAAATGCCTTCTCAAAATTGACCCATTGCTTACATCATTTGGCCTTACTATTAAATTGTAAATGTTCTTTATATACTCAAAATACAAGATTCTTACCAAATATGTGATTCACAAAGATTTTTACCGATTCTATATGTTGCCTTTTCTTGGTTTTTCTTTTAATTACATTTTATTTAATTTGTGTGTGTGTTTGGTGTGCGTGTGTGTGTAAATGAACACGCTACCATACGCATGTGGGAGCCAGAGGACAAATTCTGCTACCTGGGTACCAGGAATCAAACTCAAGTTGTCAGGCTTCGCAGCAAGTGGCTTCACCCACTGAGCCATCTTGCCAGCCTGTGTCTTGGTGTTATATCTAAGAACCCATTATCAAATCTAATATCTTGCAAATTTAGCCCTATGTTTTCTTCTGTTTTAGAGATTGCTACATTTAGGTCCTTGCTCCATTTTGAATTAACTGTTTTGAAAGACATTATTTTTATTTTATGTGTATGAGTGTTTTATCTGCATATATGTAAGTGTTCCTGTGTACTTCTGACCTCTGTTGACCTCTGCAGAGGTCAGAAGTGGGCATCAGATCCCCTGGAACTGAAGTTAAGGACTATTGTTAGCCTCCATGTGGGTGCTGGAAACCAAACCTGGGTCCACAGCAAGAGCAGTTAATGTTCAACTGCTAAGCCATCTCTCCAGCCCCTTGAATTAACTTTTATGTCTGATACCAGGTTAGGGTCCCATTTAATTCTTTTGCACGTGACTGTTCAGTGGTTTGAGCACCATTTACTGAAAACCTATTCTCTCCCCTCTTGAGTGTGTTGGTACCTTTGTTAAAAATCACTTCGCCACAGACCCAAGATGTGTATCTGGACTCAATACTAGCCCACCGAGCTATATGCCTACCTTTCTGCCACTACTTAGTACTTCCCTCTGTTGATTACTATTATTTCATACTGATTTTAAATCAGAAAATATGTGTCTTCCAACTTTGTTCTTTTTCAAGATAGTTTTAACCATTCTGGCTCCTTGCAAATCCATATAAATTTCAGCATCAAATCATCAGAATTCTACAAGGAAGCTGAGATTCTGATAGGAACGTCATTGAATCTACGCATCATCTTGGAGGTTGCTTAACTCTGTTAAGTCTTCTGATCTGTGAACATGGAGTGATTTCTATATATTTAGAACTTGCTTAATATCTTTCGACAATATTTTGTACTTTTCAGAGTATGGTTTTTATAATTTTTGTCCAATTTGTTTGTATTTGAATTTGGGCACTTTTAAAAAAATGGAATTGATTTCTTAATTCGATTTTTGGATCCTTCATTGAGGTATATAAAAATTCTTGGGGTGCACTCTAGGGGCTGCAGTGACCACGTGATCTTGAGCCAGTTGGCCCCCTAGCTCGCTCACTCTGAGGGGTGCAAGCACATGTGTTGCAGTTCCTCCAGCCAACTGCTCACCTGCATCTCTGCCATGCCCACCAATATCAGCAAATGGACGCGGCCACCGAGACTTCAGGAGGTGGAAGAGAGACCCCAGCACCCTCTTCAGGTCACCTATGCTGGGGTGGAGATGGACGAGCTGGGCAAAGTGCTGACGCCCACCCAGTTAAGAACAGACCCGGCAGCATCTCATAGGATGGCCTTGATCCAGCGAAACTCTACATGTTGGTCCTCACAGATCTGGATGCTCCCAGCAGGAAAGACCCCAAATACCGAGAATGGAACCATTTTCTGGTGGTCAACATGAAGGGCAACGACGTGGGTAGCAGAACCATCCTCTCTGATTATGTGGGCTCGGGGCCTCCCAGTGGCACAGGCCTCCATCCCTATGTCTGGCTGGTGTATGAGCAGGACAAGCCGCTGAAGTGTGATGAGCTCATTCTCAGCAACAAATCTGGAGCCCACTGGGGCAAGTTCAAGGTCACAGCTTTCCGCACGAAGTACAACCTCAGAGCCCCAGTAGCCGGAACCTGTTACCAGGCCTAATGGGACGACTATGTGCCCAGACTGCAGAAGCAACTCTGGAAATAGAGGGGCTACAGGGACAGAGCAGTCCCGGGGAACCCCTGCAGTGTTGTCAAGTTCAATGATGCATGTCATTTCTCCCCTTCCCCACTGCCCCTGCATAGGGGAGCTGTGAGCTGTTGTAGGGTAGTAGTTTAGAGTGACTCCTTTCGACTGTCTGTTCCTAAGATTTTAGATACTTACACCTCTTGGTTTATTTTTGATGGAATTTAAGTTCCATCTATGGGATATCTGGTACTCTGATGGGTCATTGTATTGTTAATAAACTAATAGCAACTCTAAAGGTAAAGAAGGCAAAATCCAAGTAAAAAGACCAGGTCTCCAGGAAGAGCACCAAGTACCAAATTTCACTGTCCCTGACTTTGTTGAGTCCAGGGAACCATACAAAATGGTGGCACCTTCTAAGCTGTGTTTTTAGGGTCCTCGTCTGCCACCAAGACAGCCTGAGGTTTGCATCTCAGCTAAGCCCTCACAGTACAGCGCAGTCTGGTTGTCAGGGTCCTGCAACTCCTTTAAAGAGATGATCTGGGGAAAACAACAGGGAAGGTTGCTCTGGTGTGCAGAGGAGGCCTGGCCATCAAGACCAATGGCAGTACTGGGTGACAGTTGCCAGGAGTCCATAAATTGGTTCCTGCTAAACCAATTGCTTCTCATTGGAGTAAGCAAAGCTGCTCTGGAGTTGCTTGATGTTGTGTCTTTTGCGTATTGTCAAATAAAATTTTTTAAAGCATGAAAAAATGCAATGGATTTTTGTGTATTGATTTTCTATCCTTGTTGAACTCACTTGTTGGTTCTAATCATTTTGTTTGCTTGTTTTACTGGTTGGTTGGTGGATGTCTTAAAATTTTCTGTTTCATTTTTTATTTTGTTGTTATTGTTTACAAGAGTCTCACATAGCCCAAGCTAGCCTTGAATCTTTGGATTTCCCGCTTCTGCCTCCCCAGTGCTGGGATTCCAGGCATGCACCACTGTGCCCATTAGTTTTATTTTGCTTTGTTTTGTTTTGCTTTTAGAGAAAGTCTTACTATATTAGCCTGGTACTTGCTATGTTAGCCCAAGCTAGCCTTGAACTCACAGCAATCCTCCTGACTTAGTGCTGAGATTCCAGGGATAAGCCATGACACCTGGCTTTCCTTAGAATTTTCTGTATTGGGCTGGAGAGTTAGCTCAGTGGTTAAGTGCCTGTATTGCAGAGGGCCCAAATTTGGTTCCCAGCACCCAAATCTGGTGGCTCACAACCACCTATAAACTCTAGCTCCAGGGGCTCCACACTCTCTTCTGGTCTCACCAAGCCCTACACTCACATGCACAAACCCACATTCAGACACATACAAATACACAGAATTTGAAATAACTTTTAAATAACTTTTAAAAGATTGTATAAAAGATCATGCTATCTAGGAACAGAGATTTTCCATCTTTCCAGTTCAGCTCCTAATTGTCCTAACTAGACCCACTAATAGAAAGGGGGCATCACAAAGGCAAGAGCAACATCCTTGTCTTGTTTCTAATCTTCAGAGAAAAAAAAAATCCAGTCTCCCACCATTAATACAATGTTGCCTGTAGGGTTTTGATAGATACCCATTACCTTGTTAAGGAAGTTCCCCTCTGACCCTAGTTGGTTCAGGGTTTTGATCATGAAAGTGTATCAGTCTGATCAATGTTTTCTCTAAATCTGTTGAGATGATAGGCCCTCCTTTATTCTGTTGCTATGTTGTTATATCTATTGGCCCATCAATATGTGGACCATGACCTTATGAGAAATTCTGAGGCACAACCAACCAAATAATATATTCTTGCATTCCCAGCCCACAGAATCTATGTGACATGATGAATCCTTATTCATTTTAAATCTACTAAGTCTCAGGGTAATTTTTAATGCAGCAATAGATAGTTAATATGACATAGTTGTGGCTGTTTTATAGTTGAAGAAACTTAAGTATTGACCTGTCTCCTGACCTTGTCCTAGATTACAGAGTTAGTAGGAGTGATTCAAACCAGGTCTTCTGGCTTCATAGTAGGACTCATCCAGAAATTTCTAGTATATTTAATGACTTAGCCTAAGTTTACTACAAATTGTTGGATCTTAGGTTGTCAGGCTCATCTCCTAGAGAAGGCTGAGTAGTTCACTGAATAGGGACAAGTGATTGAGGGGCAAGTCGGGATTGCTTCTGCTAAGCTATGTACCCTGGCTCATGGCACCATCTTCCTAGAAGTGACTCTTTTCTAAATGCACCCAAAGGCACAGTCAGATGTCCAAGCCATATGCCCAGAGGGCTGAAACCCCCAATGGAGGTGCCTTTTCAAATCTTCACAATCTATTGGGTTATTCCAGCAAAATGTTCATATTGTGAACTGGCCCAACACACACACACACACACACACACACACACACACACACACACACACTATAAAGCATAATACATAGCTCTCATTGTAACCCTTACAGTAAAAGGCTCAGTTAGCTGTGGCAGAGCTTAAAAGTAACATTCAAAACTCTACTTCTCACCTTCTATGAACCACCAGACCATGCACACACACGCCTCCAAAGAGCTATCCTGGAGCCACAGTCTTCAAAGAGGCTAGAACAATTGTTCCTCCTGCCCCAGAATACAGAGAAATGTGCAGCTACAGAGAGACACTGAAGAGAGAGAGCTCTTAGGAAACCTTGGCTGTAGACTCAGGGTGGTCGCTCATTACTGCTATAGTTAGAACAGGGAATCTCAGAGAGGCAGAGTTCAGGTTCGCTTCAGAGCAACATGTAGAGAGAATTAATGGGCCACCCACAACCTTATCTGAGCTTACAGCATCTGCAAAATTAAGCAACAAAGCGTAACCAAACAGCCTTTTCCTTGCAGCCTTTTGGTGCCAAGGCCCCTATGGCCCAGCTGTAACTAAACACAGAAGTCAAGAAAATTGGATGGAATTTTTGGAACTTGATCCTAGAGTGCTAAAACCTAAGGGTAGAAATATTTGTGTTGATAAAAGTGGGGTGTGGGCCTGTTTGCCTTAGGGTCCAGAATGCTGGCTAGTATTACAGGGTCAGGCTGGCTTCAAGCTCCTGGGAAAAAGACAAAGTTCAGGGTGAGCTATCCAAATCCCTTGTCACTTATACTGCACGGTACACAGAGACTATCAGTTGACAGCCCCCACTGTAAGGCAGACTAGCTACACAAACTCTAACCAGGAAAACTGGTTAGACAGCAAAGTTTGTAATCATGGAAAAGATGTACGAACACTGATAAGAAAGTCATGTAGGTAGGTCCAAGGGCTGCTGCAGAGGGGAGAAAAAAAAAACAAGAGTACATGAAGCCACCCAGAGCAGCTCAGCATGCCTTCTTCATAACCCAGAAATCTGTAGACTTCATTTAGGAATGATTCAGAGGGATGAGCTAGATAAGACAGACAGATGGACAGATTGATGATGATAAGGAAGGGGGGGTTGTGTTGATAAAAGTGGGGTGTGGGCCTGTTTGCCTTAGGGTCCAGAATGGTGGCTAATATTACAGGGTCAGGCTAGCTTCAAGCTCCTGGGAAAAAGACAAAGTTCAGGGTGAGCTATCTAAATCCCTTGTCACTTATACTGCACAGTACACAGAGACTATCAGTTGACAGCCCCCACTGTAAGGCAGACTAGCTACACAAACTCTAACCAGGAAAACTGGTTAGACAGCAAAGTTTGTAATCATAGAAAAGATGTACGAACACTGATAAGAAAGTCATGTAGGTAGGTCCAAGGGCTGCTGCAGAGGGGAGAAAAAAAAACCCAAGAGTGTATGAAGCCACCCAGAGCAGCTCAGCATGCCTTCTTCATAATCCAGAAATCTGTAGACTTCATTAGGAATGATTCAGAGGGATGAGCTAGATAAAACAGACAGATGGACAGATTGATGATGATGATGATGAGGAGGAGGAGGAGGAGGAGGAGGAGGAGGAGGAGGATTGTGATGGCTACTCTTTGTTGCCAACTTGACTGGATTAAGAAATGTGTAGGGGATTCATTAGGCACACCTTTGGGTGTATCTATGAAGGCATTTCCAGAGATTAACTGAGGGGACAAGACTGGTGAGGAATTCAGGAGGCACCATCCCATGCACTGGGAGCTAGATGGAATAAAGGGGGGAGGACAAAACAGAGCACTGGCCATCCCTTTCCCTTGCTTCCTGGTCCATCACAATAATGAACAGCTTCTGCCACATGTTCCTATTGCTGTGCTCTTACCTGTTCCACCATGCCTTCCCTGCCATGATGAACTGTACCCTCAAACTGTGAGCCAGATCTACCACTTTCTCCCTTAAATTGCTTCTGGTCAGGTTTTTGGGGGGCACAGCAATGAGAAAAGTAGTTAATGCAATGATGAAGATGAGTAGATAGATATATAATGGCTGAATGGATAGATATATAATGGATGGATGGATGAATGGATGGATGGATGGGTAGGTGGATAGGTGGGTAGATAGATAGATGGATTGATGGGTAGGTGGATAGGTGGGTGGCTAGATGGATGGATTGATGGGTGGATGGATAAATGGGTGGGTGGATGGGTGGATGCATAGGTGGGTGGATGGATGGATAGGTGGATGGATGGATAGATAGATGGATGGGTGGGTAGATGGATGGATGGATGGATGGATAGGTGGGTGGATGGATGATTGGATGGATAGATATATCAATGGGTGGATGGATAGGTGGGTGGATGAACAGGTGGATGGATAGGTGGATGGATGGATGGATGGATGGATGGATGGATGGATGATTGGATGGATGGATAGATGGATAGATAGGTGGGTGGGTGGATGGGTGGATGGATGGATGAATGGATAGGTAGATGGATGGATGGATGGATGGATTGGATGGATGCATAGATGGAAAGATGGGTGGTGGGTGGATGAGTGGGTGGGTGGATAGATGGATGGATGGATGGGTAGATAGATTGATAGATAAATGATAGGTGGATAGACAGATGACAAGTAGATGGATTGACAGAGACATAGACAGAATGACAGGAAGATAGACTACATATAGCATGATAAGCCCAATGCTGTTGCATCAGAAGTTAAGAAAAATAGCTTCTGGTCTAGGCTGCCCCTGGTTCTGATGCAAGCCTAGCCTGTAAAACTCATTTGTTTGTTTATTTGTTTTCTCTGTCTGGTGAATCTCCATGTAGGTTAAATGATCTCGAAGGACCTCTACCTCCAACATTATTTTGTTATCTGACTGTGAGAAAGTCCTAGAAGGAGCCCATAGTTGTCCATGATGCGATTGGAACACACCCTCATCTCCTCCTTGTGAGAAACTTAGGAGTTTATTTGCAGATAAAGCTGAGAACTGTTAGGTCAGCCCCATGCTAGAAGACCCCCATAATCAAGCACAGAAAGCAATTTAGGGACAAAGTCAGCACCCAGACCCCTAAGAGGTCTAAACCGTGCCCTGAGTCATATTAATAGCCCGGATAGTGGTAATACCAAGAACACACTGATCCAGGGCCTTCACAGTCGGTCAGACACAAGCATTTCACATAGACTCTTCATTTAATCTCTACAAGTCCTACAGAATTGGCACTAATGTCATTCTCATTTTACAAACAAGGAAATGAAGGCTTAGAGGGGTTCTGTGGCTGATCAAAAATTGCACTGGAAGCAATACAGCAGCCCCCATGCCAGTGTTGTACCCCTGAGCTGTGAAAAATGGGGACCACAGTGCATATTCTGTTGATGCTGGGAGATCTCGAGGGAGGGGGAGAAGCTGCAATGGCAGTGAGATGCACTGCCTACTACATAGAAGCTACTCAGTAAGAACGGGTCTTGAGAAGTACCACAGAGAGGCTTTACACAGACTGGCTACTGGGACTGTTAACACAGAGTGACAACTGCAAGGGACAGAGGCCAAGCGGGCTGAAAAAGTGTTCCCCCAAGAAATGGTGAAATGGGTCACTGACCATCGGCAGAAGGAGAGAAAAATAAGCCAGCACATACCCCAGACAGGGTGGGGGAGGCAGTTTGGCAAGAGAAGCAGTCAGAAAGTCTTGCCAAGTATCTCAGAGTTTTTCTGTTCTGCCTCATAATCCTAGTACTATGTAGTAGTATGTGGTTTTTTTATGGAATTTGAACCCAGAACCTCACATACACTGGGAAAATGTTTTACCACTGAGCTACATCCCCAATCATCTTTTTGTATGTAAGTAATGTCTTTTTAAATAGCTCTCTCTACTTTATTTTTTGAGACAGGGTCTTTCACCGAACCTGAGGCTCACTGTTTCAGCTAGACTAGCAAGTCTTAGGGATCCTCCACCTCCCCAGAGTTGGAATTACAGGCACATGCTGTTGCTCCCAGCATCTGATGTGGGTGCTGGGGACCCAAACTCAGGTCCTCATGCTTGTACAACAAGCACTTTACTGACTGAGTCATCTCCCTAGTTCTCCCAGCCCTCTTTTTACCATGGGGAGGGGGAGTAGGGCAGGGGAGTATTGTCTCACTAAGCCCATCTTGAGCTCACTTGGTAGCCCAGAATGGTTTGAACTTTCTATCTTCCTACCTCAGTCTCCCTAAGTAACTGGGATTATATGCCTTTGCCACCAGGTCAGGCTCCTAGGACTATTTGAATGGATGTTGTGTACTGCTAAATTCCTGATATAAATCTAAAAGGGGGTCAGTACTGGGACAGAGAAACTAAACAAGGGCTCTGTCTCTATGACTGGAGCACTTTTTCCAACATGTTGGTGCTGGTTCCTTGTGGAAGAAGAGAGAGACAAGAGATCGGTACTGACTAAATCTCTGAGATATCCCTCTTTCTATGGCCTTCAGCCTCTACGATTTCTTCCACTATTTCTTAAATCTCAGTCTTTCCTTCCACTCCCCTATCCCTATGTCTTGCTCCTTGGGAAACACCTCATCACCTTTCTTTCATACATAGGCAATAACAGCTGCCTACTTAGCAACCAGGAAGCATCACTGTCCTTCAAAAAGGATCTGGAAAGGCTGTTTTACAAGAGAAGGGAAGAGTCCGAACCAACCAAGTAAGCACTGCCAGCCCTGGGCAAAGGACTCAACTAATACTGCAAAGAAGGAAGGGATGGGGAAGGATGTCCTGATTGACAGCTACATCTGATCTGACGATTTCAAACTTACACACCACATCCAAGGTTTGTCAGCAGCTCTTAAAAAAAATAATAATAAAATGAATCAGATGGTACATGCTGTTAAGGACCCTGCAGGCTGCTCTGTGCTGTTTTACAGAAACTCTTTCAATCCTCCACTGAGTGGTCCTAATGGGATCCCACTTCATCTCCCTCAGGTCTCTGACAGGGTCCTCTACCCAGTGAAGTCACCTAGTCTGGCCTCTTTGTCTTCTATCACTGCCTTTCATTAAGGTTTTCTGCATGTGTCTGGCTCTGGAACTAAAAGATAAACTTCCAAGAGCTACTTGCTAAATTTTCTGTTTGCCTCCTGAGGTCACTTTCTACCCCTCTCTCTCCACCTTGCCCTTGGGAGGCTGAACCCTTTGAACTGAGTCACCCATGATCCCCTGCAGTTTGAGCTTTGGGCTACAGTGAGCATGGGCAACAGGAAACAAGGGGAAAACTCAACAGGAAAAACTGGGGGGTAGAGGGGAGGATACGGCTGGAGAGGTGGCTCAGTGGTAAAGAGCACTGACTGGCTGCTCTTGTAGAGGATCCAGGTTCTATTCCCAGCACCCACATGGCAGTTAACAACCATCCATAACTCCAGTTCCAGGGGAATCTAATGCCCTCTTCTGACCTCTGTGGGTACTGCATGACATGGGTGCACTTACATACAGGCAATACACTTGTGCATGTAAAATAAAAATAATAAATAAAATTTTATAAAAAGAAAAGCTAGAGGGTGGGAAGACAGAGATCTGTGCATTTCTTCCCTTCCACCCACAGTCATAGCTCTCTTGGACCTCATGATCACTCTTTTCCTTTCCCCTTCCCACTGGGAGGTGGCCGTTTTTATCATTGTTTCCCTGTGTGTGTGTGTGTGTGTGTGTGTGTGTGTGTTGCATTATTTGTTTGGTTTTGGTTTTTTGACAACTCTGTAGCCCAGGCTGGCCTGGAACTCCCTGTATAGCCTATGCTTACCCAAAGGGCCTTGTGAAGTGTTGATTTATTACAGATTAATCAATTAGTATGGAACTGACCCTGGGCTAGGTGTATGCCAATTCTGTGATGTAAGTGAGCCCTGCCCTGTGTCTCTCTCCATCCTTCCCTCTAGGACTTTAGAACCCACTCAGTGCAGGGCCATCTTCTACCTCCTACACAGTTATTTTCCCTTTTCTAGGGTTCTACTGAAAGCAACTAATGTATCTTTAGGTTTAGGCTTAGAAATCTCTCACAACCTGGGCTGCATGGAACATGTCTGTAATCCCAGAAAATGGAAAGCAGAGGCAGGAGGATCTCTGGCAATTCAAAGTCAGCCTGGTCTACAAAGGGAGTTCTGGGGTTGGTCAGGGTTACATGTCTCCAAAACTCCAAGGAAGGAAGGGAAGGAGGGAGAAAGTAGAAAGAAAGAAAGTTCTCTTGCAATTGACTTCTAGGAAAAGCACGTTGTTATCTCAATCCTGGAAGTGAATAAGCTTATCAGACTTGTAGGAGAGAGTGGGTAAATAGAGTTTATTTTGAGAACCTACAGCTTATTAGTCATTTAAATGTTATCGTCTTTGTGAATTCCTAAAGCCAGAGCCACGGGTGTTCCTTTCTATTGGGATGAGGGAGAAGCTTGGTCACAGCCAGTCTTAAAAGGACACAAGGATGATGACTAGCAGGGAGTGAGAGCAGTGGAGGAGACTGTGTCCAAACACTTAGTGTTTGCAGAGCTGGCTTGCTCCCATCCTTTTCTCCTCCCTCTCTGTTCACCACTTCCCTGAGTGACTGGCTTCTTCCTCTTCCTGTTCTTCCTCTTCCTTTCTCCCTGCTTCCTCCTTGGTATAGTTAGAGGAAATTCATGTTCACTGTTGTCAGAAAGGATGCCAGGGGCTGGAGAGATGGCTCAGCAGTTAAGAGCACTGGCTGCTCTTGCAAAGGGACTGGTTTTAATTCCTAGCACCCACATGGCAGCTAACAACCATCCATAACTCCAGTTCTGGGGAAATTCGATGCCCTCCCTGACCTCCTTGGGTACTGCATGACACAGGTACATTTATACGCATGTAGGCAATACACTCATAAAGTTAAAACAAATTTTTTTAAAGATGCCAGATACCTCTTGTGTCAGATCCAAACAGTTACACACTGTCCCTTCCCTACAACTGGGGTATAGCTCAGTGATAGAGCTCTTGCCTAGCATGTGTGGGTCCCTGGATTCAATCCCCAAAACCAGAAGGAAAAAAAAAATGAACAGGCTATTTCCTGTGTTTGGAGAACTAGAGAAAGTCCTTTCATAGGGGCCTTGATATTCATGGTGCTGCCTAAGTGACATTCTGTGGATGAAACCCAGAGAGGCAAGATTCCGCTGTGGTAATGGTCTCAAGTAATCCAGAGGACTGGAGCTGTAACAACTTGGGGTGTGTTCTCCTCTCCTTAGTATTGAAAGAGGAACTGAGAAGTAGATCACAAAGATTAGACCTTTGGGAGGGATTAATAACTCTGCCCCTACCACTGATACAGATTATGTAGGGAAGAAAGAAAGGTGTTCTAACCGTCCATCACACAGCACTGGTCTCTTGCTCTTGGCATTTGTAGCAGAGCCTGCCAGTGGCCCACAATATTCTCTCTAGTCCTTTCTTGCCTGGAGAAATGACATTTTCCAGGCTCCACTAAATTCTAGCTAATGTGCACATGCTTCTAAGAAATCTCTATAAAACAGCAAGGTCAAGTGCCATTTCCCTCTTTGTTGCTCTCCTTCTTTCTGTGCTTAGAGTTTGGGTGTAATGGCTGGAGATGGTGCAATCACTCAGGACTATGAGATGGAAACCACATGGATAACAGAGAATTAACACTAAAGTCTGGGCCCTTATAAGTTGCATGATTGTACCAACCCTGAATTGCTCTCCTTCAGTCTTCTTATATTTGAAGGGAGAGCAAATTTTTGTTTTATTTAAAATACTATGGGTAGGCCTTGAGAGATGATGGCTCAACAGTTAAGAGTATTTACTGTTCTTCTAAGAACCTGGATTGGGTTCCCAGGACCCAATGTGGTGGCTAACACCAGTCCTTAACTCTAGTTCCAGCAGATCTGATGCCCTCTTCTGGCCTCTGTAGGTACCAGGCATGCACTTGGTATACTTATACACATGCAAACACATCACTCAGACACATAAATTTTTTTTAAATCTTTAAAAATAAATACATAAAATACTATGAGTTTCAGTCTTTGCTCTGTGTGGTCAATTCTTACTGAGAGAGCATCTCATCAGGCTTTAGGTTTTACAAATAAGTTATCTTGAATAAATCCTAGTCCAGAAATTTCACTGTTGCTTCCTCAATTTCTTCAGAGATGTCTGACCATGGAACTCGCTTTCCCTTTCCTTCCAGGGGCATGAAGACTGTATTTCCATGGTCCCTGACTCTCTCCATTTCCACAATAAATGGCAAAGTAGAAAATGGAATGTCATGTCAGGTCCCACTCAGGGAATCCTGGTGGCGGGGTTTCTGAAGGCAGCCGAGCTACAATCTCACTCACTGTTAAATAAAAATATGATATTAGCTACCCTATGGTCAATAGAGAGATTAGAAGGGATCCATGCCTGCAGATCACCTGGTGATACTTGGATGGAGAGAGATTCATAAAACAGAAACGTACCCTTGTTTTTTAGCTGGAAAACAGCATTCTCTGAGTCAGAGCCAGCACAGCAATGCTGAGGCAGAGTGGCACATCTGGCCATTTTAGGAAGTACTTGGCTGTGGCCGGAAGAAATGAACAAAGAGAAGGGTGGGTGGAGGGTGACGGGTGGGTAGGGAGTAGCCAGGGTTGGAATCGCTCTTCACTGTGCCAGCAATCTGGTGTGTTTCTAACCTTCCATGGGTTCCACCATCCTCAACCTCACACCAAACATAAACTCTAGATCATGCCCTGAATAAACCTCAAAAGCTACAGCTTCTCCCTGTGTGTAAAAAGCTTAGCCCGCACCAGTTCAAATGACACCTCCACAGAAAGCCGTTCTTAGTGTCCTTGGGCAAAGGTACATAATTTCTAAAGCACTTTATATATTCAAGCAAACATTAACTTTGAGAATAAGTCAAGGGGCAGCCTAATAATCCACAGTGAATTTAACTCAAATGAATTTAACTATAAGTGCTCAGTAAGCAGAAAGTTCTGGAAGAGAAGCATCTTTTATTCTCAGACCTACAGAACATACTTTCTCCTGGTTTTCTTTTTTCTTTTCTTTTTTTTTTTCTTTTCTTTTCTTTCTGAGACAGGGTCTCACTATGTAGCCCTGGCTAGCCTGAAACTCACTATGTAGACCAGGCTGGCCTGGAACTTCCTCCCGAGTACTAGTATTAAAGGCGTGCCTCATCACACCCCTGCCTTCTTTTTGTTTTGTACCTGTAATCCCAGCACTCTTGAGACTGAGGCAGGAGGGTCATGATGAATTACAGGCCAGCCTGGGCCAGAGTCAGATCCTATATCAAGGATCCAAAGAATAATTTTTAAAAAATATAAACTGCCGGGCGTGGTGGTGCACGCCTTTAATCCCAGTACTTGGGAGGCAGAGGCTCTGTGAGTTCAAGGCCAGTCTACATAGTGAGTTCCAGGACAGCTGGGGCTACAGGAAGACCCTGTCTCAAACTTAATAAAAATTCTAAAAGGGGGGCTGCAGAGATGGCTCAGTGGTTAAGAATGCTGGTTGTTCTTGCAGAAGACCCGGGTTTGAGTCCCAACACCCACATGGTAGCTAACAGCTGCCTGTAACTCCAGTTCCAGGGAATCTGATGCCCTCTTCTGACTTCCACAGGCATTGCATGACACGGGAGCACCTACCTACAAGCAGGCATTATATTCGTACACATAAAATAAAAATAATAAATAAAATATTTAAATATATATATATATAAACTTCAGGGCCTGGAGAGATAGCTCAGTGGTTAAAACTTCTGACTGTTCTTGCAGAGGACCCAGGTTCAATTCCTAGCACCCACATGGCAGCTAACAACTGTGCATAACTCCAACTCCAGCTTTCTTCTGATCTCCTCTGGCATTGCACGACCACGTGGACATATACATATGCAGGCAATACACTCATACACATAAAATAAAATAATATATATATTTTAAAAGTATATATATATATGAATTTCAAAAAGGAAATTCTAGTTGAAATTCAAGGGAAAATAAAAGGAGTCATTTGGAACTGACTCAGGAGTTTGAAGCCATGATGTTCTGAACTGTTTGTCATACATGCTGACGCTGGACTAAACCTTGGAAGAAGTTGTGTCCCCTCCACCCAGCCATGAACTTGTGCTCCCAGCTGGAGCTCAGTGAAACAGAAGTAGAATAAATGCAGCACCACCCAGGCTAGGACTAAAAGGAAGTCTTACTCAACTCAGTCTTCTGAACTATTATCTAATCCCATCTCTGAAGACTCCTCAACATGTGCTATTTACTTTCTCTCAGGTCATGGTAGATTCCCATTATTAGGAACCCAAACCGTGCAGAGCACCCTGCAGGGTACCTTGAGCAACCAGGAGCTTAGGTGGGTGCTGTTGCTGGCACTCCCAACACTGGGTCCCACATGCGACCGACATCCTTCTCCTAGCTGATAATCACACTGGCTTTCTGCAGTTAGGTGCATTCCATTGTGCTAGGGGGCATTCCATTCTGAGCAGTGCTCCTAAGAAGTCAACCTGCTAGTTATCCTGTGATCAGCCTTCAGTCTTCAGAATGGGGCCAAACTTGTGAAATAAAAGAGGAAAGACCTTTTCACAACAACTCAATGCCTGATAATCCATAACTATAGATCAAGAAGAGATAAGGAACCTGGGTCTGGTGGCATATACTGCATTCCCAGCACTTGGGAGGTACAGGCAGGAGGATCGGAGTTCAAGGTCATCCTTAACTACATAGTGAGTTTGAAGCCAGCCTGGGACATATAAGGCTCTGTCTCATATACACATAGACACACAAATTCTTGCCCTGAAGTCATCCCTTAATTCAAAGACTGTATTTTGAACATATGCTCTGTGTCACTCTGTGCTGAACCTTCAGGTTCAATGAAGGAAAAACTGACAGTTTCACAGGAGACAAACAGAGAGAGGTTAGGGATAGAGTGTGGTAAGTGCTGGGATAGAGTGATAACAGAATAATGTAGTGTATTTGAGAGGTGCCTAGTCAAAAAGTGGAAGGTAAAATAAGAAAACATTGAGGCTGATAGCAATGATCTTGATAATAAAGCAGTGTTTGATGTATGACAAACACACCTCTATGTACTTAACATATATTAATTTACTCAATGACAGGCCTGGAGAGATGGCTCAGCAATTAAGAGCACTGGATGCTTTTGCAGAGAACCCAGGTTCAATTCCCAGCATCCACATGGCAACTAACAACCATCTGTTAACTCCTGTTCCAGGGAATCCGACTCCCCCTACTGGCCTCTGTGAGGATTGCATGCATGTGGCACTACATACAAGCAAAACATCATACACGTAAAAATCAATATTGCTTTTAATTTACTCAATCCTCAAACACTTTTCTGAGGACAGTAAGTTTACCATCATTCTCAAGACAAAAAAAAATCTGAGCCTGGAGTGAGTGCATAACTTACCCAAGAACAAACAGCCAGTAAATGACAAAGATAGAATTAAACATTGCTCATTCTGACTTCAGAGTTTGTGCACTTAACAACTACCCTCTCCTGTCTCTAGAGAGAAGAAGAAGGTCCCCTCCCCCAAATGATGTGACTACACAATTTCAGATCTGGAACCTAAAGGACAAGTGGGTCTTAGCAGCATACAAAAGAAAGACTAGAGAGGTGGCTGTGGTTAAGAACACTGACTGCTCTTACAGAGGACCCAGGTTCAGTTCCCAGAACCCACATGGTTACTCACAACAGTTTATAACTCCAGTTCCTGGAGATCTGGTGGGTTTTCTGGCCTCCAAGGGCACCAGGCATGTACATGGTGCACATACATGACATCCAAGCAAACATTCATTCATATAAAATAAAAATAAATAAATCTTTTAAGAGAAAATGAAAAGGTAAATGCTGGCAAGTGTTGAACAGTGGGTCTAGGGAAGTAACCAAGGAGAAGATGAGGAAGGCCTGGGTCAGAAACTTGCCTTTTACCTGGAAAAGATAGGCAATCATTGAAGGGTCAGATCTGTAAGTTATAGAGGTCACCTTGGCTGTAGTTGAGTACAGTGAGGCAAGAAGACCAGAAAGAACAGAGGTGAGCTGGTCCCCCAAGCATGGACAGCTACATGACTTTGTGATGGCTATCATAGCTGACCATGTCATAAGGCCTGTGATGGCAGGTCTGGACGGTAACTGGCATGTTTGTATTGTGGGAGAGGGAGTCATCAAGGACGACACCAGGTTTATAACTGGGGTGACAAATGATGATACTGGTTATTGACAACCAACGCCCTGGAGGAGTTTCTGCCCCAGCTGGAACATCCCACTGTGGGAATAGGCAGGCCAGAGGTCAGAGCTTTTCCTACCTACCTCATCCAGTCACGCTATCCATCACACATGGTACACAAATCCTTTGGTTATGTCTGCAGTCCAGCCTTTCTAGGAAATTCCTGTGAGTCAAGGATCACCCAGAAGAAGGACAGACATGACTGAAGTGAAGACCCAGTTAGAGAAGAAGACAAACCCCATCTTGAGTCCTGCTGACCAAGGACCTCATGACCTCTCTAGAGGCTTCCCTGCCTGTGCTGAGTGCCTTCACACCAGTACAAGAAACTATGAGTTGCTGGGTATGATGGTGCACATCTATAATCCTAATATCCGGGAAATGGAGGCAGCGCAGGTCAGGAGTTCAAGGTCATCCTCAGCTATATAGAAAGTTTGAGGCAAGCCTGGACTGCATAAGATGTTGTCTTAAAAAGAAAGACATTTCCTTTATCCAAAGTACAAGTCAGTAAAGTCCTATCCCTTTGTTCCCTGCGAAGCCATATCCCACATGAACCATTTTTGCTAAAAAAAAAAAAAACAAACAAAAAACAAAACAACAAAAAAAAAAACAAGCAAACAAAAGTTGGATTGGAACCAATGCCTTCATATGTTGCCCGCAGCTGCCTTAACACTACTACACTCTGAATAGCTGAGGAAGAAACTAACCACAAAGCCTAAAATATTCACTTTTTGGAGTTTTACTGAAAAAGTTTGTCAACTTTGATCTAGAAAGTTTTATCCTAGTAAGTGGATTGGGGCTGGGGAAATAGTTCAGTCAGTAAAGGGTTTACTACACAAGCATGAGGACCTGAGCTCAGATTCCCAGAAGCCATGTAAAAGCCATATGTGGCCAGGCATGGTGGTGCACACCTTTAATCCCAACACTTGGGAGACAGAGGCAGGAGGATCTCTGTGAGTTCGAGGCCAGCCTGGTCTATGTAGCGAGTTCCAGGCCAGCTGGGGCTACAGAGACCCTGTCTCAAAAGGACAAAAAATTAAAAATTAAAATAAAAAAAATCAAAAGCCATTATGTCGTGGCTCCCTAGCCAGCCAGTCTAGTTGAACTGGTGAGTTCCAGGTTCGCTGTGAGAGATCCTGACTTACAAAATAAGATGGCCTAGCCGGGCGTGGTGGCGCACACCTTTAATCCCAGCACTTGGGAGGCAGAGGCAGGTGGATCTCTGTGAGTTCAAGGCCAGCTGGTCTACATAGTGAATACCAGGACAGCTGGGGCTACAGGGAGACCCTGTCTCAAAAAGACAAAAAATAAATAAATAAATAAAAATACTAAATAAATAAATAAAAAAGATGGAGGTGCTGGAGAAATGGCTCAGTGGTCTAAAGCAACCCTTAATGTTCTTGCAAAGGACCTGGGTTTAGTTCCCAGAACCTACATCATGGCTCACAACCACCTGAAACTCCAGTCATAGGGAACCCAACACCCTCTTCTGGCCTTCATGGGTTCCTGCATGCACATAGTACATATAATAAACTCATGCAGGCACACACACACACACACACACACACACACACACACA
>NW_008329365.1:1553986-1579895 GCF_000622305.1 Nannospalax galili
GGGAGGGAGGGAAGGAGGGTCTGTTGAAACAATGTCGCCTAGCTGACATAGTTCTTTTTTTTTCATTTGTTTTTATTAAATTTTTGTGTATTTCATACAGAACATCTCAATCAATCTTAATCATCTTTATACCCCCTTCCCCACTGGCCCTCCCATAGCGCCCCCATTGGAATTTAGACATTCTGTCATTTGTGTTAAGGCCTATTGTGTCATGTTAGTATTCCCAGACATTCCTCAGTTCAAGTTTATCTACTGAGGTCTAGTCAGCTTATCTAGAGTCCCTTGCTTTAGGAAGATAAGCTCTTTCTTACCTAGTAGTCAGTAATCAGTTGCCCATATTTCTTCAGTTAAGATTGGGGTCTGCTGTCCATTTCCCCAGACCCAGTTTTATGCTGAGTTTTTGAGTCTGCTTGAGTTTGCATAGGACTTATGCATGCTGACACCATTGCTGTAGATTCATATGAGTAGGGTCCCATGAGGTTGTAGGACTCTATTTCCATATGGTCACACACCTCCTCCCTGGCTCTTACAATCTTTCCACCCCCTCTTCCGCAATGGTCCCTGAGCCCTGAATGGGTGATGTTTAATATAGGAGTCCTGTCCAAGAATCAGCATTCTGCAGACTCTTAACTCTACACTTTGGCCATTTGTGACCTTTTATGTTCCTAGTCCTCTGTTGCAAGAGGGAGCTTCATTAATGAGAGTTGAGAGATTCATTAGTGACCTCTTTACCCTTGTTCTATGTTCCATAAGCCTTAGGTGTAAAGGTTGCATTGTAGATGCGTCACTTAAGCCTGGGCACACATAGACAATGTCTACGTGTGACCAGTTGTGGTATGTGATAATAGTCTCCATCTGGTGCAAAAGAAGTTTCTTTGATAAGTGGTGACTGTGATATTTGTCTGTAAATACAAGGATACATATTTTGCACATAGCAAGAAATTACATTAGTCTAGGGATGTTATAACAGTCTTGGGGTTTTCTCTAAGATCTATGACCTCTCAGACATGTGTATTAGGTTATGTTTACAGTACCACACTTGAGTTTCCTCCCATTGAATGGGCTTTTAGTCCAATTAGGCAGCTGTTGATTGCCCCCAAGATAAAAGTGCCACTATTGCACCAATGTTGAATGCTGTGCCGGCCATTTATGTGGTTATTTGGTCTTAAAGCTGGTATTGGACCACCAACTGATGTTTTCTCTTGGAACCTTCATAGTGCTCTCCAAAGCTATGAGAGCTGCCTTCAGGGGAAGTGGCTTCCAGGTCAGTTCCAGCTCCATTGCTCCAAATCCTGTGTCTGAAGTATGCTCTGTCTTCAGCAGTAGGGTCTTACCTTCAAGTTCTGTGAGGCAATCGAGGGCTGTGGCAATAGACTGTGTAATTTGGGGGTCTCTTGGACCACCCTAGTTAACAACTCAAAGGAAGGTTTCTCCTGTCTAACACTGTTTCTTGCTACAAGCCTCTAGCTACACACTTGGACTCATGTTGAGATATTGTCTGTGCAATTTGTCTTTAGGTTGTTGGACTAAGGATTCCTCTGGTTTTTTAAAACTAGCTAGGTATTATTTATCTCTCCTCTCTCTCTCTGTCTAACCCTTTCTCCATGGCCTCCCATTTAAAGTGTCCCCATTTTCCTGTTTCTTCCTTGATAATACCAGTTCCTATGGTCCTACCTCTCTTGAGCTCCTTTCCCTTTATCCTCAAGGTTCCTTGTATAACCCTCCTTCCCCCTTCCCATTTAAATGCCCCCATTTTTATCCATTTCTCCCTTAGTAATGCCTGCCTCCTACTGTTCTTCTCTCTCAGGTTCTTTCTTTCCCTTTACTTCCTTGATTCCTTTTCATTATCCTGGTTCCTGAAGTTATATCTGGATACAAACTCACGTATAAGGATTTAGTACTAGGATCCACATATGAGGGAGAACATACTATTGGTTCCTGAAGTTATATCTGGATACAAACTCACGTATAAGGATTTAGTACTAGGATCCACATATGAGGGAGAACATACTATTATCCTGCTAGCCTTGGGCACAGGCCTACTTTTGCTGACATAGCTTTTTATACTTTAGTATGAGCTCCTTAACTGGATATAGATTGGGAACAACAGGTGACCTAGCTTCCATGGTCAAGACTGACTAGCTCTGACGCTGGAGCAGTGGGGAACAGCAGCAGAAGATAGAGCTACCATTGTGTCTTCAGTCAGCTCAGTCTCCCAACACCACAATACTGAGATGACCCTGGACCTCCTACCTAAAACTGATCAGAGTCACTGGGGAACAGAGTCCCTGCCTGGAGGTGATCTGAAGAGGCATTCCTGTATAACTATCCTTTGTTTGTTTTCATTATAATCAGACTGCTACCTCCTCTGGGCAAAACTTGTCCAACCATAAACTTCTCAGTACATACTTCAGTACTAAGGGTAACTAAAATAATAATAGGAAACCCTCAAACCCTTCACTAAGAAAATAAATAAATATTTGTGTTCAATTTATGGAACGTTTTGAGAAGCAGTGGGCAAAGGTCATGTAGGAGTGATTTGCTGTTTCTCTCAATTTTAGCATCTGATTAGTCACCTTGGATCTGACTGCGGGAGAAGTTCTAGGTCATGAAGGAAGGTGGTATTTTATTTACGTGTTTGAGGGATAAATTAGAATTGGCTAATAGTTTCAGAAACATAACTTGTTATTTGCGAGGGTGGCAAAATTTCCCATCTGTCTATCCATCTGTCCATCCATCTATCCATGTAGGATAACTGAGATCTTATGCCAGAGATTATACTAGGAACTCGGAGGACACAATGAGCAAAATACATAGAAAAGGTCATGGCCATAATGAGCCAGTGACGGGAAACCTCAACACATGGCTTGATGTTAGCTCTGGGCTGATTGACATTGGTTCTACACAAAATGTTCCATTCGATTGTTCTTAGCCTGTTGGACCCACAGTATTTGGTGACAAAGATGGCCTTCCCAGAAGGTGGCCACATTCTGACCCCATCTCTGGCCTGGGTTAGACTCATGGCCTTCCCCTGAGCCCCCTGTACCTAACTCACTTCCCAGCCAGTTTGAGGGCAGCGAGACATGGATGTCCCAGGAGCCAGCATTCTCCCGGCCACACCTCCAGCCCTTCCAGAAAGGCCTCTGGAGGGCTCCTGTTCCAGCAACCAGCCCTTCCAGTTAGGCAGAAATTTCCTGCCCTGGCAATCAAGATGCATTTTGTTTTGTTTTATTTTAAATGCTCAGTATATCCCCAGGCAGCCCCACCCTCATCCCAATTCCATTAACACTATTCCTCTTGGCTTTATTTTCACACTTGAGAAGCAGGAGAGAGGGTGGGAGAGAAGCTGGAAAACTAGGGTCCTTCATTAAAGCTGAAAAGAAAATAGAGGGTGCCACCCTACTCTGTGTCTTCATTTTCTCCTCCCTCAAGCAAGTTGCCTCCAATCCGCAAACACTGTTGAGTCAGCGCCCAGTCTCTCCACCCCAAGGAGTACAGGTGGCATTAACTGATCTAAAATACGTATTGTCACCAAAGCTGGTAATAATTAAAAGGTAAGGCAGACACCTGAGTCTTCAGACAATAACACATGCATACCCTTCTTGATTTAAAACTGATAACATTGTCACGCTAATATAATTAATGTCTCAATTATTAGGTCTTGTGGGGAAAGAACAACTCACAATTGAATCACCTAGATTCCTAGAGCTTACAATCTTTTGCTCAAATCATTGAAACATTCTTAATTTTTCTAGAAATCTTTTTTTTTTAAAGATCTTCTTCTGCAAGAACAGCCAGTGTTCTTAACTTCTGGGCCATCTCTCCAGCCCCTCTGGAAATATTTCTAACTACAAAGTATTATTCTGTTTCACTAAGCAAAGTGAAACATCATTTATTAACCTCCATAGGACATGACTACATCTGTCATTGTAAACCCAAGGACCTGCTAGAGCACCTAGGCTCCCAAGCCGTTTGCAAAACAGATACTTCCAACCCCTGATATTGAAATTTGATGAAGAAAACTCATGAAGTCTTGAGCTTTGGGATTCTGAAGAGCTGTTCTCCTTTGCCTCAAGTCACGGTGGGAGTTTTTAGATGCTTCCTTGTACTTTATTATCCTCCTGTCTCATGGTGGGTGCTACCAGCTTCTCGCTTCAAAACTCCCTCTCTGGAATGCACTGATTCTGGTTTGTGAGAGATCAGAACTAAGCCACTGGGCCATGCTGGAAATCAAAGGGCCTCTCTGTGTTTAAGAAAAGCAGAATGTTAGGGCTGGAGAGATGGCTCAGCAGTTAAGAGCACTGGCTGTTCTTGCAGAAGACCCAGGTTCAAATCCCAACTCCCATATGGTGGCTAACAACTGTCCTTAACTCCAGTTCCAGGGGCTCTCACACCCTCTTCTGTCTTCCTTGGGCACTGCACAACATGGGTGCACTTACACATATGCAGGCATAACACTCATACACATAAAATAAAAATAATTGAATCAAAAAGAGAAAGAAAGGCAGACTGCTAATATGATTTTTTTTGTCTTGGTTTCTGTTCACTTGTTTTGTGTTTTAATTAACATATATTAATTATACATAATAATGGTTTCATGATATTTTCCTGTATATATTTTAATCATACTCACTTCCATTACCCTGTTGTCTCTGCCCACTCCTGCTGATCCTTTTCCTCTTCCTAATAACTTCCCCTTCTTTGTTCATTAAAAAAATTTTTTAATTAATTAATTAGTTTATTTATTTTATTTTTTTTTTTTAGTTGGTTGGTAAACCAATGAGTTTAATTGAGATTACTTACAGGAACATGGGTGAGAAGGGGTATTTATTTCATGAGACAAGCTCTCATTCGATAGCCAGGCTGGACCAGAACTCACTATGCATCCCAGCCAGGGCCTCAAATGCACAGCAACCCTCCTGCCTCAGCCTCCTGAGTGCTGGGGTTACAGAAATGAGCCACCACACCCAGCTCCAATTTTTGATGGTTGTGCTGAACACCAAAAGGGCTTTCGCTTCCCTCTGGTTTCTCAACTTCATTGGAGATTGTGCCCGCTCTAAGCACAACCCCCAGATAAGCTAAGTATTATCATAAGAGCCATGATAGAAACTCAGAATAAACACTTCCTATACTGGGTAGATCATCTTACTATGTGTCACCCAGGAAGAACCTGACACTTGTGAGACAAAACCAGCCAGGCAAAGGGGAGGCCCCAGCTCACCCAATATAGGCCACATGTTCCATTCACTGGAGCTTTGAGTGTAATAGGCTTCCTTCTGAATCCATGAGTTTCCAATTCTATTGCATGACCAATCTCGCAGTACTAAGTTTCCTAGGATTCCCACCGAGTTTGCAGGGATGTGAGATTCTGTCCTTCATGTTGGGAGGCTCTCAGAAAACAGATTTTTTTAAAAAAATCGATGAAAATCTTGATTTGTGAAAATTTGTGTGTGTTTGCATGTGTGTATGTGAGAGAGAGAGAATGATCTATGAATGTATGTATGTGTGTGAATGTGTGTATATGTGTGTATGCACGTAAATGTGTGTGTATGTATGTGTGTATATGCATATGTATATGTAGGTGGGGTGTATGCAAATTTGTGTGTGTGTGTGTGCACGTGTGGAAAGTCAAAGGACTACATAGGGAAGGAACAGTTCTAAAGGCAGAGGGAAGAGAAATGAGAGAGTAATGGTATAGACAAAAAAGAAAGAAAAACACTAAGTATTGTCTGTCATATGTGGAATTTAGATTTACATACATACACATAACATATATATGACATGGAAGTGGAACTATTTGGAGACAAGAATTAGACCAGAGAGAGGGTAAGCTAAGGGAGCGTAAAGGGGGCAAATGTGAACAAAGTGCAATGATATGACATATAAATGCCGTAAGGAAATCCATTATCTTGTATGCTGACTAGTAACTAATAATAATGATAATGAATCCTGATATTTGTTTGTTTACCAAGAAATCATTGAGGCTGCCATCATGCATTCTGTCAGCCAGAGTCTAATGAGCTAGTCCAGCACAGGGAAGCAAGAGAGGTGGGCTTGCCTTGGGTCCAGGGATAGCACTTTGGTGTAACCCCTGACACCATCTCAGCCCCAAAGGAAACCATTAAACGTGGGTTTTCTTCACAATCAGGTTTGGTTGAGGGCCAGAGCTTCCTTTGCTGGTTGGGCAAGGAGACAGAATGCTTGAGCCTCAGCCATAGTCAGCAGCAGCCATGTCAGGTGACCTTGGCCAGGCTGCCTGAGCCCTTTCAAGTTCCAATTTGCCAGCTATAAAATGATGGGTGATTGCAGCCCTCTACTCGTGGGCGGGGTGAGATTCGTTAGCTGGCGTTAGGGAAAGCTTGCATCTCCAGATGAAAGTGCTCAGGAGTTCTGAGCTCTGCCCTCTGCTGAGGCCTTCGTATGCCTGAATTTTATTAACAATGGCACCAAGCCTTCTCTGATTTCCCTTTGGGGAAATAATTTTATATTATTTTATAATTTATATTTATAATTATAAAATAATATATTACATTTTTAATTTTATATTATGGCATGACACTAACACTGTTCAGGTGACCAGATGCATCTGTAGACACTTACGATCTCCTCTAAGTTTCCATCTCATACATGATCCATTCCCACTCCTCCAATGCTAAGAAAAACTCTTGGGCCAGCAAGTTGACTCAGCAAATAAAGGTGCTTGCTGCCTAGGCTGACAACCTCTGGTCAATCCTAGAGACCTACATGGAATTGTCCTCTGACCTCCACGTGCATGCCATGGATGGGTCACACACACACACACACACACATACACATACACACACACACACACACAATTTTAAAAAGAACTTTAAAATTTTTTTAAATTATATTGTATGACTGTGTGTGTATGTGTGCATTTATTGTGGTGCCAGCTCCTAAAGACAACCTGTGGCGTCAGGTCTCCCTTCATCTTGTTTGAGACAGGGTCTCTTATCTGACATTGTATAAGGCTAGCTTGTCTGTGAGCATCCAAGGCTTCTCCTGTCCCAGCCTCTCATCTCACACTAGCATCACTGGAATCACAGCCCCTTGCCACCATGTCCAGCTTCACATGGGTTCTGGGGATCTGAACTCATATTCCCCCACACTTGCACAGCAAGCACTCTATCCACAGAGCCATCCCCCTAGCCTTTTGGTTGTTGTTCTTATTTTGAGGCAGGGTTTCGTTCTGTAGCCCAGGATAGCCTGGAACTCCTGGCAGTCATCCTGCTTCAGCTTTCCAAGTGCTGGATTATAGGTATGTGCCACCACCCAGCAGAACTGGATTCTTCTAAATCAAATTGTGTATTAAATGCAAGTCACCCTCACTAGCTTAAAATTTTACTTTTAAATCTCTTAGAAAAGATCATGCTTTTCAGAGTGATCAGCTATTCTCTGACATCAATGTGTGCCAAACTGACACACAATAAAACACTCTTTGTAATATAAATAATTTGTAAAATTTGAGTTTGCGAATTAATCTAATCAAGATACTGAACACAGCTGGGTGTGGTGGTACACGCATTTAATCCCAGCACTTGGGAAGCAAAGACAGGTGGATCCAGGTCAGCATAGTCTACACAGCAAATTACAACAACAAAAAAGGTAGTGAACGTGTCCACATCTGCACCACTCTGCTTATGTCCCGTTGTCGTCCTTTGCTGTATCCCCTTCCTCCACGGTCGGCATCTTTTAGGATTTGATGTACAGAGAAATATGAAAGATGCGCTCTCTTTGGTCTGTCTTGCTTCTCTTGGTCGATTCTTCCTCAATTCCTCTTTGTTGTTGGGCAAGCCTGAGTTCCTGCTCCTGGACCCCTTTTGGCTGCTGAGCAATACTTCACATACAGGTGCCTCACAGCTATACAGGTGTTCATCTGCTCACCTGTGGAGGGACAGTTAGGCTGCCTCCACTTTGGGGCTATTACAAGCAGAACTGCTTACAGGCATTGGAGCATCACCCCTCTTCAGTAAATACCCAGAAGTGAAATTGCTTTTTGAGTAGATCCTGGATAAACAGATACTGCATTGTAAAAAGCATGGTACACATGAACCCCCAGTACACACAGTTCTTTCTTTCTCTATCTCTCCATTGTTTTTTAACAGCATCTTCTTGTAGTCTCAATTGGCCTAGAACTCGCTGTGAGACCAGGCTGCCTCATCTCACAGCAATCCACTTGCCTCTGCCTCCAGAGCGCTGGGATTTAATGTGAAAGTCACCACACACAGCCTTTCTGTTCTCTTGAACCAAAAGCTTTGGTCCTCTCCCTTTTTCCTTATGTTATGATAATGATGAAGCATTTTCTTTTGTGTTGTACGATGCAGTCTATAAAACGCTTTTGCATATAATATCCAGACTTATTCTTAAATTAGTTTCTTCCTTTCTTTCTGATTTACTCCAATTTATTATCTCCCTAAAAAATACGAGCATTCTGAAGCTGAATGAGAGGCTTTCTCTTTAAATTTTTATTTATGTTTATCTTTTATGTAAATGAATGTTTAACCTGCATTTATATAAGTGCACCATGTGTGTACAGTGCCTGCAGAGGCCGGGAGAGGCTGTCAATCCCCTGGAACTGGACGCACCATATGGGTGCTGGGATCTGAAACTGAGTCCTCTGCAGAGCACCAAGTGCTCTTAACCACTGCACAGTCTCTCCAGCCCTGTTTTTTTATTTGTTTATGCAGGTCCAGATGTACCGCAGGCTAGCCTCTTACCCACTATGTAGCCAAGGATGTCCTTGAACTTCTGATCCTCCCACCTCTACCTCCCAAGTGTTGGGATTATAAGCATGACTCTCACTGTCAGTTTATGCAGTGCTAGGGCTCAAACCAGGAACTTCATGCATGCTAGGCTACATCTCCAGCCCTGAAGAAGGTATCTTGAAAATGTGCTCAAAAGAACTGCATAGCCAATTGTTCCCTTGTTTCTCAAAAGGCAACATCTACCTTAGGGTCTCCTTTGTCAGGGTAGTCATTCCTGAATCAGCAAGATGTAAAGCAGACCACCTGTTTACCTGCAGGGGGCCACTCTCTGCTCCTCTCCCTCCCACTGCACAAGTCTACAGAGCCAGCAGTCAGCAAAGCATATGTGCTCAAAAGAACTGCATGGCCAATTGTTCCCTTGTTTCTCAAAATGCAACATCTACCTTAGGGTCTCCTTTGTCAGGGTAGTCATTCCTGAATCAGCAAGATGTAAAGCAGACCACCTGTTTACCTGCAGGGGGCCACTCTCTGCTCCTCTCCCTCCCACTGCACAAGTCTACAGAGCCAGCAGTCAGCAAAGCATCTTTTGAAGCTTACAAGTTCATACCTTGACTCCAACTCTTTTAGCGATAAGTCTCTAGTAAAAAGAGACTGAAACTTCTCATGGAATTCCCAAGCACTGAATCACCTTATCAAGACACTCAAGTTAGAAAAGAATATTGTGACAGGCACCTTTTTACTGTTTTGTGCAAAAACAACCTCATTCAATCACTGGAGAAAACTTTCAGTGACAGCCGTGTGGTGACACACACCCATAATCCAGAACTTGGGAGGACTGGGAGTTTGTCATTTTTGGCTACATGGCTAATTTGAAGCTGGCCTAGGCTCCATCAGACCGTGTCTCAAAACAAACAAAACTTTTAGTGAGAACTTTAGAATCTTTACTTCAAAACACTAGTCCTGACCCTCATCCTGGTTCAGCTCTGCTTTCTCTTACCTGCCTGATGCCTTCTCGCCCTCCTTACTCCCAACTTCCTCTGTGTTCGGAAAACATTTTTCAGTCAAAAGCCACAGAACATAATTCTAAAGACTGCCTTGGGCTTTGGATAGAATTACCAAAGCACTAGGGAAAATGAAACTTTTAAATAATACTGGGGTGGGTGGAAAAATCTCCATCAGAAAAATGCAAAATTTAAAGTTCATAAAGAAAATTGCAAAACTGGGGGCAGGTGCAATGGCTCAGTGTATAAAGGTCCTTGCTACCAAGCCAAACAACTTGAGTTCTACCCTGGATCCCATGTAGTGAAAGGAGAACTGACTCCTGCAAGTTGTCCTCTGACCTCCACACATGTGAATACACACACACACACACACACACACACACACACACACACACACACATTAAATAAATATAATATCGAAATAAAAAATAATAGCAAAAGGCTTTTAAAAGGACTGTAAACAAATATGGAATTGTTGCTAATAAGCATCTGAAATGTTTATTGTACTGATATCTTATTTTAAAGTGCGTAGAAAAGGGCTGGAGAGAGGGCTCAGCGGTTAAGAACACTGACTGTTCTTGCAAAAGACCGGGGTTCGAATCCCAGCACCCACATGGCAGCTAACAACTGTCCATAACTCCAGTTCCAGGGGATCCGACAGCCTCTCTGTCTTCTGCAGGCATTGCACGACACAGGTGCACTTATCTACACCCAGGCAATACACACATACACATAAAATAAAAATAAGTAAAATATTTAAAGTGCATGGAAATAAAGTAAATGAATACAGCAAAATGTTAATTACAGATTCCAAATGGGCAAGTGTGTTTAGTACATAATACTTCCAACATGTTTATATGCTTGAAAATTTTTATTTCTTTCCTTTTTTTCCTTATTTTTTAAGACAGGGACTTATGTAGCCCATGGTAACTTCAGACTCACTATGTAGCCAAAGATGGCCTTGAATTTCTGATCCCCCTGCCTTGACCTCCTTGTGTGTGTGTATGTACCACCACCTTACCCGGCTTGAAACTTTTCTTTATAAAAACGTTGGGAAAGAAGCCCCCTAAAACCAATAAGAAAATATCTATAATTCCCAAGAATTATAAACAGTGTAAACTAACAAATTGAAATAATTTTTTTTTGTCTTTTTGAGACAGGGTCTCCCTGTAGCCCCAGCTGTCCTGGAACTCACTATGTAGACCAGGCTGGACTTGAACTCACAGAGATCTGCCTGCCTCTGCCTCCCGAGTGCTGGGATTAAAGGTGTGCGCCACCACATCCAGCTAAATTTTTTTAAAGAACCAAAGAAAAGGAAAAAGAAAATGTTCAGTCTCACTTTGAATTACCAAAAATTTATAAATCTTGACAACACTCACAAAAATACCTGAGGGAAAGCAGGGCCCAGTGGCACAAGCCTTTAATCCCGGAGCTGAGGAGGCAGAGGCAGGAGGATCTCTGTGAGTTACATAGTGAGATCCTGTCTCAAAGAAAGAAAGAAAATACAGGAAAATATGTATGCAAAAATATTTGTTGCTTTATTGGGCCCAGTGGCACATGCCTTTAATCCCGGAGCTGAGGAGGCAGAGGCAGAAGGATCTCTGTGAGTTACATAGTGAGATCCTGTCTCAAACAAAGAAAGAAAATACAGGAAAATATGTATGCAAAAATATTTGTTGCTTTATTGCTTGAAATACAAAGAGAAAGGAAGAGAAGGGCTGGGTAAATGGCTCAGTGAGTAAAGTACTTGTGGTATAAGCATGAGGACCTGAGTTCAAATCCCCAGCACCCATGTAAAAAGCCAGATGTAGAGGCACCTGTACTGGGCAGGAAGAGAGAAGAGGAACCCAGGAGATGAAGGGCTGACCAGCTGGCCTAGCCAACTCGTGAGCTCTAAGTTCAATGAAAGACCGTATCTCAAAAAATAAGGTGGGGAACTAGAGAGATGGCTCAGCTGTTGAGAGTTCTTACTGCTCTTACAAAGGACCTGGGTTGGATTCCTAGCACCCACATGGTAGGTTGCAACCAACTATAACTCTAGTATCAGGGGATCCAGCATCTTCTCCTGTCCTCTTCAGACTCCTGCATGCATGTGGTGCACATAAATTGACACAGGCACACACATACATAAAAATAATAAATAGATAAATCTTTAAAAAATAAATAAGGCCAGGCGTGGTGGCGCACGCCTTTAATCCCAGCACTTGGGAGGCAGAGGCAGGCGGATCTTTGTGAGTTCGAGGCCAGCCTGGTCTACATAGTGAGTTCCAGGACAGCTGGAGCTACAGGGAGACCCTGTCTCAAAAAGACAAACAAACAAACAATAAATAAATAAATAAATAAATAGGATGGAGGGGCTTGCTTAGCTGGTAAAGTTAGATTCCCAGAACTCACATAAATGTGGAAGGAGAGAACCAACACCACAAAATTGACTTCTGACCTCCATATGAGTATGGTGGCATGAACATGTATAGACACACACACACACACACACGATAATTTTAAATACATTATTAAAAGAATAAACACAGATGAGAACAATAGAAGAAACGTGGATGCCACACGAGCGTGCAAACAGATGCACCAACACACATGCCCACATATACAAAATGGGAAGAAAGAAAAGAAGAGACAAGCCAGACTTCCTGGCACAATGATGAGATAAACAGCAGAGCAGGGCATGCTCACACTTCCAGACTCCATCCAGCAGTTAGAGCGAGGCTCTTCTGTACATACTCCTGTGAATGATCCAAAAGCTCTATGGTTCGTTGAAAGATGAGCTTTACACAGTGAAGTATATAACACAAGTTTCCATAAAAGTGAATAGCAGACCTGTGCAAATGCTCAGAAAAATGTCCCCACACTCACCTATTCAATGAATTCAAATCAAGAAAGAGCAAACTTGGCTGGGCACGGCCTATAACCCCAGCACTTGGGAGGCTGAGGCGGGAGGATTGTCAGGACCAGCATGAGATACAGAGTGAGCTCACAGCCATCTTGGGTCACATAGCCAGGCCTTGTAATCAAAATAAATAAGTAAGGTAGTACATGCCTTTAGTCCCAGCACTCGGGAGGTGGAGGCTGGAGGATCTCTTGGTCTACATAGGAAGTAACAAAGAAAAAAAAAAAAAAAAAAAAATAAAAAAAAAAAAAAACTGATAAGAAAGAAAAAAGCAAAATTGGAAGAAAAAAGAGGGCAGAGTAAGGAATATTTAAGTTTCTACTCTGTGAATGGGAACGTGTGTTATTGGACCTATCACAAGAGTAAGACTCTTTGATAACACTTCAAATTATCTAAAATGACCCAAAACACTAAGAATGGCTATTATCTAAATAGCTCTAAAACACCCTGTGAACATTTAAAATTCAGTCGGGAAAATTGGAAGAAAAAAGAGGGCAGAGTAAGGAATATTTAAGTTTCTACTCTGTGAATGGGAACGTGTGTTATTGGACCTATCACAAGAGTAAGACTCTTTGATAACACTTCAAATTATCTAAAATGACCCAAAACACTAAGAATGGCTATTATCTAAATAGCTCTAAAACACCCTGTGAACATTTAAAATTCAGTCGGGAACCCATATATTTTCCCACTTCGCATCAAAAGCCTCGAGTCCTACAGGCAGACCATCTGCTGATCTTTTCTGGGCTCTTTCCTGACTTCTCACATGAATGTCTCCGAGCTCACGACAGCAAATCAAAGGGTCACAAGCCTGAACATTGTGTGTACAGTCTTTCTTCTCCCAGCTTCATCCCCCGGGGGTTTAGCCCAACTCTGAATGCAGAGCCTGCTCCCAATAGAAGGCCCATTGAAAGAGAAGTGGTCCTAAACATGATGGAATGTGTTTGGAGCTAAATGCCAATGGGATCCCAAGAGGGGAGAATTTCGCAAAAATGTTGCAAGCCAAATGCAAAGGCAGCCAGGATGAGAAGAGAAAAAAACAGGAGGGTGGCAGAATGAAGGCAAAAGAGAACAAGGAGTTGGGCTTAAATTTGCAAGATTCGAACCTGTGACAAAGTTCTGCAGGATTTTCACCACCGACTCATGGGTGTGTCCACACCACACACACACGCACACACACACACAACTACATGTAGATGATGAATGTACTTCCTACCCCTGCAATCAGAGGATTGCACATGTTGCCCTGACCTGTGGGGACTTTCGGTGTTCTATACCACCTGTCATATCTGTGATAGGAATGGCTAGAGTCTATCAAAAACACCTGGGCCTACAGACACAGCCAAGAGCCAACCAACATTCACAGTGCAAGGTCACACTTACCTCCACTGAAGGAAAATGCAACCAGTGCTTTTGAGGGAAGCAGGAATGGCCCACTAACATGTGTCCCCATTTCACACCTCTGTTTGCTCAGTGCACATACGTGAGGTATGAAATGAGTGGCAGATACTTTTCACTCTGGAGATGAAAAACTAAATGGTGTCACAGAAGGTCACCTCTGAGTTGGACTTTAAAAATAAGTAGGGACTTGAGAGAGTAAGAAACCCCAGGCTGGGAGAAAATATTTGCAAAAGGCATATTTGAATGGACTGTTGTCCAGAATATACAAAGAACCTTAAAACTCAACAATTAGAAATCCATCTAAGATAGGTAGGGTGGCATATGCCCCTAATTCCAGCACTTGGGAGGAGGAGGCAGGCAGATCAGGAGTTCAAGGCTGGCCTCGGTTATCTAGGGGGTTTGAGGATAGTCTGGGTTCCATAAGACCCTGTCTCTAAAAATATTTTAATTTAAAAATGGGTTTTATATATATGTGTGTGTGTGCGTGTGTGTATGTGTGTGTGTGTGTGTTTCATTGTTTTTTGACAGGGTTCCCTAGTCACAGCCCCACCTGAAAGTCATGATGTGAACCACAGTGGCTTCCATCTCACAGAGATCCACCCACCTCTGCCTCCCAAGGGCTGGGAGTAAGGTGCACACCAGCATACCTGGCATGGGTAAAATATTTGAATTGCTACTTTGCAGAAGATAAAGAAATGAAAAACACTGGGAAATTGCCTTACATTGTATGCTATTAGAGAACTGCAAAGTAAAACGGGACATCCCCACACATTTGAAATTAAATTTTAAATAATTTTTAATAATTTAAAATTGTTATCAGATGGTAACAGCATCAAGTACCAACAAGGATGGAGAGTGAAAGGACTCGCATCCATTGCTGATATGGATGCAAAATGGACCAGCTACTTTGGAAGACAGTTTGGCAGTTTCTGACAGAACTCAACACACTCTTTCCAAATGATCCAGAAACTGGACTTGGTATTTATCCAGATAACGTTAAAAATGCATGTCTACACCAAACTCTGCACATAGGTATTAAACAGCTTTAATCATAATTACCAAAACTTGAAAGTAATGAACATGCCCTCCCAGGGGGTGAATGGATAAATTACGGAACATATAGAGATGGAATATTATTTATCTCTAAACACAATGAGCTCCTCAGCCATAAGAAGACTGAGTAAAGGAAATCAAGTTGTGGAATCAGCCTAGGGGGTCCATCAGAGACAAAAGGATAAAGAAAACATGATATGTACACTCGATGGAGTTTTATTCAGCCACATAGAACAAAATTATGTCACTTGCAGGAAAATGGATACAAATGGAGACTATGACATTAAGCAAAATAAGGGTCCTACATTTGTGGACCCTAGGTTTTATTAAATATTTTATTTATTACTTTTATTTTATGTGCATGAGTGTATGGCCTGTGCTGTGCAGTGTCTGCGGAGGTCAGAAGAGGGCATCAGATCCCCTGGAACTAGAGTTAAGGATGGTTGTTAGCCACGATGTGAGTGCTGGGAATTGAACTCCATTCCTCTGCAAGAGCAGTCAGTGCTCTTAACTGCTAAGCCACCTCTCCAGTCCATATCTAGACTGTCTGGGAAGAATGAGTGGGAATGATGGGAGCGGGGGGCGGGGAGAAAAAGAAGAGTAAAGAGGTGAATACGGGCAGAGTGCATGATGTACTTGTATTAAATGTCTTTATAAAAAACATGGCTTCTGGATTCTAAATGAAGCATCTACATAAATAAACACATAGGTATATTATTAATGATTATAATTATGGGCTGGAGAGATGGCTTAGCAGTTAAGAGCACTGGTCCACTTGCAGAGGACCTGGGTTCCGTTCCCAGAACCCACATAGTAGCCAACCACTGTCACTAACTCCAGTTCCAGGGAATCATGCTTTCTTCTGAGAGCCTTGGTGGGCATTGCGCCCATGTGGCACACTTACATACATGCAGGCAAAACACAAAAAATAAATAAATAAATAATAAATAAATAAAAATTTTAACGATTGTAATTATACCTGATGAGTTCCCTAAGAGGCCAAGGTTGACCAAAAGCAGGTTATACATTTACAGCATGGCATCTAGAGAACGATACACTGAAAATCCCAATGCATGGTAGCTGCTGTTCTTCCTGTCGTCCTTCCTCCTCTTCATCCTCATCATCGTTGTCATCACTGCCATTCTAGAGAAGCAGAATGACACGCCCAAGACAGAGAGGAAACGCCATAAAGCTATAAAGGAGTCCTAGAGGACCTTGTTCCTGCAATGCAGAATCAAGGTAGGAGCACAGACAGGCCACGTGCTGCAGGGCCACAATTACTGCCAAAGAAACACGAGTTTTATCCTATAGGCCGCAGAGTCTTAAGCAAGAGTGTAGATGGCATCAGACTTGCTTCTGAAGATTAGCAGTGAGGGCCACTGTGGAGGCTGCTGCTGTTGTTTGTGATGAAAATGAGCTGGAGTCAGGCAGGGGAAGGCTGGGGAACTGGAAGAATTCATAGACTTCAGTGGCTGCTTATATAGTGAAGGTGTGGGAGAAGAGGAAAAAGCCATCTAGGATGGTAGCTGGGTTTCTAGTTTTAGTAAAGGAGAGTGGTGGGGGTGTTAAAGAGTCATCATTGAGGACAAGGCATGCTGGTAAGAAAGAGACAAGGCAGAACTCAGTAACTATGAGGTTTCTGTCATAGTACCTTCTGGGATCACCAAGTGCTTCTCAGGGACATCAGAGGTCCACATCGGCAGCAAAGCCCTGCCACCCTACTGAGACTCTACCTGCTTAATGTGATTTTATCTTGCAGATGACCCAATGAAATAGGCATAATTATTGCTGCCATTATTGTCCTTGCTTTACAGACGAGGAAACTGAGATTTACAAACTCCCCCAAAGTCACAGAGACAGTGGAGCAGAGATCTGAAACTGCCTGCTTGCAAAGTCCATCCTGTAAAGAAACATGCTCAAGAGACTCACTACACATGACCTTGTCCTAGCAGAGCCAGACCTCCCCTGGGCATGTGGTTTCAGGTGGCAGTTGTTCCTGTACAGCTGTCCTGTGTTTCCACACCAGTTCTGGGGTGCAGATCTGATGGCACCATCAACCCATGGGACATTTCAGCCACAGTTGGGGATTCATGTTCCATTTTAGTTAAATGACATTTCCCAAAGGAATGGTCCTTGTCTCTCTGTGCTGACATCTCCCTGTCCTGGACAGTGTGTGCTGCAGCCCTAGCTACTAAATAAGTCACTACAACAAGGAAGGACTTTTTCATTTAAAAAAAAAAAAAAACTAGGACTATGGGTAAAAATTGAACCAAGAGACAATAAAATTTGGATGCATATTTGGGTCATGTGTCCTGAAAACCTTTGGGACTCAGGAAGTTGCTCCCCTCAGCACTGTGAAAGCAACAGCAATTGCTACAGTTAATTGATGTCTGTGACTTTTAGGATAACAGTTTCCAAATGCCAGTCCTTGCACTAAGTAGGTCCCTGATGAAGCATCGCCAAAAGATGAAATGAAACAAATAGAGAAAAACAGCATGTTCACGCAGTCAGCCATATAATACACACTGCACAAATATGTACTTAGCAATGTAACTTTTCTAATCACTTGTCTCAGGAAGAAATCGTCTTTATCCTGAGACTATTGTCTTATGATTTATTTATTTGTTTACTTATTTGTGTGCTGTGTTATATGTATAATGTGTGTACCTGGGTGTGTGCACATGTACATGCAGGCATGTATGCAAGTGTGTGTGTTCATGTGGCGAGGGGCAGGGGCTGATGTCAGGAGTCTTTCCTCAATCATACGCCACCTTTATTTGGGGGGACAGGGTCTCTCACTGAGCAAGAAGCTCATCTATTCAGCTGGATGGCTACTGAGCTTCAGGGATCTACCTGTCTCAGTCCCCTAGTGTTGGAGTTAGGGGTGCATGCTACCACAGCCAGCTTTTTACATGGGTTCTAGGGATCTGAACTCAGGTCTCCTGCTTACATGGCAAACACTTTACTGACTGAGCCATCTCCCTGTCTTACCATTTCTAAGTGGAGTGCGTGTGTGTGTGTGTGCGTGTGTGTGTGTTAAGGGTGGTTTTGTTTGGTTTAGACAAGATCTCACTGTGTAGTACTAACTGGCCTAGAACTTGCTATGTAGATCAGGGGCTGGGCTCAGACTCATAGAGATACATCTGCCTCTGCTTCCCAAGTGCAGGGATTAAAGGGCATGCACCACCATACCTGGCTTCTTGCATTTTTAAAAATATTTCATTAACTTTTTATTTTTATGTGCATAGGTGTATTGCCTGCATAAATATAAGTGCACCCATGTCATGCAATGCCCACAGAGGTCAGAGCATCGGATCCCCTGGAATTGGAGTTTTATGAATGGTTGTTAGCCACCATATGGGTACTGGGAACTGAACCTGGGTCCTCTGCAAGAACAGCCAGTGTTCTTAACCATGGAGCCATCTCTCCAGCCCCCTCTTCTTGGAATTCTGAGACAGGGTCTACTTACTATCTAGACCAAACTGCCCTCAAACTTGCAGCAATCCTCCTGCCTCTGCCTCTGGGGTGCTGGGATCACACTCATGAGCTACCACACCCAGCCCTGAGGTCTCTTCTGAGTCTAGTGTTCCATAGGGGACAGTTGCCACATAATGGGCACTTAATTTACTCATTAAAATATTTATTTATTTATTTATTTATTTATTTTTATTTTATGTGTATGAGTGTTTTGCCTGCATGTAAGTACACACATGGCATCCAGCACCCATAAGGGCCAGAAGAAGTGGGTGTTAGATCCCCTGGACTAGAGTTACAGATGGTTGTTAGCCCATCTGTGGGTGCTGAGAACTGAGCCCTGGGCCCCTGGAAGAGCAGCCAGTGCTCTTAACTGCTGAGTCATCTCTCCAGCTCCCACCACCAAGTCTCATTTTTTTTTTGAGGCAAGGTCTCATGTAGTCCAGGCTGACCCCAAACTCAATATATGCAGTTGAGACTCACCTTGAACTGCCTCTAGCATCCAAGTGCTGGGATTACAGGTACCACTCACTATTCTTGGTATGTGAATGTAAAATCTGAAGCCACTGGGCTAGACAGCGTACCCAAAACCCCCATAACAGTCTGTCAGGTTAGTATTGTTCCCGCAGTGTTCAAGATGATCAACTCTGGAATACAGAGGCACAGTTCCACTGCCGCACCTCTTCGGCAGTACAGAACCAGGACTCAAATCCAGACCACTCTGATTCCAAGTCCTGTGCCGTATCGAGCCAGCCACACTCCCATGAAGTCCTTGGGCTTACCTCAGACTTGGTCACTATGTTCTCTTAAATTCTTTGGCCTTTCATTCAAAGTCTCTTCCTCCCATTCTTCCTCTTGAATAAGGGGAGTCAGATCACCAAATGTGTCAGGCTGGCTTCTGGATTGGCCCCATATCCAGGCTCACTTGCCTAAAGCACTTTGTGTTTGCTGCTGCCCTTGACCTTCCCAGTACCACCTCTCTCCTTTGTTAGACAATGACTGCTGTTGACTAAATGTTGGTACCCACCTCCAAATTTATATATTAAAACCCTTACCTCGATGGGATGATTTTAGAAAGTAGAGTATTGATAGGTAATTGGGCCATTAATACAATCAATGTCCTCATTAAGGGATACCAAGGAGCCTCTTCTTGCCATTTGAGGACAGAGTAAGAAGGCAAATGCTTATGGATGAGAAAACGGGCCCTCACTAGTCATCATCTGCAGGCATCCAGCCTACAGAACTATGAGAAATAAGTTTCTGTTATTTATGACCCACTTGGTCCACAACATTCTGTTACTGCTGTCTTAACGGACTGAAACAAAGTATATCATATAACATAATGAGTATGTGGGAGTAGATGTAATAAGAAAGGGTGTGAAGTCTACCAGAGTCTGTGGAGCAGTCTTTGAACAGTAGAGGGAGTGATAGGAGAAAGGTCTTGATGGGCAGGTCAGCATCAAAGATTGCTGCATGTGTGACAAGTGGACCGCATGCAGTGGCACATCTGGAACAGAAGACACGAAGGTTCAGGCATAGGGCATAGTGCAGGCCAAGAGTGAGCTGGGATATGGCAGCTGAATTCCTGGGGTTATAAGAAGGGGCCAAAGACCTAGACAGGCTCTTCATCCTGAAAAGGAAGCAACACCACAAGAAAGAACCAAGATTGAGGCTTGGCCCCATGGACAGAGACAGAGTCTGAACACTAAGGTAGAGGTGTGAGACAGGCCACCAGCAAACAGGAAACGAGACAGTCCCAGAAATGGGAGAGATTTGAGTCTGAGAGTCTTGGACAAGGAGCTATAATTAAAGATCACCAAACTTATCTGAATGGCTTTGGCTCTTTTGTTCATATTTTATTTTTTATTTTATGTATGGTTTGTGTGGCTGTGTGAGTGTATGCAATGTGTATGCAGGTACCCATGGAGGCTAGAAGATGGCATTGAATCCTTTAGAAGTGGGGTTATAGATGGTTGTGAGTCACCTGATATGAGGTCTGGGAGTCGAACTCTGGTCCTCTAGAAGAGCAGGAAGTGCTCTTAACACTGAGCCGTATCTCTAGTCCCAGTGGACTTTTGTTCTGGTCCTAGCGCAGATGCTCATGGGCTAGAAGTCTTGGAGAAAGTTGCAGAGAGATAATTTTCTGTGGGTCTCTCACATTTTTCCACATTTCAGACTGTCTTTCTGAAGATGTTTGTCTAGTAAACAGCCTTAGAAGACAGAGATATTTCCCTTTAGAACATAAGCCAAACCAGCCTTCTGCCCTTTATAATAGAGCTGAGGTCCCTAAGCCTGGGCTTCCTTTTCTTTAATCAAACTTATTTCCTGTGCAGGTGTCGAGACCACTTTGCAATTTGCACAACTAATTTTATTTCTTCCTTCTAGCAACCATCTCAGAAACTATGAATCAATTGTTAAGTTGTTAATAATAATAATAATAATAATGTTTTCTAATTCCTCAAAGTCTGATTCATCTCTTTACATATATGTGAATACAATGTATGTGTGTACAATGTGTATATGCAATGGGTATGTACAATGTGTGTACATATGCGTGCAATGTGTGTACAGTGTGTGTGCAATGTGTGTGTACATGTGCATATGTGCAATGTGTGTGCATGTGTGTACAATGTGTGTGTACAATGTATGTGTTCAATATGTAAGTGTACACATGTATATATGTGTACAATGTGTGTGTGTACAAAGTGTGTGCATCTCACCCACACTCATTCATGTGTGTGAACATGGGCATGTATGTGCCACAGTACAAATGTGGAAGTCAGAGGAGAACTTGGGTGTCCATTTTTGTCTTCTGCCTTATTTGAGACAAGCTATCTGTTGTTTTTCCATTGCATACACCAGGCTATGTGGCCTGGGAGCCCCTGGTAGTACTCCTGTCTCTGCCTCCATCATAGGAGTACTGGGATTACAGACATGCACTACCGTATCTTTGTATGGGTTCTGGGGAACTCAGGTCCTTATGCTTGCACAACACTTTCACCCCCTAAGCCATATCTCTAGTCCTTCATCGCTTAATCTTCTAGATAGCCTTTTCAAATCCTCTGGAATGGAGGCTAGCCCCAAAATTTATATACATGTCACCATTTTGTATTCTTCTTCCTTGGGTGCTATTTTTAGTTCAGTGACTTGATTATTCTTGTGTGAGGGAGGGTAAGGGTCATCTCTCCCACTTCTGAATCAGGCATCTATACTTAGCTCAGGAGAGGAATGCAAAAGATACCATAAACACTTATAAATTGATTATATCTAACATGTCGCTGTTCTGCATACCTATTACCACGGGAAAGCTTCAAGAAAGTCAGTAGGGAAGACTCTGGCTTGCTTTTAATCAGTTTTACTGTCTCTGTGAAACATGCTTTCTAGCCTGGAGAGATGGCAGGCTGGTAAGAGCTGTCTGTGGAATAGCAAGCCCACTGAATTTATCTGAGGCTGGCTGAGCAGTTTATGTGATCATGGGACATCTGCATTGAGTGTATTATTAAGTACAACTTAAGTATTAATATATACAGAGTGAACGACAATCACTCATGTTAGTTCCTTCCAGCAACTCATCATGAGGAATAGGCCATCTGCTCACCCACAGGAATGGTTAGGGTTAAACCTCAGAAGCCACAACTTCTGCCTGTTCCTGATATCTGAGCCACAAAGCACATTATCTATCTCCAAAAGATATTAATGGAGTTATAAGGTCTAAGCTATTACAGCCAGTAAGCGATAAATCTAATGAGCAAAAACAAAATAAAGCAATAGGAACCAAAATAAAGAGGGTAGTACAAAATGGTTATTATGCTATTAAAAAAGCTGTTTGTTTCCTCCAAGATATTTGTCTGGCAAGCTGGAAAGTGGCACCCTGGTCCTGGGCTCGTAGTGTGGCAGCTATGATCCTCAGACACGGGAAATTAAGGACTGAAAATACTGTCAGATTATGGTAAAGATCAAAATTCTTTCTACAGAGACACCAGTATGAGTCCAAGTGTCACTGTCCAAAGCAACATGGATCTATCATGTTTTTAGTCCTGTAAATGAAGATTTACACCCCATAGAAGTGCCCCAGTGTGGAAGTGTGTCAATGTTAGACTCTGACATGTCAGTGTTGTCATCCCCTGTGCATGAGAAGAAGAGAAGAAGCCCCGCTGACCCTCCCTGTCCTCTCACCTCCTATGCCCTGGTCTAATGCACACATTACCCTCTGTGGATTTGGAAAAGCATTGGGGCTCCTGAGTAACATTACAAGTGGTGAAAGAAAGTGAAATCACATATGAGTGTGTCTGATTCTGATTCGTTAGAAGCATCTACCAGATGTTAATTCCCTTCTCTCAAGATTCTCATCTTCCCTAAGAAATCAGAAGTGGGGGGATCAGAGAGCAATACGGGGAGACGTGCTGCCAGCTTCCCAGGGTGAAGCCAAGTGTGAGCAGAGGACAAGAGAAACACTATCATCGCAGGCAGAGGGCACAAGGAACACTCAATGGCATCTGCTGCCACTAGGGACAGAACACGTGGCTTTAAGATGCCCGTGTTGTAAAAAGCTCTGCCTGGATTAACAGACCCTGATCTTCCCTATAAATTCCACATACCTCAAGGCAGATGGCATGCCATATTGAAAGCACTCATACGGCGAAATGAAATTCTGTCCTCGCTTTCACCAGCGCATAAGGGATTTGCAATTGAGTGAGGGCAAATGATACCGACAGGCAGCTTTTCACCGTTCCTGGCTGTGTGTGTGGCAACCTCCAGTGAACCCACTACGTGGTCACTCCAGTATGGGAGGCCAGACCCACCACGCTGCCCAGAACTAGGATGAGAGATGGTATTTCGAACAGCCTTTACTCATGAACATTGCTGACTTATTGGAAAAAAATCAGAATCAATGGACTAATCTTTCAACAAGGCAATACCTTACTGTGACTCTTACTTATGCCTAAGAAGTACAGCTCTCATCTTGGTGAAGTATGAACACCTTCTCCACAAATTAAGTACAATTACACTGACTGCAGGTATCAGGTGGTTTGAGTATCTACGTAGCTTTGAGATGGGAAGGTGAAAGGACCACTTCCCTCTTGTCAGTGGGGCTGCTTACAGGAATCCCTTATTATAGCCCTCTCTCCCTCTTTGGTCCTGCAGTACTGTTGTCACTGCTGTTCTTGTGTGGTGTGTGTGTGTGTGTGTGTGTGTGTGTGTGTGTGTGTGTGTGTGTATGTGTATGTGTGTGTGTGTGTGTGTGCTGAGCATGCATGTTTGTGTATGTGGATGTACCTGTGCACACAGGTCTGTACCTGTCTGTCTATCGGCCAGAGGTCAGCCAACAGTGTTGTTACTCAGGCACTATGTACCTTATTTTGAGACAGGGTCTTTTGATCGGCCTGTAGCTCACTATTAGGCTAGGCTGGCTGGCCAGCAAGCCCAAGGATCCACTGTCTCCACATCCCCAGCACTGGGATTTAAGCACACACCACCACACTGAGCTTTTCGTTTTCACATGAGTTCTGGGGATCAAACTGAGTTATGCTTACAAGGCGAAGCTCTTTACCACATGAACCAACTCCCCAGCTCCCGTTGTTTTGTTTTTAACTCTATTTTCCTCATTTGAGGAAACACTAGAGGAAACCTCAAGCCAAGCTTTTGTCTCTAGTTTGCCAGGGATGAAGGAAATGGACAGAAGGGTGACTCAGGGTAATCTCTTTGGCCACTGAAATGTAATGATTTGGAATAACCTAACCTCTTAAAAGGACTTGAAAGCCTAGAAGAGGAACATGGTTCTGTATCAGGAAGACTTGCTGTACCTGCCACACAAATGTTAACATTTTTTTAAATTTTACTTATTTTTATGTGTATGCGTGTATTGCCTAAATGTAGGTAAGCACACCCATGTCACGCAATGCTCGAGGAGGTCAGAAGAGGCTGTCAGATCCCCTGGGACTGGAAGTACAGACAGTTGTTAGCTGCTATGTGGGTGCTGGGCTTCGAACCCGGGTCTTCTGCAAGAACAGCCAGTGTTCTTAACTGCTGAGCCATCTCTCCAGCCCCTAATGTTAACATTTTTCAATATTTTATTTATTCTTTTATGTGTATGACTGTATTGCCTGCATGTATGTAAGTGCACCCATGTTGTGCAAAGCCCCCAGAAGTTAGAAGAGGGCATCGGATTCCCCTGGAACTGGAGTTACAGATGGTTGTTAGCCACCATGTGGATGCTAAGAATCGAAGCTGGATCCTCTGCAATGAGAAGTCAGGGCTTTTAACTGCTGAGCCATCTCTCCAGTCCCCAAATGTTAACACTTTTATTTTTTTTACAGAAAACTTCACTTTTAATGCAATTGACATTAAGATGTTTGCACATGCATTTCTAATCTCTATATATCAGATTATTACTAGTCACAGTCAGTTACTTTCTGAGCTCCTTGGTATCTGAGCATGGATATAAAGTCATCAGGTAGATTTCAATGGTAATGCTTTTCATGTGAATGTTTTTGCTTCTTTGATTCCAGGGCCTTGGCATGCTCCAGGATGAAAGGACCCAGCAGATTGAAAGGAATTAATGATAGGCTGGGGATGTTATTATCCTCCCACAGAGACACCTGTAGTCTGCGGGACAGAAGCTGAGTTTTCAGCCTGAAGCACTCGTGGGACACATAGGTTTTACTGCTTAAAAAAATAATCTTGTGGGGTTGGAGAAATGGCTCAGCAGTTAAGAACACTGACTGCTCTTTCAGAGGACATGGGTTTGGTTCCCAGCACCCACATGACAGATAACAACCATTCACAGCTCCAGTTCTAGGTGATCCAAAGTCCTCTTCTGGCCTCCATGGTCATTGCACATACTTGGATACACTTACATATATGCAAGCAAAACATTCATACACATAAAATTTTTAAAAAATAAAAATATCTGGCCAGCCTGGATAGACTGGCCATACCTGGAAATCCCAACATTCACAAGGCTGTGACAGAAAGATCAAAAGTTCAAGGCCAGCCTGGCTTATATAATGACAGCCTGTCTCAAAAAAGCAACATCTAGTCAGGTATGATAGCACACACCTTTAATCCCAGCAAGGTGGATCTCTGTGAATTCCAGGCCAACCACGGCACTACATAGTGAGACCCTGTCTCAAGAAAACAAAGCACAAAAAAAAAAAAGAAAACAACAGCAAAATCCAGGCATGGTGGTATAGGCTTGTAATCCCAGCATTGTAATCCCAGCACTTGGGAGGTGGAGGCAGGAGATGGAGGATTTCAGTCTTATCCTCAGCTAAGTAGTAAATTCAAGGACAGCCTAGGATACACAAGACCCTGTTTCAAAAAGTGAAGAAGAAGAAGAAGAAGAAGAAGAA
>NW_008329365.1:1579971-1592433 GCF_000622305.1 Nannospalax galili
AGGGGGGAGAAGAGGGAGGGGAGGGGGGAGAGGTCTTATCAGTTCTCCTGGGAAGTAGGCTGAAAATTAATGATTCCAAGGTAGAGAATTCACACAAAGATAAGCTAATTTCAGCAAATGGACAACTTAGTAAAAGAGTTTAAGTTCAAGCTGGAACACCGCTGGCATCCTTGGCATCCTTTGTCAAGGAGTCTTGGTTTGGGCTTCAGGGACTGGCCGGATGACCTGTGTAGGTGTCAATCCATTTCTGAGATATAATCTTACCATTCGCATATATAATAGTTTTGCAAAAGCAATCCTTTTAATGGGTCTCAGGACAAGGTCTGGTACTCTTTATCTACCGCACCATTCTCATTGTTGTTCTTGAACATGTTTTTTCCTAGCTAGCCCATTTTCCTCTATCTGTGAGTTCCCTGCCCAGGAATGTGGTGCTGAATAGAAAAGTCAGGAAAACTTTATTTGACTTGGAACTCCACCTCAGGGCAAGCAGGATGGGCAGGGTGGAAGTATCAGGGCTGCCTGAACAGGGGGCTTCCTGGGAGCTGGAGAACTTGGTGAAGGCATCGGGGTTCAAAACAAATGAGTGGTAAAGGAGGGAGGGGTGGGAAGGGCCCAGGCTGTGTCCCCACATGCCAGGTTGGAAATTTAACATCCGTTTATGTAGAGAATGAAATTAAGGGAGAAAGATGAGCAAAAGTAAGAAGAAAGGGTTTGGACTGTAGACCAGTTGGTGGAGTGTTTGCCTAGCATACAGGAAACCCTGGATTCAATCTCCAGCACCACATCAACCATGCATAGTAGTCTTTACTTATAACCCCAACATTCAGGAGGCAGAGGTAAAAGGATCAGAAGTTCAGGGTCTTCATCAGCTACATAGTGAGTCTGAGGCTAGCCTAGACTACATGAGACCCTGTCTCAAGCATACACACACACATACACACACACACACACACACACACACACACACAAACAGAGCCAGACTAGAACTGGAGGTAGATATAACCTTCCATACCTGGCCCCTACTGAGCTAGATGGGTCCTATGTTCCAAAGGTTCCACAACCTTGCAAATTAGCATCATTAGCTGGGGACCAAATGTTCAAAAACATGAGCCTGTGTGAGTCATTTTATTCAACTTTTAACACCAGGTCAGGCTTAAGTCCCATGGGACCTGGTACACAAGGAGGCCACCTGTATCATAAGTGAAAGGAAAGAAAGGGAGGTGTCAGGGAGGAAATATTCATAAAAGATCCAGATAGCACCAGGCAGCCGGAACAGTTTGGGGCTGGTTACCCTCCCTCAGGGAAGCTGATCTGAGTTCCACAATCAGTTGCTGCCTAAATACCCACGAGTCATTCCAGGGGTTCTGGATAAAACAATGGCTAGGCAGAGAAAACACATGAGCGTTTGGAAGAGGGACAAATCTGTGCATATCTCCTGCTCCTGAAGGACAGCCACTCGTGTGACTGAGCTGCCTAGGAGCATCGGAAGTCCAGCCTCTGTGTGGAGAAAGCTAGGGCCACCAAGGGATTCTTCTCCTGAAGTGCTCTGTACAGATAGACAGATGCTCCTCCTGGTAGCCAGAGAAATATGTAATGCTTTGAAAATAGCAAATGGTTTCCTCTGAGGCAATAAGCCATCAATTTCCAGGCTTGGGGGGTTTGCAGAGGATGACCTCAAAATAGTGCCTTACAGGGTACCTTGCTTTACAGTGGGTGTGGCTTTTATGTATGCTAATCCTAAATGCTCATTGCTATGAAGCAAACACACCTGATATTAACTCACCTATATTAAAAATCAGATCCCCAGCACTGAGGCGCAGCCGGGCGTGGTGGCACACACCTTTAATCCCAGCACTAGTACTCAGGAGGCAGAGTTCAAGGTCAACCTGGTCTACATATTGAGTTCAAGGCCAGCTTGGGCTACGGGGAGACCCTATCTCAAAAGGACCTCCCAAAAATTAGAAAATGGGGGCTAGAGAGATGGCTCAGCAGTTAAGAACACTGGCTGCTCTTGCATAGGACTTGGGTTCAATTCCCAGCACCCACATGGTGGCTAACAACAGTCCGTAACTCCAGTTCCCTGGGAATCTGGGAATCCAACATTCTCTTCTGACCTCCAAGGGCATTGCAGGACACAGGTTCACTTATATACATTCAGGAAATACACTCATATACATAAAATAATAAAAAATAGTAAACAATGTTTTAAATCAGAAAATGGAGGCTCAAAAGTGACCTCCTCACATACTCAAGCCCCTAGAGCTAAGCAGTTTTGTCAGAGCGTGGACTCTGGTGTCTAAATCAGTGAAAAGCATCACTTCAAACAAGAGACAACCCAACCAGCCCTCTTTGTCATCCATAACTTATTTTCATTCTCTCCATTGTGAATGCAAGCCCTAGGCAGACAACTACACTTCCATGCCTTTGTAGGAGGCTCCAAATTCCTGGCAAATCTAGTTTCTTGTTGTGCCTCCCCATGTGCACAAAACAGCACAGAATCACATGGCTGGAAAAGTTAATAACAACCCCAGCTTCCCCTTGGGCACCAATTAGTGATTAATATATGGAACACACACACAGTTCCTATCAAGCACAACAGGGCTTTATGGTCTAAGAGAAAATTCTGTCTTTTTCTCAAGGAATTTATAGTCTTCAGAGGAAGGAAAAGTGCACAGCAAGCGACATGGGCTTCACAGGAAGCCAGAGCTTAAAACTCTAAATACAGGCAGACCAAGCCTCAGTCAGGGAAAGATGGTCAGGATTGGTCATACTTCTATATCTAAGACCAACTGCTTGAACAAGTGTATTAGCCTTGCTTACTGTCATCAGCAAATGAAAACACATTTGCATTTATTTTTACATTTTATTTATTTTTATTTTATGTATGAGTGTTTCAATTGTATGTAAGTGCACTACATCTGTACACAGAGAGGCCAGGAGAGGGTGTTTGTTCCCCTCTAACTGGATTTACGGATGGCTCTTAGCCGCCATGTGGGTGCTGGGAACTGAACCTGGGTCCTCTGCAAGAGCAACCAGTGCTCTAAACCACTAAGCTATCTCTTCAGCCCCATATATTTGCATATTTTTAACTGCAGGGTCCAATTTTACAGGCCTAGGGAATGAAACAGCTAATATGTTACATTATTCCTTTTTACTTTTAAAATCCCTTTTCCATAAGTTATGGTTACTTGTAGTAATAGATTCTCTCAATGAAGTGCTTATTCTGTGCCTGGCGCTCTTAAATGTTCTGAGTTGTTAATTCCCTCTCAGACTCTATATTGAACTGAGGACTGGGAAGATTTATTTATTTATTTTAGTACACTAATCCACGTCACATAGCTTGTTAAGTGGGAAAGGCAGGATTTAAAACTAAGATCTGTCTAAATCCAAAGTTCTTAAGAAGTTTGTATTTCCCCATTTTAACTTTATGACACCCTCATGAGGCAAGCAGGAAGGTTTTATGAGCTCCATTGGATGAAGAATCACTGGCAGGCTTGATGACTTCCTGAAGGTTTTGGCAGGCATCCTACAACTCTGTTGGGCTTCCAGTCCATCCTATTTTCACCCTACCATACCAGCCAGTACTTAAAACAAGAGGGAAAGACCGGATATCATAATTAGGCTTGACACTGACAAGTGAACAGGAGTGAAACTCATGCATTTCTAAACTTTTTGCTAGTGGCCAGGATCAGATTCGCATGTTAAATCATCTACCTTTTTTGTTTTATTTTATATGTGTGTTTTGCCTGCATGTATGCAAGTGCACCCATGACATGCAATGCCCTTGGAGATCAGAAGAGAGTGTTGGATCCCCTAGAACTGGAGTTATGAATGGTTATTAGCCACCTTATGAGTGCTGGGAACCAAATCCAGGTGCTGTAAGAACAGCCAGTGCTCTTAACCACTTGAGCCATTTCTCCAGCCCCAAAGTGTGCCTTTTGTTCCTTAGGGAATATAGTCAAGCTGGAAAAGTTTCCTGCCCTGGATTCTTCTCAGAGCTACTTGGTGCCAGAGATGACTAGATCCTTGAGCAGACTCCTTTGAGCTGTTCTGTTATCCATTCTAAAACAGGAGTCTGTATCCCTTGTGACTCAGGACTCTAGATACCATGAGAATTCCTCTCCACATACCCTGGCCTCAGTTTACTTCCACAAAGACTCATCATCTTTGAGACTTTGTCTTATTTGTTAAGTACCATAGAGAGTCAGGCAAGATGTGCCTCTAGGCTATAGTACTCAAGCACACATAGAATTTCCATAAGAAATACAATCCTGTTCTATCCTATAAGAAAGCCACATGCTGCCATCAATAACTTTACATCCTCAGGTTCCTCTTCAGTAAGACGGTATTAATAAGAGTCCCTTTATTGAATTATGGAAATTTTTGTTGGGCTTCCAGTCCATCCTATTTTCACCCTACCCTACGATATACATATATACATATATATATCATACATTCAAATATATATATATAATCTCCAATATATATCCATCCATCCAGTAGCTGAAGAGATGGTTCAATGGTTAAGAGCATTTGCTGTGGTCTTAACCAAGTGTGGTCCTCTGCAACCATATCTGGCAGCTCACAACTGCCTGTAATTTCAGCTCCAGAAGATCTGATACCCTCTTCTGGTCTCTATGTACACCTACACTCATGCACACGCTTCCACAAAGCCATACACATACTCATAATTTAAGATAAAATTAGATTTTTAATTAACATTAAGACAATGAGGACAGCTCTCTTATGAGACCTAAAGACCCGTACTGTTCTATCAGCAACACAAGAGAAAACTGCAATTATTACAGTGTTGTGTATGAACCTGATTACTGGGACACTATATCCTCTGTTCTCCAAGATTTACATTCCCAAATTAAATTTCTATCAGATTTTAATGACTTAACAGCATCAGAGTTGGGGCTGGAGAGATGGCTCAGAGGTTAAGAGCACTGACTACTCTTGCAGAGGACCTGGGTTCAACTCCCAGCACCCACATGGTGGAAATGAACCGGCCTTACCTCCAGTTTCAGGGGAATCCGAAGCCCTTTCCTGACCTCCGCATCATTGCATGACATGTGTGCACTCACATACATGCAGACAATACAATCCTACGCATAAAATAAAAATAATAAAGAAAAAATAATGTTTTTTGTCTTTTTGAAGCAGGGTCTCCCTGTAGCCCCAGCTGTCCTGGAACTCACTATGTAGACCAGGCTGGCCTTGAACTCACAGAGATCCACCTGCCTCTGCCTCCCAAGTGCTGGGACTACAGGCGTGCACCACCACGCCCAGCTTAAAGAAAATATTTTTTAAAAAAACAGCATCAGAGTTATCAGGTACCTGATGATAACTAGATAAAAGGCCTCACTGTTCTGTAACCTAATCTTAGACATAACAATCTCCTGCATCCTTTGTTGCTCATGTCATTTGATATTCTGAGTGACAACATCCTCCCCTCCAGATTGCCTTCAAATGATGATTATCCAGTCTCCAAACTCTGGCCTGTCACAACCCCCTCAGATCAGACAGGTTGACATTTGATGTGTGTGTGTGTATGTGTTATATACATATGTATGTGGACTGAAGGTTTGTGCATGCCTATGTGTACATGCAGAGGCCAATAGAGGGTGTCACTCTCCACGTGTTCCTTTGAGTCAGGATCTCTAGCCAAACCTGGAGCTAACATTTTTTTGCTAGGCTGGCAGCTGACAAGTTCCAGCTTAACTCTCCCTCCCTGGTACTGGGGAGTTACAGGCATGTGTGGGATCAAGCCTAGGTTTTTTACATGGGTACTGGGATCAGAACTCTTGTCCTCAGGCTTGTATAGCAAGCACTCTGAACAGATGAGCCATTTCTCCAGCCCCAGGCTGAGAGTCTTGATTCCTGGAGAGGTAGGGTCTATGGCCCTAATCAGTATGGAAGAAATAATAGAAAGCAGAACCTCCGTGTTTGTCAACCCTTAAGATTAAGGGATCAAAGTTTCAGAGGGGGGAACCTGAAGCAGGATAAAAAGACAGTTGAAGACTATGAGGACATGGAAAGGGAAAGAATCCCCTCACCCTAGAATCTGAAAAGAGGAATTCCATCACAATTAACATTTGCTACGAAGGTTGCCAACATAGAAATAATGTCCCTTTCAAATACAGACATCGTATGTTAAAAGTGCAATAAGGCAAGCTTATGCCTGACTACATATGGCCGTGGGTAGGGCCTCATTCCTTTGGCCAGACTTTTTTTAGGAATCTCAATCAAGACGATTAACTTTGGGGTTGACTCAATGGGTAAAGGTGATTGCCACCAACTTTTTCAACTTGTCTTCTGCACACACACACACACACACACACACACACACACACACACCTTGGCATGCACAGCACAATTTTATTAACTATAAAGCTAATTCAGGGCAGCCTGAGTTATACGAAATCTTGCCTCAAAACAAAGAGCCAGTGAGTTGGATCAGTGGGTAAAGGCACTTGTCTCTAAGCCTGAGTTCATTCCCAGGACTCACATAGTAAAAGGAAAGAACTGATTCCTGATTTCTACAAGTTGTCCTCTAGCCTCCACACACAGGCCACACATGGGTGTGCATGCACAAACATACCACACACACACACACACACACACACACACACAAATAAAATAAAATAAAATAAAATAAAAACTTTAAAATACTTATTAGGGCCAGACAGGATGGTGCATGCCTTTAGTCCCAGTCCTCAAGAGACAGAAACAGGCAGATCCCTGTGAGTTTGAGGCCAGCCTCGTCTATATAATGAGTTTTAGGCCACCCAGAGATACACAGTGAGACCCTATCTCTAAATAAATAAGTAAATAAATAAACAAACAAACTATATGGATTAGCAATTAGAAGTCATCTTTTTAAAGACTATTAACTAGGGGCTGGAGAGATGGCTCATTGGTTAAGAGCACTGGCTGCTCTTGAAGAAGACAACCATCTTTAACTCCAGTTCCAGGAAATCCAACACTCCCTTCTGCTCTCCATGGGCATTTCACGATTTGAGTGCAATTACACTCATACACATAAGATGATAAATAATAAAAATATGTTTTTTAAAATGGCTATTAACTAGGTTTACAGTTTTCAACTGCATCCTGTGGTCTAGACCTTTTGAATTGTAGCTCTGTCAGGTGTCCCTCAGGAACCACCCTGTGGTTTCATTTAGGTTCCTTAGCAACTCTTTGACGATAACTTCAAATCCCACCAGTCATATATATAAGACCATTGGAAAGACAATGTCATTTCACTCCCTCTGAGAAGTGACAGGCCTTTACTCCCCTCCCATATGCCTCTCTGTCTTTTAACCTTTATGCTATGCCTTCATTAAAATAGCCTTATCATTATTTCACTTTTACATACACACACACACACACACACACACACACACACACACACATGCACACTGAGTTTGGGGTGTTTTCATCCCCCTATATTAAAATGTCCATATTAACCTCCCCAAAGTAAATCCATAGCAGCCAGATGTGGTGGTATATACTCATCATCGCAGCACTCCAGAGGCTTATAGAGCAGAAGGACCTCAAGTTCAAGGCCAGCAGAGTAAGACACTGACTTAAAAAACAAACAGGAAAAGGTCCATGCTATTGTGACTGACATATTGTAAATGGTCAATAAAGATTAGCTAGTAATGTTACTATTCCTGATAAACTGAACTAGATTAAATTTAAGGGCAGAATGACTAAGAAGCACAAGAAATTGGATTTTTCCTCTTGTTTCTTTTTAAACAGTGCCTCAAACTCAGTATGTAGCTGAGGATGATCTTGAACTTATTCTCCTGCTTCCACCTCCTGAGTGCTGGGATTACAGGCTTGTGCCACCACATTGGACTATGAGGTACTGAAGATCAAATCCAGGGCTAAGCAAGCACTCTACCAAATGAGCAACATCACCAATATTAAATTTTTTAATTAAAAATAGTAAGATTCAGTGAGGACAAATTAAAAGCACTATGTCAGAAAAATCATGCCTCCTTAAGACATAATGCATGAGCTAGCAGTGGGGACCTAAACTGAACTAGGTTCCACTTTTATGACTGTATTGTTTCCAGAGGATACTGTGACAAACTGCCAGGAGAGGCTTAAAGCAAGAGAAACTTCTTTCAGACTTCTGGAAGCCCAAAGTCTAAAATCTGTTTTTGCTTAAAATCAAGGCAGCAGCCGCCCAGCCTCTGGAGACTCTTGAGAAGATTTTGTCCAGTGTCTTCCGACTTCTGGTACCTTGAACATTCTGTGTCTTTATCATGAGGCCTCTGCCTCTCTCCTCTTCTCTGTGGGTCTCCCTACCTCTGAAGTATAGGATGCCTGGGCTTACATTTAGGCCACCCTGAGGATCCAGGAAAATCTAACCTCAATCATCTTTCTCATGCTTAGTCATGCAAAGCAACATTCACAAGCTCCAAGGATTGGGTTTTAGATATCTTTGAGACCATTTACAGCCTACCACAACTACTTTTTTATTTTTATATGGTAGACAGGGTCTCACTATATAGTCCTAGTTGGCCTGGATCTCACTATTTAGACCAGGCTGCCTTGACCTCACAGACATCCACCTGCCTCTGCCTCCTCAGTGTTGAGATTACAAGTATGGACCACCATGCTTGGCTTACTAGCACTAATTTTTATGCTAATAAAAAGATAAACAGTAAAAGATAAATCTATATCCAGCCTTGTTTATATTACTTTGACCATAGGCAAAACCAGAAAGCTTGGCAAAGCTGTTGACTAGACGATGCTCCTTAATTTTGAAGATGTTTGTTCTGAGATCGCCACACAAGGCTCCAGAAAGCACAACAATTTGGGTTTGTTCAATTCATTTCAAGTCAGCACCTGTGTTCCAAGCTGCAGGGACCCCAGAGATGAGTAAAGTATATTTTCTGCCTTCAGGAATGATTGAACGGAGGTGGAACTAAAAGAAAGCAGAATCTCACCTCCCTTTATTAGCAGCAAAGTGAACAAGAGCTTATAAGCAAGGGGGGCTAGAAACCACATTGGGACACAAGTCTTGATCCCCAAAGGATCTGATGCCAGGAGTCCTGGACTGAGTCACATCTACTCCCAGAAAGAGTAGAGAATTGCTTAAGACACTATGAGCATTCTTTCACACTGTCTTAACAGTTTGGAAGAATACAAATCCAAGTTTCAAAAACAGAACATTACTCACTCTGGATTTGTTGACTGTTTTTTCCCATTTGGATTCGGGTTTTTCTATCTCCACCTGGTTACTAAGTGATGATATGTCCTTCCCAGGACTCAGCCAGAGACACACAATGTCTACCTGTACCTCACTATTAAAGTCAGTTTAGGTTGTTGGGATTTTAATTATGTTATGCATGTGTCTGTGTGGCAGTATGAGAACATGGGTATATACAGAGGCCAGAAGAGGCTGTCAGCTCTCCTGGAACAGGAGCTACAGGCAGCTGTGAGATACCTGATATGAGTACTGGGAACCGAACTCTGGTCATCTGGAAAAGCAGCAAACATGCTCATAACTGCTGAGCCATCTCTTTAGCCCCCTGAAGTAAGTTTTAATTACTTTAATTAATGTGCTATGTACTTGCTCTATGGTGTCGGGGGCTATCCGAATTCGTTTCTGTAGAGTTATTCTTTCTCTTGCAATTAATAATTGCTCTATGAGGAGAAACATTAAGACCATGCAACTAGGGGCTGCAGAGATGGTGGCTCAGCAGTTAAGAGCACTGACTGCTCTTGCAGAGGACCCAGGTTCAAATCCCAGTACCCACATGGCACCTAACAACCATCCATAGCCCCAGTTCCAGGGGACCAGATGCCCTCTTCTGTCCTCCACATGTACTACACGACATGAGTGCACTTACATACATGCAGGCATAACACTCCTACACATAAAATAAAAATAAAAAGTCGTTAAAGACCATGCAATTAGCTTGTTTCACCAAAGTTTATATACATCCCCTGTATCTCTATTTCACTGAAGGTTGTATCTGAATTGATCTTTACTCAGCAGCTGCCAAATGACTTCCCAACTTCAGCAAGCCCTCCATATTTTTAGAGTAAGAAGAGCCTTTTCCTTTCTTTCCTTCTTTCTTTTACTATGTGCTTATGTGCTATTAGTATAGACTTATTAATTCCAGAAGCTTATAACTTAATACTATACTTAACTATTTCGGTGCTCAAACAAATCAAGCCAACAGAAATCCCTTCAGAGGGCTCCTGTATCCTTATCAAATGCCCTTCATTCCTTCCCCTTCCAAATTTCTTCACTTTCAGGCATAACAAGATGCTCCAACTTTATCTTGTCTTAGCTCTAGAATTGACAATTTCTGGGAGGAATTCCTTTTTGTATTGGAGATTATGATTTGAGTACTAGGTACCATGATTTGAGTGCTAGGTGCTCGTTGCTCCTGGGAAGTCTTTATTTCCAGGCTGGAAAAATCACCTACACACACACGTGTGTGTGTGTGTGTGTGTGTGTGCATATGGAATGTAAATATACACATACATGTTTACAAATGAAATCAGGGATTTTCACTGATTCCTGCCATTCTAGTCCACTCCACATCTTCCTACCTTCATCCATCCCACAGTGTGATGTCAGTTTTCCATAACGAGAACTCACTTCCAACACCATTAACAAATATATTTCAACCCTACAATACATCTAGAATATTCTGACAATTATTTCACATGCCCAGCACAAGATGATTAAGGCATATGATCTACAAAGGTCCCTCAACTTTGCTTCACCTCACTCTGACCTTAAGTCCTCAAACACTATATTCCCATAGTCTGTGGATTCCTTCATTTTCTGTGGTCATAATACTGATGTGTTTTCATTTGCTTACGGTTTGGGTTTTTCCATCTCTCCCATCTTGTTTTAATTTTATTTTTGAATATGCAGGAGACTAGCATGCTTCTAAAAGTCAAAAATATTACACACACACACACACACACACACACACACACAAAAGCCTCACTGTGTCAGTCCCTCGAGAGTCACTCCTTTTCCCTCTTTCTAGCAAACCATCAACTTTATTATGTTCTGACTTTTCCTTCCTGTGGCTCTTTGGCAGCAATAAGCAAATGGACAAGGTTTATTTTCCTTTCTTACACAAAAGATAATACATTACAGATCTTTCTGTACATTGGAATGCTCTCATTTACTGCTTCCTGGAAAGCAGTCCATATCCAGTCACAGAAATCTCCTTCACTTGGTATTGTTTTGTATTTTATAGCTACATACTACTCCAAAGTGGTTCATTACATGTTTTTTCAATGTAATGAATAATTTCATATAGATAGATAGATAGATTGATAGATAGATTGATTGATTGATAGATAGATAGATAGATAGATGATAGATAGATAGATGATAGATAGATAGATAGATAGATAGATAGATAGATAGATAGATTGCCAAATGCTTCTATCCAGGGCTGTTCCACTTTGCATTCTCACCAGCAGTGCAGGAGAGTACCTCCTCCCATTGCCTCACCAACAGAGGGCACTGCTAAGTGTTTGAATTCTGCCTATCTGGCAGGTGAGAGATGGTATCTTATTGTACCTTTTTTACTTTCTTTTGTTTTCGAGACAGGGTCTCACTATGCAGCTCTGTCTAGCCTAGTACTTGCTATGTAAACACGGCTGGCCTCAAGCTCACAGAGATCTGCCTGCCTCTGCTTCAGAGTGCTGGGATTAAAGGCATACCCAGCCCTATTGTGCTTTTAATTTGCATAATACATAAAATTGAACAGAATTTTCTATATTTAGGGATACTTTTACATCTTTTTGTGTACTGTCCACTCCTAAATTTTGCATTTTTCTACGAGAATGTCTATCTTTCCCCCCTCTTAATATTTACTTGTTTTAAAATTTTATTAATATTGTTGGTTGGTTGGTTGGTTGACTGGTTGGTTTATGAGACAGGGTCTTGCTATGTAGCGTGGCTATGTAAAAAGCTGAGGTAGGTCAATCACTGCAAGTTTGAGGCAGCCTTGACTATGCAGTGAGTTCTAGGTTAGCCTGGACCTCATAGTGAGCTCTTGTCTCAAAAGGAAAAAAAGAAAAAGCCATTTTTGTCCCAAGGATTACAGGTATCACTTTCAACATACAATGGAGGTATCTAAGTGATTCTGTTCATTTCCTTTTTTTATTATTATTTTTTGTTGTTGTTTTTAATTTTTTTATTTTCCCAGTTAATTATTTATTTAATAACCACATACTTAGAAGAAACATTTCATTACAATATCATTGACATATTCGATAACAATTTTCTGAGCTAAGGTGCATCTTTTTCAAAATTGGCTGTAAATTTTTAGGTTTACAGCTGAATTAATACAATTATACAATAATGTACAATATTGTAACCGACTGTGACTAGTAATAATCAAGATATATAGAGATTAGAAATGCATGTGCAAACATCTTAGTGTCAATTGCATTAAAAAT
>NW_008329365.1:1593024-1593371 GCF_000622305.1 Nannospalax galili
GGGTATATTTCAATGGTAATGTTTATCACCTCTACTAATTAACATGACATAAATTTCCATGCTTCCTCCTCAAATATAATACATTTAAAAAAAATTTGTTGATTTGTGTGTGTGTGTGTCACACAGAACATCCCAAACCATCTTATTCGACAATACACCCACTTCCTAGATGGCACCCTCCCATAGCGTCCCTCCCCGCCACTAGAGCCCTTATATTCTAATATCCCTGCTACTGTCTGCTGTGTTGTCGGCATCCCCAGCCAATTCCCACTACTTGCCCTTCTGGTGAATCTAGTCAGCCTATCTAGAGGTCTTTGTTTTAGGAGGGTCAGCTGTTCCTCATCTAG
>NW_008329365.1:1593950-1601765 GCF_000622305.1 Nannospalax galili
GTCTGTTAAACATCCAAGAAGGTTAGTTCCACCAGTCTGGTACTTTTAATTACTGTGTGTTATGTAGATAAATCTTGGGCAAAGACCAGTTGTTCTCAGTTAAACCTTACCTATACATCTATTTCTTGATCTGCTATGTATAATTTGTCAGTAGGTTGTAGGAGTAATATGGTTTCCTCTGGTTTTCAAAACTAGCTAGGCATTATCTCTCGCATTGTCTCACCCCTGCACCATAGTTTTCCCACTTAAGGTGCCCCCCTTATGTGTTTGAGTGTATTGCCTGCATATAGGTAAGTGCATTTGTGTTGTGCAATGCCCACGGAGGACAGAAGAGGCTGTTGGATCCCCTGGGACTGGAGTTACAGACAGTTGTTAGCTGCCATGTGGGTGCTAGGATTCGAACCCGGGTCTTCTGCAAGAACAATGTTCCTAACCGCCAAGCCATCTTTCCAGCCCCTCATTTCCTTTTTTAAAATCATTTCATTTTTATTTCATGTGTATGAGTGTTTTGCCTGCATGTAAGTACACCCATGTTTTACAATGCCTATGGAGGTCAGAAGAGGGTGTTGGATCCCCTGGAACTGGAGTTAGAATGGTTGTTAGTCACCATGTGGGTGCTGGGAACTGAACCTGGGTCCTCTGCAAGAGCAGCCAGTGCTCTTAACCACTGAGCCATCTCTCTCCAGGCCCCTCTTTTATTAAAATTTCAATTATTTTATTGTTTGTTTGTTATGCTGGGGATTTAACCCAGACCTTGTGTATACTAGACAAGCACTCTCTACCACTAAGCCACATCCTCAGCACTGCCAGCATCTTTAAAAATGATCATTGGCATGCTTATTAGTATTACATTAAATTTATAAATGAACTTGGGAAGAAATGCATCTTGATGCTTGAGACACACTGTTCCTTCTGCTTTGGCATGTTCAAATCTGAAGTTCTGTCTTATTTACCTAGCTATCTTAGGTCAATCAATAGAATAATATTTATTGAGCAACTATTATCCTTTTGACACTACAGCAGCATCACAGAAGTGAAGTGAGCTTTATCCTCAACAGCTTAGAATATCCTGGGAAAAACAGACTAACTCGCCTAAAGCAAAGCAAGTAGTCCCAGCCCCCATGTAAAGAAGTCCCACTGCTGAACCCACCTGTAATCCAAACACTTAAAGAGGACTGAGAAGCTGAGGCCAGCCTGGGCTACAAAGAGAGACCCTGTTTTGAAAGAAGGAAGTAAGGGAAGGAAAGTGAGGAAAGAGGGAAGGACAGAGGGCGGGAGGGGAAGGAAGTGGGAGGGAAAAAGGGAGAGAGGGAAGAGGAGGAGGGACAGACAGGAAGGAAGGAAATATGGAAGGAAAAAGGAGGGAAGGGAGGGGGAGGGAGGGAGGAAGGGAGGGAGGGAGAAAGGGAGTAATGGACTGTGGGTAATGTATTGAACAGGGCAGGTCCCCATCCAGACCCGTATCCTGGGAAGCCAACAACTTTACAGAAGCTGAGAGTCATGCCTCAATATTAGCATGTGCTTATAAAATTCTGCTAGTGAGCTGGGCCTGGTGGCTCACTCCTATAATCCTAGCCCTTAGAGGCAAAGGCAGGAGGATTGCTATGAGTTCAAGGCCAGCCTCAATTACATAGTTCCAGACCAGCTTGAGTTGAAAAGTGAAAGCCTATCTCAAAACAAAAGTGTAAAAAGCAAGCTGTGGTGGATACTCCTATAATGAAATTTGGGAGGTTGACACACAAGGATTAGAAAGAAGTTCAAGGCCAGCCTCAGCTCCATAGGGAGTACAAGACCCTGTTTCAAATCAAAATAAAAACCAATCAGCTAGTGAAAGTCTCCTAGGTTTCTGGACACTGGACCTTTAGAACATCAATCCCTGCGCATATCTCTCTAGCTCTTCAGGAATGGTTTAGAGTTATAAAGTCCAGTACAGTAGCTGTTAGCCACACATAGCTATTGAACTTTTATGATGTGGGTGGTGTAACTGGGTCATTTTATTTCATTTTAATTCATTTAAATCTTAATTTTAAAATGGAAGAAGCATGTTTTCCCATTGAACCCAACTCGTCTTGGGAAGGCATTTTCATGGCATTGGGTAAGATTTCATTGTTAGCTGGGCGTGGTGGCACACGCATTTAATCCCAGCACTCAAGAGGCAGAGGCAGGTGGATCTCTGTGAGTTCAAGGCCAGCCTGCTCAACATAGTGAGTTCCAGGACAGCTGGGGCTACAGGGAGACCCTGTCTCAAAAAGACCAAAAAAAAAAAATTTCATTGTTGTGTGTCCATTTTACTGTTTTTAATGTGACTATTAGAGAATGTTAAGACTATTGTGCCTCTCAATTGTATTTCTCTTTGAGGGCAGCGGGCTAGAACCTTACAACTCAGGGTGGTCTGGTTGCCACCACCTGTCAACCATCCCTTAATCTTCAGAATTATATTTGAACGAACATCCCAGGTGTCCCTTATGTTCAGTAAGGACTAACTGAAAAACCCAGCAGGCATCTGGCCCTTGACAGGTACCCAGTATACCCCATCTCCCAGCTTGATCCTTCTGGGGGTGGGGGGAGTGGGGGAGTCGGGGGAGCAGCAGGGAGAGCCCTGCCTCCCACTGTGACATCGTAGAATAGTCATAGTAACCCAGCCCCACCCACCCAAGCTGGGGTCCTACATGAGAGGCATTCAATCTCTCCAACTCACCACTCACCTTACCCCTCTGCTGGAAGGAGGGGCCTGGTGCACCCTCTCATGCAACACCTGTGCCACACAACTGATCAAGACCCGGCAGAACAGAAGCTGAAACTTCTCACTTCAGAATTACAACAGTGAATGAGCAATCCCTCTCAGCTGACTCAAAATGTTTGTCTCGCCCAGGAGGTAGGTGCTCAGCTTCTTGAAAGTCCGTGAGTATCCAATGTTGGATGTGTACCAATTCATCAGTCTCACTTCACATGCCAAAACGTAATAGGATGACGCAAAATAAAATGAAAATTGGTTAGTCAAGTCCAACCCTCACTGATAGACCTAGTACATTCATATGTTGGCCTCTTGATTTTCTGTATTCCTCCCTTTCTCCTCTGCCTCATCTTCCTTTGCAACTTTCTGTTTCAACTTCCTTCATCCCTCCTTTTCCTGTTCTTGGGGGCTGCATAGCTCTTAGCTACAGCTCTTCTCTTTTTCTCCCATTGACGATTCCTATAGCCAGAACCTGGACTCTGGTGATGGCTTAGAAGCAGTGGCCCCAGCAAAGATGTGCATCTTCCTAGTGGAGTGAACAAGCTGGCCTAGAGGGTGGGGAGGCACCCCCACAGTCCTGTTGGATGCCAGCTGGGATCTTGGAAGGGGAACACAGTTTCCATCTCTTTCTCAGAGAATCTGGGAGAGTCTTGAGGAATCCTTGTAGACCCAGGAATCCCCTCACAGCCAGCTAAGGGGATTGGCCTTGTTCAGGGCTTAGAGCTACACCTTCCTGCTCAAAGACTCACTAAAAGAATCAAATGGCCTTCATTCTCAAAGATCTTCCATTTCTCAGGAGGGGAAGATGAATGGAAAGAACTAGAACGAATACACACATAACGACTCAGATACATGCACCCAAGCACACATGCGTGCACGCGCACACGCGCGCGCACACACACACACACACACACACATAACCAGAACAGGCTTTCCCCAATTCAGGAGGCCAAAGTGAGCCCACTATAAACTAGAGAGCCCTTAGGCAGATATGATCTGATAGCAAAAGCCAGTCAAAGTTTAGGCTTTATTATCTTTGATCTTTGGTGTTCCAGGTGAAAGACAGAGAGGCTCTGGGAGAGTCTGTGTACTAACACACACCCTTGCCTCATGTGAGCAGTAATCTGTGACTTTTGTTAAAGGTGACCAGTGACCTCTGCCCTTTTTCTGGGTAGTGCCTAGGGAAGAGTCAAGTTTCTAAGATTTGCAGGTTTTGAATACTGACTCCACCTTGTCTACCTCTGTGGCCTGAAACAAGTCAAAGACTGAATTCAAGCCTGTCTCTGACCAGGGTGTGAGGATTGAGTGGAGTCTAGCCCCCCGGCCTGATTAGCAGTCCTATGTGGGATCCTGACTAGACCTTAGATGTGCTGAGGGGTTCATGGTCCCTTCTCTCACCTACGGAAACTGGATAGCCATATCCCATCAGTCCATCAGAAAAGGACCAGGCACCAGCATGCAGGGGACAGGGAAATGCTTGATTTTGGAGTAGCAGTCAACAGTAACCCATCTGTGTACCCCAAGACCCAGTCTCTTCCCCGGGACACAGGACCCATCCCAGGAAACCTAAAAGGAAGAAACCACCAGGGCTCAGGGCCCCACCTGGCCTGTAAGTCCCCAGTGGCAGACCCAGCTTGGGCGGGGCCTTACCAAACAATTCAAAACAGGCTACCCGCGTGTTGCCCAGGCAACTGCGCCTGCTGCTAGGCAACGGGGCGCACACGTAGTAAACCCAGCCAGGAGAGTTACTCATCCGGGAAAGGGCAGGGGGGAGGGAGGGGATAGGAAAGAGGAAGGGAGGAGAAAAAGGGGAAGGGGGAGAGAAGGGAGAGGGGGAGCGCGGAGAGAGAGGGTACCCCGACAGGAGGTGGGGACGATGAGGAGAGAAGGAGCGCAAAAGATCAGAAGAGGGTGCATGCAGAGATGGAAGGGGGCAGCCCAGCCCCACCTGGAAGTAGCCGCACCCTTGGGGATCCCAATGCTCATCTGGGATCCCCAGTCCTAGAGACACACCCCCCCAGCCCTGACCAGCCCTGCCCTGAGTCATCACTCGCGTGAGCCAATTGCCCCACAAGAAGTGCAGATGTGGCTGTCCCTCTGTTTCACCAAGGACTTGGGGCTCGGAAGAAAGGCAGAAAGGCGCGGCTTCCTTTCCTGGAAATGACCACAACAGCAAAAGCCTTCAAACAATTCCATTACAAAGCGGACGGGAAAGGCGCGAGAGAGGCCCCAAGAGTCTTCCTCCGGCCCTTCCCCTTCCCACTGAACAGAAGGGAAATGGTTCCCAGCACTTGAGACCCACCTCAGGGACATCTGAGGTTGTGTGGACCCTTAGGTTAAGAACCATTAGCCTGAGGTTACAGAGCTTAATGCAGTGAGGGCATTTGGGAGGTTTCTCTTCCCCTCCCTCCTGGGGGCAGAGCCCAAAATATCCTCTAGGAAAACCTTCTTCACCTTTATCAGGAGTTCAGAGTTCCCCACTGGAGGAAAAAAATGTAATTAAAGTTCATAGGATTCTAGCTACATCATCCAAAATGACCCAAGTCCATAACCAACTTGAAAGGGACAGAACATTTCCAGCCTGTCACTGTTTTGAGTGAATTATTTGTCCCCTGGTCTCTTCGAACTATAGATAGTACTGTGATGAGATCATTACTGTTTTCTGAGCTTTGCTTGTAGAAAAGCAGGACCCTTCCCACAGGTGGGAGGAAGAAAATTGGCAGAGGATCTGCCTGTGGAAAGGACTCTCTCTGCCTGCCTCTGGACCTCTGGAAGTCTTTTGTGACTTCCCATTGCTTTTGTATATGAACTGAGAAGAATCCTGTCTGTGTTAGGCTGTTTGGACACATTTTCACTGACCGACAGGCTTTGTAGTGGGATTCATGTCTTGTTGGCCTTACAAACCTCCTTTACATCTTATGGATGTAAACACAATGCTAGATCTCAAGAATTCAAGGATCAGTAACATGTAAAACATGGCCACTGGTACTATATGCAGTGACTTAGAGTCAAATGACTGAGACAGGCAAGTCATGCAGTGAGTTACATGGAAGGTGCATGCATTGGCACATGGAAACACAGAAAGCAGGATCTCACGCATTAGCCAGTGACAGCCAAAACATTTAAATTCCACTCAAGTCTGTTGTCTGTTGAGTACCAGGAGTTAAAAGGGCATGGGTCAAGAATTCTGGCTGCTGGGAACATGAGAAGCTCCCACCAGGCAGGGCAAACAAGATGTCAGGATGGGTGGTATTTAAAAACAATTTTAAAAATCCCACTGGATCCCTTAGCCCGAGGCCCCAGGTGCTGTGGAAGTGCTGTAGCAGGCTCTTGCTCTGGTTCAGCATTCTTACCCATCTTTTAATCACCTCTAATCTGCAGCGTACTCACAAAACAATAAATTGAGTTTCTAGCTACAAAGTGTGTGTGGCTCAAGAGCATTGCCTTTCCTTATGCACATCCAGGAAAACTGGTTCCATACAGTACAGGGAACAGTGACTGAGGACCTTATCAAATGAAGGTGAATCCCAGCCCTTGGCAGTGTGACGTCATAAATGATGAGGTGTATACATATCCCTGTAGAAGTCACCCTGAAATCGTTAACAGTTCAGCATACCGTGGTTAAGCGTGGGTTTATTATTTGTGTCTATAATGAGTTGTGAGTTTCTGAGCCTAGCATAATTATATTTGTTACATTGACCAGCAATTACTGTTTCTATTCTAAGAGAGGAAAGGGGATGGTGGGGGTGGTGGGGGGGTAGTTCCATGTCCAAATTACAATTAAAGGAAGTGAATGGGATACTGGGCTCTGATTTTTGTGGCCGGGCAGAGAAATTCGTGTTTGTCAAAAAGAGGAAATTAGACATTGGAGCCCAAGGTCCTTGGGGAGAGAGAGCCCAAGACTTGGTCATAAGCAGCCAGCCACACAAAATGCACAGCCTAGGAATGGGTGGACCCTAGTTTTTGTGGAGCCCTAAACCAATATCTTGGAAGCCTTCTTTGAGAAAAATAATGCAAAATTACAAATCTGAATTAGGTAACAGGCCTTGGGAAGCAGCCCAAATAAGTGGGGGAGTAAGGAGCTGGTTTCATAAGCTTCACTAAATCTACCTCTGGGCCTCCTCATGTAACACACTCAAGACTCTGCCACTCCCATCCCCTTTTCCCTGGAGAAGGCAAACTTTAGGCTATTAAGGCTTCGGGGGTGCGGTTTATGAGCAAAGGCAATAAAAGATGAAGACACAAGGCTGTGCCAAACTGTGACTCAAGGCGGGATATGAAAAGCGTCTGCAAGTATTTGAAAGGTGGAAACTCGGAGAAGGGAAAAGAATTGCTCACTGTTCCAGGGTGGAGAGGGAATGAGGAGCCAATTAAGGAGAGAAAAATGTGCACAAAACGCATCAGGAAATGTTAGCTAACTGTATTTTCTGATACTGTGGAGTTGTGTTTCCCATGGGAAGTATTTGAGAAGCTATTGAGTCACTGAGAACTGGAACTGGCCACCAACAAAAATGTGCTATAGGAAATCCTACAAAAGGTCCTCCAGGGAGCGGCTGGATGCCCCTGAAGTTCATTCGCAGCCCTGCATTCCATAAGGCTGACACATGGCGGTCTGTAGATTAGTATTTGGGGAGGAAGTCAAATGAAGGGAGGGGAACAAATCTACAGGCCAGAGCAGCCGCCTCCACCCACATTTGCTGACCTATGGAAAAAGCAAGGACAGAAGAGAAAAATTATGAGGGGATAGCGCCACCCAGCGATGTGAGCAAACCATGTGGTCGGGAAAGCCGATTCAAGTGCAAAATGGAACCACAAAATCCCTGTCCTCTCCCAAAGCAGAACAAGTTGTATCACAATGAATAAAGGGTTGCTTGGGTAATACCTAAAATATACCTGGGGGGGCTGTGAGATGGCTCAGCCGATAAAGGTGCTTGCTTCTAAGCCTGACAACCTGAGTTCAATCCCTTGGACCCATATGGTAGAGGAGAGAACTGACTCCTGCAGTTTCTCTGTCTCTCTCTCTCTCTCTGTCTCTCTCTCTCTCTCTCTCTCTCTCTCTCTCTCTCTCTGTCTCTCTCTCT
>NW_008329365.1:1601784-1609643 GCF_000622305.1 Nannospalax galili
AATTTTGAAAACAAAAGCTGGACATAGGCACATGTGCATCAGATTTGCTTGGTAACATCAGTCTGGGAAAACTATATAACATACTGCACAAGAAAAAGCCCAGAGAGAGGCATTTTGCTAGAGTGTGGACTTGTTCCTGCACTCAAGTGAAAGGGAGCCTGTCTGCCTTTGATTCCCTAAACTATTAATAACTGCACAACTATAGACTGGCAAAGACATGACAGATATATCCTGGCCTAAACCAGAAGAGGCAGAGGCAGGACAGGCTAGAGTTTTGTTAACAGTATGCCCAAAGTGAATCAAGCAGGTGTCACTTTACAGTAATTCCCTGTGTACACATTAGGAGCCTTCTTAAATGACTGATTCCTGGGTCTCAGTCCAAAGTTACTATAGACTCTCTGAGACCCAGGAATTTTCATATTTTCCAAACTTCCTCAGGTTGTTTCTCAATCCTTAGTCAAAACTGAGAATGACTGACTGCTTCGAAATAAAGGAGATGTCTTTAAGAAATTTACAACCAAGACAAATAATTGCAGCAAAATATCAAAAGTGTTATGGAGGGCTGGCGAGATGGCTCAGTGGGTAAACGTACTTGCTGCCAAGTCTGAACACCTGAATTCGGTTACCAGCATCTACATGGTAAAAAGAGAGAATCAAATTCTGCAAAGCTGTCCACTGACCGCCACACATGACCCATATACACATAACATTAGAAAAAGGGAGGTTATGAGAGAGGCAAAGTGTTACAAGGACAGAAAGAAAAGAAACATTTTTCAAAGAATCAATGGCATTTTACAGTGAAATTAAGAGGCAGTTAACAAGGTCAAAAGAGACTGAGGACATTCTGAGTAGAAGGAAATACGTCAACAGCATTAAGGGAATCAGAGCAGCTGTGGAACACAATTACCATGTACAATTTTTAGGCAGAAAAAAAAATTGCATTTTGGGCTGGGCATGGTGGCACACACCTTTAATCCCAGCACTTGGGAGGCAGAGGCAGGAGGATTTCTGTGAGATCGAGGCCAGTCTGGTCTACATAGTGAGTTTCAGACCAGCTTGGGGGAGGGGGTATAAAATATTCCTTTCTTGAAAGTTGGGAAATGGTATACACTGTACAGCCAGAGCAATACCGACCCTAGAGCTTATCTCCAGTCCTGCTGCACCCTATCCTCACCCCCATTTCCACCCAACATTTTTCTCTCCACACTCCATGTGGGAGTCTCTATAACACAACTTGGATGGTGAAGACCACCCATGGAATCAGCTATTCCATCTGTGGCTCTTGAAGTCCTGACATTGCAGTGCTTCCTCCAAAGGATGAAAAACTTAGGAGAATGGGGACTGGTAATGGTGGATCTATGGATCCCTAATATTTTGTGTTGTTATAAAATCATTGCCCCATCCAATCACACCACTTATCTAGGGAATGGCAGGCAGAGGGAAAGCAAGTCATCCTTTACTTTTTACAGAAAGTGTCCCCCTGCAAATGCAGATCCCTGCTGCTCTATACTGAATCCCAGAGCCCCATTGGCAAGCTTTCTGGCATAATCTCCCAGAACAGCTGGGCTGTGATTGTACTGTCAGTCATTAAATGCCCGTGTTCACTGTAACACAGCATTTAATCAAGAGGCACTCCAAAAAACTATGAGATAGACAGGGAGGGGTGAGGAAACAAGGGAGGAAGGAGGGGGAGGGAAGGCAGCTTACATTCTTGCTACACTAAACCAAAGGGACTTGTGCAGATGACATCCTTCCATCCTTCCAGACAGGCTACAAGACACTGACCGTGGCCAAGGTAACCAGCTTCACCCCCCGCCCCCACACACACCCTTTTATTGCTCAGGAGATATATTTGCACCTGGTATCTTTTATAAGAGGGTCTCTTGACCCATTGTCCTTACTGGCCGCACACTAAAGTGTTTTTCAGTTAATGTGCATTGACGCAAGGATGACTGGAATATTGGTACCTGTGTACTTCCACTCAGTCTCTTTTCAAGAGACACCTTGGGAAAGGGAACTGTCAGTGTATGCAAAGATAGAGCTTTTCTTATGGCTATATCCAGGATCCTTTTAAGGAGACTATTGAAAATGAGATTTGGTTCTTCCAATTCAAGGAGTATCCGAATCAGCTATAGAGAAAAGGCGTATGACAAAAGATGTGGCATGATGGGTGTTGTGGTAATTCTTGAGAATGCTCCCGAGTGGCATATTCTTTCAACTATCAAGAAGGGAATTCTTGGGGCTGGGGAGATAGCTCAATTGGTAGAATGCTTGCCTAGAAATGCACAAAGCCCTGGGTTCAGTCCCCAATATAAACTCAGCATAGTGGCATATGCCTGTAATCATAGCACTTGGGAGATGGAGGCAGGAGGATCAGAAGTTCAAGATCAACCTCAAGATGTATAGCCATAGACAATGTAAGGCCAACCCATACTATGAGTCCCTGTCTCCATCAAAGAGAGGAAGGAGAAAGAGGGGAGGAAGAGGGGGGATAGAAAAGGGGAAAGAGGAGGGGGAAGAGGAGGGGGAATAGAAGGAAGAGGATAAGAAGAGGATTTTGAGTGGGGTGTCCTCAAGCCTATCCTTGGTGGACAGTCTTTCTAGAAAGAGTCTCTAGAAAGAACTAGTTCAAGTTCTTTATCCTTTGTTTCTCAAATCAACTCTTCCTTAATGTGTCATCTTAGTTGGTGTCACAAGGTGTGTGTACTTTAGTGTAGAGTTCATTTTTTTTTCATTTCTGAATAACCTGGAGAAAAGTTTATAAACACGTGTAAGTTGAAATGGATTAAATGTGGAGTCAAGATCAAAACCAACTAAGATTGAAAACAATTGTTAAAATTGAACCCTGAGGGGCTGGAGAGATGGCTCAGCAGCTAAGAACACTGGTTGTTCTTTCAAAAGACCCGGGTTCATATCCCAGCACCCACATGACAGCTAACAACTCCAGTCCTAGGCATCCGACAGCCTCTTCTGACCTCCACAGGCATTGCAGGACACAGGTGCACTTACCTACATGCAGGCAATACACGCATACACATAAAATAAAGATAATAAATAAAAAAATTTTTTTAAGTTTAAAAATATTTGAACCCTGACATCAGAAGAGATTTGGGATCTAAATCTTTAGTTGGGTCTTTGGACAGAATGATGGGTGAAGATGTGCTACTTGGACGTTTATTTCCTATTCAAACAATTGATCATTAGAAAGGTCGCCCACCACAGAGATAATTGCACATCCGAATCTAATATAGTATTCACCACAGTGAAGCGATTGAACGAGCCTAGCTGACTAACTAGAGATGAGTAAAGAAAATGAGGTTCATATACGCAATGGAATTTTACTCCGTTGTGAACAAAAATGAGGGGATGACATTTGCAGGAAAAATGGATGGAAATGGAAAATGATGTTAAGTGAAAGGAGCTAAACCCAGAAGGAAAAATACCCCATGCCTTCCCTCATACGCAGATCCTACATTCTAAGTTTATGTACGGATACATATGTCGGGGACTCTCGGTCATGAAACAAGAAAATGGATCATGGGGGGGGGTGGATTTCAATGGAAGAAGGGAAAACACAGGTGATAGAATACATGTACTGTAAAAACTGAAGAGGGACTGTCGGAGAGAGGAAAGGACCAAGCACAACGGCAGTGGGACAGGGAAGAGGATCAAGAGCAAAGTATTATAAAAATGTCACAGTGAAACCAACTGCCTTGAATGATAATTTAAAAAAAAATAATGATGATAATAAAAGCCTGATGTGGAGGCAGAAGCAGGCAGATCTCTGTGAGATGAAGGTCAGCCAGGTCTACATAGCCAGTTCTAGGTCAATTGGGGCTACAGGGAGACCCTGTCTCAAAAAACAAACTCATAAAATATTAGAGAGGGAAGCTCATATTAATAGAACAAAGAAGCCAATAGTTTGGGAACTAAAAAGAAGAAAATATCCTTTCTGAATGGAAAATCATGTGACAATAGAATCCGGAATATAAGATCTCTCCTACTCCCATATTATGTTTGATTGACTGACTGACTGACTGACTGACTGACTGACTGACTGATGATTTTGTCCTCATTCAAGGTCACCCAGAGTCTTGCAAAGACTAACATTTCTTTGTGGAGTTAATTTGCTGAGTACCTTTTTTAAAAAAAAATCACATTAGTGTGCTGGCACACGCCTTTAATCCCAGCACTCAGGAGGCAGTGGCAGGCAGAGCTCTGTGAGTTCAAGGCCAGCCTGGTCTCCATAGCGAATCCAGGCCAGCTGGGGCTACAGGGAGACCCTGTCTCAAAAAGACCAGAAAAAAAAATCACATTAGGAAATTACTTTGCGGAAGTCATCTATTCCTATGTTTTGAAATGAACGCATGCTTCTTCCTGCCCCAAATAACATGCACTTTGTGTGTGGTATGCACTGCTTTCATCTCTGGAAATTTTAAAGGTTCTAAAGGGTCATGGTCTTAAGCTGAAGTCTTCTGCTAAGCTGGGGGTGGACACACAGATTTGTGACTTATTTGGCTCTGGTATTATTTACATCTCTTAAGCTAAGCAGATTTAGGTCTGATTAATTCTGATATGAGAGATCCCCCGCAAGCTCAAGATGGTTTCCTTCAAGAACCATCTGGCAGGTTAGCACAAGCTTCTCTTGTTCTCCAGGTATTAAGTGAACTTCACACAGCACTCAAGGCTGCTCACAATTATTTTTCTAAATCAAATCAATCCAAACCACTACTCAGCAAGGTTGATAACTTTAACGCTGGTCTTGTTTTGTTTTGTTTTGTTTTGTTTTGGAGACAGTATCTCATGTAGCCCAGGTTGGCTTCAAAACCGCTAAGTAGCTGAGGGTGACCTTGAATTCCTGATTTTCCTGACCTTGAATTTCCTGATTTGCCTTTACTTTTCAAGTTCTGGGACCACAGTGTATACCACTGTACCCAGTTTATGCAATGCTGAGGATCAAACCCAGGACTTCATGCATACAAGGCAAGCACTCTATCCCAGCTGAGCTAGATCCCACTGCCATCTTTTATCCTGAAGGTTTCAGTTTCCATCTGCTGACCTGGGGTGATCCAGTTAAACATTCAGAAGTAAGGCATGTTTCCCTCATTTCAGAGATCAATAGTCTACAGCACAGGAGAAGAGCATGCATAACTCACTTTGGGACAATAACAACTAGCTCAGAATGTCAGTGCTCTATCTTTGAAGACAAAACCAAAAATAATTACTATGAAGAGGAATGTGAGTGCTTCCATTTTAAGGTTCTGAGGACTGAAGCCAGGGTCTTGTGCATGCTAGGACAGCACTCTACCAGGGAGCTACAGCCTCAGCCCATTGTTTTTGTAAACCATATAGATTACAGCCTCCAAGGTCTAATCCCATTCTGACAGAGGTTGTTGCTTACCAAACATCAACTCAGACAGACCTCAATTTGCCATTTAGTACTGTGATGTACGAAACACTGTGCTAGGTGCTGTGAGGAAGAATAAAATGAAAACATCATGTTGTGGGGTGTGATGGTACACACCTTTAGTCTCAGCACTCGGGAGGCTTTGTCCATCCAAGGGCACCAGCTGGCGCTGCAGCAGAGAACACACACACTATAGGAGGGATCCCGAGGGGACCCTCCCTCAAGGTGCGCATGCACACATTCCCTAGGCCTGCACACACGATGCTCACCTTCCAAAGCAGAGATGGATTTTCCCCTCTCACGTCCAGTTCACTCTGACTTCAGGATCCTTCATGATAAAAATCACCCATCTGGTATCACCTTCTGTGAACCATCTATCCTGTCCAGTGTCCAGCCCCACCCCATCCCCGCATCACTCTGCCTGTGCAAATCACTTTGAAGCTTGTTTTCTGGAAGGGCCACACAGTCCGATTTAAATGACCACCATCACGGCAGTGCTTGCTCCCTGCCACTTGACAGCACAGCTTCCACCGGGCTGGGCTCCTGGAGAAAAGACCCAAGAACTTTGCCCATCAGTGTAGAAGGGAAATGTATCTACACAGTGAATGGGGCACTGACAGCAGGTGCTCCAGCTCCCATCTCCTCCACTTGTGCTTGTGTGTTACAGATGGAACTCCCGAAGGGCTGCTCTGGCCAACGGACCTTCTTTTCTGCCATCCTCAGCATGCTATCACTCGGCCTCTCCACACCATCTCTGCTCAGCAGTGAATGGTTTGTGGGCACACAGAAGGTGCCCAAGCCCCTGTGCGATGGGCAAGGTCTGGCAGCCAAGTGCTTTGACATGCCGATGTCCTTGGATGGGGATGTCACCAACACATCAGTCAAGGAGGTGGTACAATACACCTGGGAGACTGGAGATGACAGCGTCTCCTTCCTTACCTTCCACAGTGGCATGTGGCTGTCCTGTGAGCAAACCATGGAAGACCAAGGTAAGGCCTTCACATAAGCAGCCCAGCATGATCAGATTTTTAAGTTACATTTTTATTAGTGTGTGCGTGTGTGTGCGAGCATGCGCATGTACAAACGCACACACACAAGTGTATGGTGCACATGTGGAGATAAATAGGACAACCTGAAGGAATCAGTTCACTTCCATGTAAGTCCCAAGGATCAAATTCAAGGGGTCAGGCTTGGCAACAGGCACCTTTATTCACCTGCCCTTAAAAAAAAGTTTGGGGCTGTAGAGATGGCTCAGTGGTTAAGAGCAGTGGCTGCTCTTGCAGAGGACCCAGGTTTGGTTCCCAGCACCCACATGGCAGCCTACAACCATCAGTAACTCCAGTTCCAGGGGATCTCATGACCTCTTCTGGCCTCTGCGGACATTGTACCACACAGGTGCACTTACATACATGCAATCAAAACATACACATAAAATAAAAAATAAATCAAAAAATGATAAACTATTAATATTTGTATTGATTGATTTATTAACTGATTGATTGTTTTTTGAGACAGTATCTCACTCTGTAGCCCAGGCTATCCTAGAAATCACTATGCTCCTGGCTGACCTGGAACTTGTAGCAATCCTCCTGCTTCAGCTTCTTTAAGTATTTGTACTACAGATACGAGATACCACACCAGGCTGGGACAGGAAATGTTGGGTTTTTAGACAGGTAAAGAAACTCTGATTAGGCCAGAAAAGAGCCGGGCAGCCACGGGAAGGTCCACACATCCCTGAACCAAATGCGCCTCACGCCCAAACCCTACTTTATATTAGCCTCTTTCCATGGCCCCTTTTAACAACATCAAAAGTCCCTGTGGCTCCTCAGCTCCTCCAGCTTTTACAGACCTGCAGGTTTAACCCAGCATTAACCTTAAGGCTTTTAGGCCTCTCACAGAATAGAGCTATAGATGCTGTTCGGAAGCAAAACAAGAAAAGATTACAGAAACAACCCTGGTTCTCCCCAACTGGAACCATATATAAATAACCTCATATAAATAACCTCATGTCTGTGGGCCTCCATTTTCCCATTTGTGAGATGAAAAGGATCATGGTAGATATCTCTAAAGCCTATTCCTTACTAAATAAGGGTTACTGTTACAACTTAAAAGGCAAAGGAGAACTGGGGCAATTGAACTGAGTTCAATACTGGCTTGAGCTGAGTTCAAGAACATCCTGAACTACCCAGTGAGACCCTATCTCAAAAAAACCGAGGATTGGAGATGTAGTACAGTGACTGCGTTGCCTGCTTAGCATGTACAAGGCCCTGTGTTGGATTCCCAGCACTGCAAAACAGATAGATAGATAATAGATGATAGATAGATAGATAGATAGATAGATAGATAGATAGATAGATAGATAATAGATAGATGATAGATAGATGATGGATGATGGATGGATGGAGATAGATGATTGATAGATAGATAGATAGATAGATAGATAGATAGATAG
>NW_008329365.1:1609726-1630875 GCF_000622305.1 Nannospalax galili
GGATAGATAGATAGATGATAGATAGATAGATAGATGATGGATGATGGATGATGGATGGATGGAGATAGATGATGGATAGATGATGGATAGATAGATGCTGATAGATAGATAGATAGATAGATAGTAGATAGATGATAGATAGTAGATAGATGATGGATAGATGATAGATAGATAGATGATGGATAGATAGATAATGATAGAATAGTAGATAGATGATGGATGATAGATAGATAGATGATGGATAGATAGATAATGATAGATAGATAGATAGATAGATAATGATTGATTGATAGATCATAGATTGATAATCCTGTAAGAATGTCCTGGAAGAGTTACAGATTCTCCAATAGAGATAGATAGATGATAGATAGATAGATGATAGATAGATGGATAGATGATAGATAGATAGATAGATGATGGATGATGGATCATAGATTGATAATCCTGTAAGAATGTCCTGGAAGAGTTACAGATTCTCCAATAGAGATAGATAGATGATAGATAGATAGATGATAGAGATAAATGATTGATAGAGATAGATAGATGATAGATAGATATAGATAGATAGATGGATGAGAGGTAAATGATAGATGGTAGAACAAACACTAAAGATGTACTCCAAATATTTACTATTACAAAATTATATTAAGCATTTTCTTCTTTTCATTTGCTTTCTAAATTTCCCATAATAAGCATTTGGTTTTGTCTTTTTTTGTTGTTTTGCTTTTGTTTTTTGGAGACAAGTCTCACATAGCCCAGGCTGGCCTCAAGCTTGCTATGTAGTCAAGGATGACTGAACTGATCTTTCTGCCTCCACCTTCCAAGAGATAATGATTGATTGATAGATCATAGATTGATAATCCTGTAAGAATGTCCTGGAAGAGTTACAGATTCTCCAAAGTCTCCAGCTACTCACTGAAAGCACTGCACGAATACACTAACTAGTCAATGTGTATTCCTTAGATTAGAAGAAATGACTCCTGACTCTGCCTCCTCCTCTATCCTGCTCAGAGCTTTCAGAGGTCGCAGTGGGGTTTGGGAAGAGAGGGCTTGGTGGTGATTTGTTTCCTAATGCCCCCATCATGTTCAATTTGAGATTGCTACTGCCACCAAAATGGGCTAAGGCAGAAAAAGATGGAAGAGAATTAAAAGTGTGTGTGTGTGTGTGTGTGTGTGTGTGTGTGTGTGTGTGTGTGTGTGTGCCCTAACACTGCTCCAGCCACATGTCTGCAAACAATTTAGAGCCATTTAGTCCTGCATCAAAAGGACTTGTTACCAGGACAGGAAATTGAACACTAACCTGCGCAGGTGCTCTCAAGAAAGCATAATCTTCACAATGAAAAATGAAGACCAGAAAGATGAATCTTGAATGCCTCCATTTGCATGCGGGACTGCGGCGCGCTCTGGGCAGGCACTGCGTTCAAGCAAATAAAGCAGGGCTGGGTGTGAGCTGGGAAGTCTCCATCCTCACAGTCCAAGGGAGCCCCGCATGACCTTGACCCTTGTGTGTTTCAGGGGAGAGGTGCCGAAGTTTCATTGAACTCACACCACCAGCCGAGAGAGGTGAGAAAGGACTACTGGAATTTGCCACGTTGCAAGGCCCATGTCACCCCACTCTCCGATCAGGAGGGGAGTGGTTGATGGAGAACGCTTTCCTCCCCGACTTGCCTTTGGGGCCCGTGGCAAGTATGTGTTACTAAAGAGTTTAGTAACCACTGGGGGCCTCTCTGGATCTAAACTGCGCTGTGACTTCTGGCTTTTCTCGTCCTCTGAGCCGCAAAGGATGATAGGAAATCTAGACCTAACTCCCATTCATATGTAGGAATGTAAAACCCAAACAGCTGGGATAATTGAAGTTCACAAATAGAAAAAACACCTGCAGTTCTAACCAAGAAAACAACTTGAAAAGCTTATGGAGGTTTTTTGTGGTTTTGGATTTTTGTTTTCTTGAGATAGGATCTCAGGTAGTCAGGCTGGCCTTGAACTCTCTACCCTGCTGCCTCTGCCACCTAGTAGCGGGATCACAGGTTGGTGTGCCACCATGCCTAGCTTTTAAAAGAATAAAATAAGCTGATGTGGTGGCACTCACCTTTAGTCCCAGCACTCAGGAGGCAGAGGCAGGTGGATTTCTGTGAGTTCCACCAGCTTGGTTTACATAGTGAGTTCCAGGCCACCTGTGCCTACAGGGAGATCCTGTCTCAAAAAGACCAAAAGTTAAAATAAAATAAATAAATAAAATAAAAGGGGAAGGCATGAGAGGTTAAGGGAAAGGAGAAAAAAAGGAAATAAAACTTATCCCCCCAATTAAGGAAAAGGACAATTTAGCTAAGTTCTGTCCCCACGTGGTTTATGAAAATGGGACGATCTTTCTTATGAGTCACCTTAGAAGTATTTACAGCCCATCACATTTGATGATGAAACGTAGGTTCTGCACAGAAACGAGGTTCTAGTTTCAGCTTTGTCTCTCTCCCCCTCCTCCTGTCACCTCTGTGGGCTCCCGAAGCTTGTGTTTATGGTGGTTATTAACTGTCAGGGTGGGGTTCCTTCTCCTGTGGCCTCTCACAGAGATCCTCTGGCTGTCACTCGGAGTCCAAATCACCTACATTGGACTTCAATTCATAAGCTTCCTCCTGCTACTGACTGGCCTGCTGCTCACCGGGAACCCTGGCTGCGGACTCAAGCTGAGCACCTTTGCTGCTATTTCCTCTGTCCTATCAGGTGAGTGACCTCAGGTGAGTGACCCTAACCCTAACCCTAACCCTAACCCTAACTTAGTAGTGCACATCTATAATCTCAATATTCCTGCAGTGAGATGGGAGGTGGAGGCAGGAGAATTCCTGGAAGCTCATAGGTCAGCTAACCTGGGGTATGCAGTGGTAAACAGCCTGGTATGGTAGCGCATGCCTTTAATCCCAGCATTCAGGAGGCAGAGGCAGGCGAATCTTTGAGTTCAAGGCCAGCCTGGTCTACATAAAGAGCTCAAGCCCAACCAGTACTGCATAGCATAGTGAGACCCTGTCTCAAAAAACCAAAACCAAAAGAAACAAGAGAAATACTGCCTCAAAGAAGGTAGAAGACTGACACATGAGGTTGTCCTTTTTGACCTCCACACATGTGCTGAGACAAGTGTGCTCCCACACTCACACACACATATCACATACACACATATACACATGAAGGTGAAATAAAGGAAAACTATTGGGGCTCAGACTGCAAAAGCTCCACCAGCAACATCACAGCTAAATCTACTGTCAGATCAACAAATAGGAACGGACAGTACTGCCATCACCTGGCTTTAACTGGAGTTTGGCCTCATGGCAGGGAGTTTGAGGGGTTTGGCTCTCCAAGTCTTTAGGAATGTGTTTGATACAGTTCCCTGGAGTCATTTTTTCTTTCAGGAATCCACCCAGCTTCTGTTTGTGTCCAGTTTCCATTATAAACTGTCCTGTGCCAAGAACCACAGTTTTCATAGTAATCAAATTCCACTAGTGCAGTGTGTAATACCTTCAGATCTGTAGTAACTATTTTCATGAATGACTTAACTTTGGGGACCCTAAGACTACTAAGCTCAAAACAAAGGCAGGTGGAGGAGGGATGATTACTTCCAGCATCAGAGTAAAGGAAACTTTTTGGCCAAGTACATGTAGGAATAAAAGAGGAAGTTGTGGGTGCATTAGGCTATCCCACCACATAGAACAGAGCTATGGCTATATGGGATCTTAGAGGTTTTACAAGGGTAAACATACAAACACAACACTTCCACCACCATGACACACAGCACAACAGCTATAAAAGATCACAACACTGACAATCAAATCAATGAAATTAAATGCAGCGAACTCCTCATCTGATCTTAGTCCTTGTGAATCATTCTCTTTGATTACAAAATGGAGTTCTCCTGTCCACGGTAAACCTACCAGCAGCATGGTAGATAGCAACATACTCAGGCCCCTAAGTCCCTGAAAAGGCACAGGCCTAGGCTGTAGTAGGAAAGATGGCGGTCTTCTTTCAATATAGTCAGGCCCTTACTGTCCCTTCTTTCTGTTTGTCCCCAGCACTGCCTGGGTTTCCTTCACCTGCTGCATGGCATCAGCAGCCACCACCTTCAACATCTACACAAGGATGGCTCTGGAGTTCAAGTGCAGGCACAGTAAGAGCTTCAACGCAAATCCCAATTGCCTGGTGCATCACCACCAGTTTCCCTCCACAGCTGCCCACGTAGGGGGACCTTTGACCAGTTGCCATCAGTACCCCAACCACCCTATCTGCTCTGTCTCCAAAGGTGTTGACTTCTACTCAGCGCTCCAAGACAAGGGATTTCAACAGGAGACCAGCCAGGAGCTAAGAGAAGTGGCTGGGTCATGTGTAGAAGAGCAATGTTAGGAGCTAAGTGGATTGAAGGAGAGGGTTGAACCCTTCCATATGTGTTTGCTTAATAACATCTGCTTAAGCCAAAGTGTCTCCTGAGCATGGTTTTTAGAAGCTAATAGTAGAGTATCTTCAAGCTAAGTCCAGAGTGGCTTTACCACTGCACCTTTCCCTCAAAGCTGTCCTGTTTTATCCATCTCTTGTATCTTTGTATCCACAATCCCCAGCCCTTCTTTACTGATTGCTTATGCACTAGGTTCTGGACTAAATACTTTTTAGAAGGCAAGTGAAATACAGCTCCTGCCTTTAAGGGTCTGATGAATCTGGTCATCTGTCTAGAAATTGAAGAAATGCAGGTAAGCAAATTAGTGGTGGTTTATCTGTGTCTTTCACATTTGCATACTAGTGTCTTATGTCCACATAGTATGTAGTAATAAAAGTACTGTTAAATGGGCTGGTAAGATGACTCAGTAGCAAAAAGCACTTGCTGTGTAAACCTCGCAGGCTGAATTCCACCCCTGCATCCCATGGTGGAGGAGAGAACAGACTTCCAAAAATTGTCCTGTGATCTCCATGTGCACATTGTGGCACACACATGCCCACACTCACATGCATCATAAACACAATAATAAAATTTAAAAAAATAAAGATATTATTAAATATTACCCTTGAAGGGCCTGGCATTGGTAGCACATGCCTTTAATCCCAGCAGAGGCAGAGGAAGAGGCAGGTGGATCTCTGTAAGTTCAAGGCCAGCCTGATCTACCTACTAAGTTCCAGGCCAGCCAGGGCTGTATAGTGAGACCCTGTCTCAAAACAAAAACAAAAACAACCCCCGCCTCAAAAAAACAACTAAACTAACTTTAAGCAGGGCCTGATGGCACATGCTTTTAACCCCAGCACATGGGAGGCAGAGACAGGCCAATGTCTGTGTAATGGAGGCCAGCCTGGTCTCCATAGTGAGTAGCCAGCTATGGCTACAAGGAGGCCCTGTCTCAAAAAGACCAAAAAATACATTTTTATATAATATATATTGTTTTATATTATCACATTAATATATGATATAGGACATGATCTATTATAATATATATTACCCTAGAAGCCATTAGGAGGGTAGAATGACATGAGACGTCTCCTATAGCCTACAGGGTCAAGTTCACTTGTAGAAATGGGCCTCTCAGGTTCCCAGAGGAGACTAAGTGAATGACTTGGGCAGAGGCTCCTCTGGAAACCCTCCTGCTCAGGAGTTCTCAGAAGCTGGCCATACTATTTCCTCTAATAGGAAGGAGACCGTCCTTATTAGCAGGAAAAACGAGAACGCTACACAGGTATATTCCTGTACACAGCATTTATTTGTTCTGTTACAGTTCACATTTCAAACAGTGCTTTCTGACAACAGACCAGCTGGCTCCTCTTTCATAAGGACATGGACAGCAGTTCACATTCCTGGGGTTAGCTAGTATCACCACACCACATCTTTGAGACTGGTGAAGATGTTGTGGCGGGCAGAGGGGAGGACTTGGAAGGAAAGGAGAGGCTGAGAGGAAGGAAGACCCTTGCGTTTGAAGAGCAGATGACTACTTCTAAGCAGTAGTCATGTCAGTTTTGCTGGCACCATGTTGAGTGCTTCAAATCTTGGATATGTGGGTAGGCAGCTGTCCACAAAGAACAGGAAGTTTAGGGAGGCATCTGATAGGAGACCAGCACCCACACTGGTCAGATGAAGTTTCCTCAATCCTCAGCCACCTTTCTGTACAAGCTGTGGCAGGAAGTAAGCCTAGAGTTTTCACTGCACTTAACAAGGAAGAGATCCGAGCTTCTAATAAGGAAAGGTTGTATTTCTCTAAACACCAAGAATTCTGTGATATTGTCTGTCTGAGCTTCCTCATATCTGAGACTTAGCCTACATAAACACAGTGCTCTGCCCCCAAACAATCCCACCCAACAGATCTTCACTGGGCATCTTTGCATTCACTGCTTCCTACACTGGCTGGCTTCCCAGAGTATCAACACAGCAGAGAACACATCATGTCTAGGGGGATCGCCTAGGCCATAGGACCTAGGCCTGACCATGCAACTGTCACTTCTGTCCACTATAGACTACTCAGAAGTCTATAAGCCAAACTGTAGCCTACCCCCTTTTACCTAAGGAAATTCAACTTCCTAGAAATGAATCTAGAATAATCTCCAGACTCCACGTACCTCTGAACTATTCCCCTTCCCCAAAGCTAAGCTTGTCCCCACATGACTTCCAAATGTTGAAACCAAGTATACTTTTAGGGTCTTAAGACAGAGGGGCCAATAAGCCTGGTAAGGCCAATCTGCAGGATAAACGGCTACCAACTTCCTGTCAAACCGTAACACCTATCAGTGGACAATTCATAGATATCCCCTTAGATCTGGGATCTGCAGTGTTCTGGGGTTTCTTCATTAACACAAGCTTAAAAAATGCAAAACCAAGTAAGGAGAAAACCTAGTTTTCATTGAGGAACAAGTTATCAAAATTACTCAGGAAGAAAAGTACGTTTTCCATTGGCTACCATGGGACTATTTGGCATATTAGACAATGACCTAGAAATTGAGGAGAATCAAACTTAATAAAGGCCACAAATCTATACAGGAGAAGGGGGAAGTAAGTGGTAGAGATAATTCTAAAGAACATAATCATTATAAAAGTTACAGTATTTACATAAGAATTTTCTCAGAATATAATGCTTCAAAGGCTCCACAAGGAAGAGTACAGGGCAAAATAGTTGCATACCAGACTTCAAGAAGCAAAAGTCCAGAAACATATCCCTGAATAAAAGAGAAAGCAAAGGGGAAAGAGATGACGAGGATGCTCTAGAGAAAGTGCTGAGGCAGCAGAGCAGAGATGCAGCCAGGACAAGGCCATGGGATTCTTCCAACGCTTGAGTGAAGGACAGTGCGCACAGAGCCTTCGGTAACTACTGTAGAGCAAAGATCACAGCTGCAGAGCCATCAAAAACTCATAGGGTACAACATAGGGACCTGGTCAAAGGACAGTCACCAAAACCCTCTCTTGATCCCGTTGTGATAGAAGCAGGTTTAAAATATAAATGGACAGTCTAGGAAAAGGGCGATGAAAAGACCTGATGACTCAGTCCGCTTCCAGTGTTTTTTTTTTTTAATCTGTAGCTGAGGAGGAGTCACAGAATAGGTGGAAGGAATGCAGAGAATGATGGGTGATCCTCAGAATCAGAGGTAGGCCATCTGGACGCATCAAGATGACCGAACCAGATGAATTTCAGGTCAAACAATGGAATCCCTGAAGCTTGGGGCATAGCTTGAAAATAACACTATCATAACACACACACACACACACACACACACACACACACACACACACCTCGCGTCATAATGTAAAAACAATGTCCTGCTTAGAGACCACTGGATTTCCCCAGTGAGAATATAAATTAGATGTACAAAAAAATAAAACACCTATGAGATTCACATTCCCAAACTATCCACACAGAGTTCCTAGAGGGAGTTAATGCAGGGATTGGGAAGGTAGTAAGATACCCCAGCTAATTGGGTCATGCTGTTATCAAAGAGCTCCAACAGGCTCCCAAAGTGCAGTGATCAGTGCTGAATGACCCTGAAGTCATCTCTCCAGAGAATTGATTTTACATGGACAGGAGAGACGGGACCCACTCAGTTCAGTTCTTCTGAAAGATTCCATCACACTAGATCTGTGGGAAAAGGCAAGGTAGAATGATTAATATATTACCCTTTTGTCAAAGTAGAGATTTTCACAAAAATGGGTGAAATCTAAAGTTCGGAAGGTTCTCTGGGGCCTGAGAGATGGCTTAAGGGTTAACAGCATTTGCTGTAAGCAGAGGTCCTGGGTTCAGTTTCCAGCACCCACATCAGGTAGATCACAACTGCCTGGACCTGCAGTTCCAGAGGAATCTGATGCCCTTTAAGCCCCTAAGAGCCATCTGCATGCACATGGTGCACATAAACTCACGCAAACATATACACAAATTAAAAAAAAAAAAAAGTTTCTTCATTCTCCTATCCTCTTATTTTGCTCTAATAGTTTATGAGGCCCAGTGACTTTGTCCTTTATGACAGGCTCTTTCACTGTGAACTTGATCAAAGTGGTTTTTAGGGGAAAGGAGTGGCATTTTCAGCAAGATAAATCTGTGTGTTATGTAATTGCTACAAGCCCTGTATCGTATCAGCATTATTGGTCCCTACCCAGAAAATACCAGAAGGATCCACCCTTCCAGTCACTGGGATGATTAAAAAAGCATGAGCCCACATTTATATTTTTATATTAGGTTTTTTCGAAATAGGGTCTCTCCCTCTCTAGTAGCCCCAGCTGGCTTGGAACTCCCTATATTAACCAAGCCAGCCTCAAGCTTTCAGAGAGTCACCTGCCTCTGCCTCCTGCATGCTTGGATTTAAAGGTGTCTGCCACCACACCAGGTAAAGAAAAAATTTTTTTTCACTTTAAGTGTATGAGTGTTTTGCCTGCATATATATAAGTGCATCATATGTATGCAATGACTACAGAGGTCAGAAGAGGGTGTCAGATCCCTGGAACCGTCAGTTGTGGGCCACCTGACATGGGTGCTCTTAACCACTGACCCATCTTTTCAGATCTGAGCCTACATTTCTAAATGTCCCCTAAAGGAGACAGTACCACTTCCAGCTGAAAACAATGAACTGAGAACTAATTCTTCATGGTCAAGAAGCTCCCAGGAAAAACAGTTGATCATTCTGCAGGGCTGGGGATCATATTAAGGGCCTTGTTGAATGTAGGTAAGTACTCTACCACTGGGCTATAGCCCCAGCCCTAACAATTAGTTATTTCTAAAACATTTATTTTTATATGTATGAGTGTTTTGTCTACATGTATGTAAGTACACCCATGTCATTGCAATGCCTGTAGAGGCCAGAAGAGGGTGCTGCATCTATAACTGGAGTTACAGATGGTTGTTAGTTGTCATGTGGGTGCTGGGAACTGAACCTGAGTCCTCTGCAAGAGTTATCTCTTCAGCTCCTGAGCAAATGATTCTTCATAGACCTACTCCAGAAAGCTCCCACTTTCCCTACTTTCTAAGAAGCAAAGTTACATGTGTCTTAGGCCATCAGGAGTAATAATCTGGGCCAGCGAGATGGCTTAGTAGATACAGGTGCTTTCTACCGACTCACAACCTGAGTTAATCCCCATGTCCTCATTGCTCTGACAAAATATTCTGACCAATACCAACTTGGGGAGGAAGGGGTTTTTTGGGTTTTTTTTTGTTTTTCAAATATTTTTTATTGTTTTTATTTTATGTATATGAGTGTATTGCCCGCATGTATTGTGAGTGCACCTGTGTCATGCAATGCTGCGGAGGTCAGAAGAGGGCTGCAGATTCCCCTGGAACTGGAGTTAAGGACAGTTTATAGCTACCATGTGGGTGCTGGGAACCCGGGTCCTCTGTAAGAACAGTCAGTGCTCTTAACCCCTGAGCCATTTCTCCAGGCCCAGAAAGGGTTTATTTTATCTTGCATCTCCTGGGTCACAGTTCATCAGGGAGCCCAAAGTAGGAACTCGGCAGGAACCTGGAGGCAGGAGCTGAAGCACAGGCCATAGAGGAATGCAGCTTACTGGCTAGCTTTCCTGGCCCCTGCTCAGCCTGCTTTCTTATGGAACACAGGCCTACCTGCCCAGGGGTGGCACCACCCACAGTGGGCTGGGCACTCCCACATCCCTCAACAATCAAGAAGATGCCCCTCAGACATGGCCACAGGCCAGTCCAATGGAGGTAATTCCCCAACTGAGGCTCCCTCAACCCAGGTGTGTCCAGTTGACACTAATGCTATCCAGCACACCCCAGGATCTACGTGGTAGAAAGAACTCCCACAAGTTGTCCTCTGGTATCCATACGTGTCAGGACACATGTGGGCCCATATATACACATAAATGTAAGTTTTAATTTAAAAAAGTATCTCAAAAGCTATGCACCTGGTAGGGAGAATCAACAAACTTTATCCTGGACAGGAATCTTCGCAGCTCTCCACGGCCAATTTTCGGGGTGGTCTCCTTCAGCTGGACCATCTGGCCCTCCATGAGTGCCCAGCGCAGACTAAGCTTGCTGACCACCAGAGATGTGGAATGCCCCTCAGGGCTGGGCCCTGTTGTCCTGGTAACATAAAAGGCATCTTTCCAGATGTCGTTGATTCCAACTGAAGGACAAAAATAAGAAGCAGTTAACAAAGACAGCTAACAAGATTGTGGCTCAGGCAGTTAAAGAAGGCAACTCCTAACAGGAGAGTGGCTTAGGTCAGCAACAGGTCCAGTCACTTATCTCACAGATTCAAACAAAACAATCAGCTGAGCACATAACATGCTGAGCAGTGAGCCGGACGGTAGAGCAAAGAGATGGGAGATGGCACAACTAGCACAGCCGCTTGTTCTTCAAAGTATTTGTACCTTCTCTGTTCAACCCAACTCATCAAATCAGAGAAAGTACCCAGCATGGCAGGCATTTGGTAGAAAAGTAGGCCCCAAAGACCACAAAGCCCAAGACAGTGCATGGTTCCCTAAGCACTGTAGCTACTTAGGGTGGCTTTGGTCTCCTCCTTTCCTGCCTTGGCCTTCTGACTGCTGGAATAACAGGCATGAGGCCCTACACCTGGCTGACTGCCTTCTTAACAACAGTCGTTGGCAGTTGTGTGATCTGCATGAGATCACCTTTTCTTTTCCCACAATGCTTTGCTCATCCTCAGGAACTGGACAAAGGCAAGCTCCCTGGGGCCTCACTTAATACACTGTCATCTTGAACCAGTTCCCTCTCAGTCTATTTTAGCTCATCCTGCCTTTTCTTTTCCTCCACTGCTACCCTCCTCTCCTCCTCCGCCCAAGGTTTTAGGTACCTGCAGAGCTTGGCTCCACAGACCATGTGGAGGATCAGGGCAGATTTGGCCTAGCTTGTTGAGCAGCCTTGAACTGGCTCTGTACCCAAGGATGCTCTTGAACTTCTTGACCCTCTTGCCTCCACCACCCAGTACTGGGATTCCAGGAACCCCCAGTCAGTGGACAGGTGTGCATGCACGTGCCAAATCAGCTGTTATTCCTCCATGAAGCCCAGTAGAGAGTCACAAGCACTGCTTCAACTCAAGGTAAAAAGCTATAAGTAGCAAGTCCACAAGAGGCAAGAGAGTGTGTAAAGACATGAAGGAGCTTGGAGTGGTAGTTGCACCCCAACATCCCACCACTCAGGACGTAGGGGCAGGAGGATCAGGAGTTTAAGGACATCATTGGTTACATTGCCAGTTTGAGGCAAGCCTGGGCTATGAGACCCTGTCTCAACTACCTCTCAAAAAAAGGACACGGGAAATCTGGCTAGGCTGGTCTTCCTCTTTATTCACCCATCAAGAAGAGGCCCAGCGTCTATGAGGAAGGAGACAATTGGTACCAACAGACAGCAATGGCTCAGTTCCCAAGGCTTTGGATTCCTGTGACATCTCTAATGTGTGATCCCAAGTTTGCTTTCTAGTATTATTTTTTAAAACATTTTACGTATATGAGTATATTGCCTGCGTGTATGTAACTGCACCCATGTTGTGCAATGCCCATGGAGGCCAGAAGAGGGCATTGAATCTCCTGGAACTGGAGTTATAGATGGTTGTTAGCTGCCATGTGGGTGCTGGGAATCAAACCCGGGTCCTCTGCAAGAACTACGAGTGCTCTTAACCACTGAGCCATCTCTCCAGCCTGGCTTTATAGTATATTTAGAAAGACATATAAAGCAGAATACCTTCAAATGTTAACAGGGGTTCTGAGTAGCCAACTTAGGGGCAATTTTCTCCTTTGGTTTTTCTATTGACTTCAATTTCTATGCAATGTGAATGTTTAATATTTACAGATGAGCAATGCCCTGAAAGAAACATAGCCCACCCCCACCATACCCCATACACTAACTTCAAATCCTAAGCCCCTGTAGGGCCAAGCACAATGCCTCACACACAGCTGAACGCATGCAGCTGAGGCTCAGTGAGTGCCTGTTTATGAGAGTTCCATCATCACCACCCTAGAGCCCTCCTGGAATGGGGGACACGCTTCCTCCTCAGCTTTCAGGGCATGCAGAGGGAGCCCTCCAGCAGTGCCCCCTGGTTCCAGGGACACCAAGAAAATGCTACTACACCTCCTGAAAATCCCATACCCTTCTCTCTGTGGGGCAAGGGCATCTTCACACAGCCAGGACACAATTTCTCATGCCCCAGAGACTCACCCTCTGAAGCTGTCACTATGCCAGTAGCATTGGCCAGGTCCAGGAGGATAGAGGGGAAGGCTGGGTGCAGGAGGTAAAGATGGTAAAGGTCCGGGGACTCAGCTCTTGGGATGGCATCCTGACAAGAGTCACAGGAAAGAAGAGCACAGGTGACTATACATTCTCACAAAGGAAATCCTCAAAGGAACAGGTGAGGGGAGAAGGTGCTGGTCAGCCTCCCTCCTAATCCCAACCAGGGGGATGCATCTGAAAAGACACATATAGGACACATAATTTCACACAGCTCAAAACACTGATTCACCATTTACTCCTTCAAACCATCATCTACAGTCAAAAATATGCAAGGAAGGCTGGCAAGATGGCTCAGCAGTTAAGAGCACTGGCTGCTCTTGCAAAGGACCAGAGTTCAGTTCCCAGCACCCACATGGCTGCTAACAACCATCCATAACTCCAGTTCCAGGGGACCTGTTGGGAGCTGTTAGTCTATTATGTACATTGAGCTGTGGCAGGCTTGTTTACTGAGTTTGTGTTATGCACACCAGTACCTAATCTGCCTAATCAGGAGGAATGTGTTTATATGGAGAGCCTCACAATACCTGACCTGGAGGCAATAGTGGTAAACAAAAAGATCAAAGAAGCCTTTGATCTGACCGCTCCTTGACCCTCAGATACAGGTGGGGAAAAACAGCTGCTGTGACTAATTGAGTCTTCTGTATAAAAAGGCAGAGCTGAAATAAACCGGGGCTGCAGTCACTACTGTCAGCCCTCCCAAGCATCTTTTCTGTCTCTTGTTTTTTCTTTCAATCCTCACTCCCCCTTTCAGGTACTGTCGATCTTGGCCGGCTGGCACCAGCAGGGACCCAATGCCCTCTTCTGTCCTCCAAAGGCACTGCACATATGGGTGCACTCACATGCATGCAAAATACTCATACACACAAAATAGAATAAAAATTTAAAACTATGTAAGGGGAGAGAGAGAAAGAAGAGAAAGAGGAGAGAGGGGAGGAAGGAGAAAGGGAGGGGAGTAATACTTCCAAATGTTAACTGGAAGGAGGGAAGGAAAGAGGAGGAAGAAGAGAAGGGAGGAAGGAAACCTGTATGCCCCAGGAGTCTGCTGTAGATAGTCTATCTTCTGCCTATGGCAGAGCTGGGTACTCAGTCATCCTAACAGCTGGTGAGGCTGTGTAGAGAGAAAAGCTATTTCTGAACAGTGTCCAAAGACATTTCCTTTCATTAGATGCCAAAGCCAGCTGCAAGGGGCTCAGGTAGCTCTCTCCTAGCATGTATAAAGCCCTGGGTTTGATCGTAATGGCAAACATCGCAAAAACTTTATCAACTCCTGAAAGAAATAACTGATTGACCAGCAGAAGCAAATCATCAGTAACAAAAATTTCCTAGTCTGGGGGCTGGAGAGATGGTTCAGTGGTTAAGAGCACGAGCTGCTTTTGCAGAGGACCTGGGTTCAATTCCCAGCACCCAACTGATTGACCAGCAGAAGCAAATCATCAGTAACAAAATTTCCTAGTCTGGGGGCTGGAGAGATGGTTCAATGGTTAAGAGCACTAGCTGCTCTTGCAGAGGACCTAGGTTCAATTCCCAGCACCCACATGGCAGCTAACAACCATCTGTAACTCCAGTTCCAGGGGATCAAATGCCCTCTTCTGACCTCCTCGGGCATTGCATGACACAAGTGCACTTAAATACACTCACACTGGCTACTCCCCTCTCTCAGAGCTGCTTGGATCCCCACAGACAGCATAGGGCCTCAGCAAGTGCAGACTCAGAATGTGCTGCATTGGATAGTCAGGTGGACTTACAGCTGAGTCTCAGGTCCTTGTGCTAGGGAATCTTGCTTCACCCATCCCACCCAAATACTGCAGTGTAACCCAGAAAGTCTTCTAAAATCAGCCTTCTAGATGTCAGGTCTTCTCTCCCATGACTCCCACTAACCTCTCAGTGTGAGCCTACTCAGCATCCCGCTTTGAATGCTCTGCCCTCTCATCCTCTCTACTGGTTTAAGTCTCACAGTCTGGTCTTAGGAAACCTCTGCCCAACAGTCATAATGATGTCTCCTCTTCCACAGCAGCATACTCCTCTGTGGATCTGAACCTAGTACCTTGAGAGGAGTTTTTCTCACGCAGCCCCCTCTGTCAGCAGCCAGTAGTTAGGGGCTATAGTCTGTGTTCATTATTGAGCAAAGGAGGGAAACCTGGCTCAGGAGGATATGAGAGGACAAACCTGTTTCCACTCAACCCTAGATGGTGATTGGTCAAATAACCTCCTGAGTCCCACACCAACCTGCTGTTGGACAAACTGAAGAAGGTAACCATCCACCCTACCTTCTATCCCTCCCCTCCGCTACTTTCCTTCGCTCCCCCTCCCCCATGGCTCACTCACAGAACTGGGAGATGCAACTGACAGCGCTTCTGCCCAGAAAAGGAAGACTGACTTCCGGTCTGAAGTAATTGCTGAAGTGGTTGGTGTTTCTTTCATGTGACATGGAACACTGTAACTCCAAGTAACAGAGCCAGAAGCACCGTCTACCAACATCATCTACAAAAGAGAAGGCAGAGAAAATACAGCCTATCTTTGGTAAAGTGGCAAGTCAAGAAAACACATGCTTTCCACTCAACCCTAGATGGTGATTGGTCAAATAACCTCCTGAGTCCCACACCAACCTGCTGTTGGACAAACTGAAGAAGGTAACCATCCACCCTACCTTCTATCCCTCCCCTCCGCTACTTTCCTTCGCTCCCCCTCCCCCATGGCTCACTCACAGAACTGGGAGATGCAACTGACAGCGTTTCTGCCCAGAAAAGGAAGACTGACTTCCGGTCTGAAGTAACTGCTGAAGTGGTTGGTGTTTCTTTCATGTGACATGGAACACTGTAACTCCAGGTAACAGAGCCAGAAGCACCGTCTACCAACATCATCTACAAAAGAGAAGGCAGAGAACATACAGCCTATCTTTGGGAAAGTGGCAAGTCAAGAAAACACATGCAAAAAAATTAAAAAATTAAGACAAACCCCTAAGACTCTCAGATAGCAAATATTCAGTTCTCCCTCAGTGTGTGTGAGGCATAGGTCTCAGCATCCTGACACCCTAATCAACAGATGCCAATATGCACAAAGCCTCTCATGACCTCACATATATGTAAATCATCTCTGGATTACTTACAATACCCTAATACAATGTAAATGTCAGATCAATAGTTGTTATTCTGTATTGTTTAAGGAATAGTAAAAAAGTCTGATGCTTTTCAACTACTTTTAATCCACAGTTGGTTGTTGTGATGGTTAATCTAGATTGCCAACAAAAAAAAACTAGGCCAAAAGATAAAATAATAAAAACAATAAAAATAGGGGCTAGAGAGATGGATCAGCAGTTAAGAGCACTTGCTGCTCTTCCAGAGGGCCCAGGTTTGGTTCCCAGCACCCAGATGATGACTAAAAACTGTCCATATTGGGTGTGGTGGCGCACACCTTTAATCCCAGCACTTGCGAGGCAGAGGCAGGTGAATCTCTGTGAGTTCAAGGCCAGCCTGGTCTATATAGTGAGTTCCAGGACAGCTGGGGCTACAGTGAGACCCTGTCTCAAAAAGACCAAAAAAAAAAAAAAAAAACCCTGAAAACTGTCCGTAACTCCAGCTCCAGGGGATTCGATGCCCTCTTCTGGCCTTTGCAAGCATTGCATGCACGTGGTGCATACATGCAGGCAGGACACTCATACACGTAAAATAAAGATAATTAAAAATAAATAAAAAACAATAAAAACTTAAAAAGCTAAGACAATTACTTAAAAATTAAAACTATTAATTCTGCCTTTAACATGAAATGAATGAACACTGTCCATCCATGCATCACATCCTCACAACACAACCTCACATAAAAGCCACAAGTGGACCCCATGTTCTGCATCCGTGAACCTGCTCTACCGGTTTGTCTCTGAGCTCTGGTCTTGGTGGCTCTAACCAGGCATTCATTCCCATCCACTAAATCCACCCTTAAATACCCTACCTATATTTCCTTCGTTTATTGGAAGTCTTCCATTAAAATCCAGTCACCGCTGATCCCCATCCCATCTGAAAGCTTAGGTATACTTGTATCAGGGTGTGACATTTATTTATTCCTGCCTCTCCCTGTGTAGACATGTTAGAAGGCTCTGCCTGCCAGCTGTATATCAGAAATCCAGAAAGAACTCCTTCACAGGAAGATTAGTCTAGAAAATCAACTAATGATGTGAATTTTAGCACTGAACTGGGAATGTTCGTTTTCCCCCATTCACCTAGACTGTGAGTTCTTTGAAGGAAGAGCTGAGTTCTTAGTCTTCCCAGGGTCCTGCCCAGGGCTGGACACAGAGTGCATTCCTTCCATGTGTTCTGATTGATTTTGAGTCCCAGTGTTTTACCTTTTTCATTCCAACTCCATCCTGTATCTGCAGAAAGAAATCTAATGTCTGGTCATCAGTGAAATACCCAGGAGCAGGTTGGCTGCAAACAGAGACAAAGGAATAATAAACAGTGGAAAAGGAGCAGTGACCCCTTCCCTCCCCTCTCTTGCACCAGCCACAGACATCAAGCAACTGTTCTAGGCAACTCTTCAACATGGGAAAGTTGGTCAGAGAGAACAGCAAACACGAGGGAGAGCACACCACAAACCTGCGCAGGCCTTGCAGGCTCAGCTTCCAGTGAGGCGTAAGATCTTGCCCCCGAAGCAGGACCAGGCCTTGTCTGGTTGTGATCAGGAGGTTGCTGCAGTTGGAATCTGGTGCCTTCACCATCTGGAGAAGCTCAACTCCATCGCTGGACCAAACAAAACCTCAACAGTTAGTCTCTGGCATGGAGGAGATTCCTTTTATCCCCTACTGTATGAATGTTTACACAGACAGTTGTCACTTAGCATTCATGTGGGAACTGGTGCCAGGATGCCAGTTAATATACCACAATTCACAGATGCTCATGTCCCTTAACACAAAATGATACGGTCTCTCCACGTAATCTATATCTTCCCGTGTGATTTAAACCATCTCTAGATGCAATGTAAATAGTTGCTATACTACACTGTTCAGGGAATATTGACAAAAGAGAAAAAGATTATAGATATGTTCAGTACAGACACAATGTCTTTTCCCAAATATTTTCACCTATGTGGACCCCCAGGATATGGACAGCCGGCTACTCCTGGGTCTACTTCCTACCATGGTCTTACCAAATGGGACACTTGGTCAATCCTGTTGAACCTCATTTTCCTATCCAGAAAATTCCATGCAAGTTCAAAAGGAACTCACAGGATAACACGATGCAATGCCTCTCACCTCAGACACTCTGGGGAAAGTCGCAGAGGCAACAGTAATGGCAGAGGAGAGAGACGGAGACTCTGATAGGAGGCCTGAAATCATCACTAAGCATGGACAGCAACTCTTGGCAGATGCTTCATCAAATCACTTATTTCTCTAGTCAATACTTATCTACTCAATACTTGTCAATTTTACTAAAAAAACGTGATCATGCCTAAGAAAATACTAACTTCCAGCAGAAAAGAAGAAAACAATTATCACCCAAGCCAAGAGTTAGTTACATGTGTAAAATTCACTGCGTATGACAACCACATACTTTTAGTTAGGAGATAAACACAAATAAAAACAAGGTTTCGTGCACCTTGCTTCCATCGACATCATTCTTTTTTTATTTGTATTTTATGTTTATGAGTATACTGCCTGCATGGATGTAAGCGCACCCATGTTGTACGATGCCCTCGGAGATCGGAAGAGGGCATCAGATCTCCTGGAACTGGAGTTATGGACAGTGGTTAGTTGCTGTGTGCGCTGGAGATCAAACCCAGGTCCTCTGGAAGAGCAGCTAGTGCTCTTAACCACTGAGCCATCTCTCCAGCCCACAAAATGACTCTTTAGCTGAGAGGAAAATAAAACTACAGGGAAGAATAGGTCAGTGATTTTACAAACCTTTACAAACAGTTGGGTTTTTACATTTACTTTTTATTTTATGTGTATGCATGTATTGTCTGCATGTATGTAAGTGCACCCATGTCATGCAATGTCCACAGAGGTCAGAAGAGGAGTGTTGAATCCCTTGGAACTGGAGTTACAGATGGTTGTTAGCTGCCATGTGGGTACTGGGAATTGAACCTAGGTCCTCTGGAAGAGCAGCTAGTGCTCTTAACCACTGAGCCATCTCTCCAGCCCTACAAACATTTGTTTTAGTAAATATATCTTGCTACCTGTTCTGACTTAAAACCATAAGTCAATATTGTTTCTTGTAATTCAGGTATGAACTAATCATACGTCATGGTCACCAACACAGAGATGCCAACACATGATGTGACCAAGAAGAAGATTCCTTACTCATTTTAAGAGTTGGTATTTTGAGTCCAGCTCTGCTTCCCTCAAACCTCTGTCCTTCATCACCAGTCCACCCAATATCAGACTCCATGGTGTATAAGTTCCCAGAGATGTCCCCATGACCAAAGACAGACAGCAGCCCTACCTGTAAACATCAATGAGCTCAGACAGGTTGACAGATCTTCGCTTCTCCCATCCTGGTTCTTCGATCTGCAGAGAAGGTGGTGAGCTGTCTCGATTCTGGGCCTGAACAAAAATGTCCCGCAGGGCGACAGCTTGTATGTTTCCTAGCACCAGAGGAAAAATCAACACTGAGAAATTGGGTTTAATAGAAATATCCCAGGGTCTGGGTAGAAGACACAGAGCCAATCAGATGGGTCTAATGGAGTTCACTTGGGCTGGTCCCACAGTGATGGGGAAGTGATCAAACAGATGCTGGGCAGTCTCCTCTCCAGAGAAGGCGTCAAGGGAAAGTAGAATCAATGAGTGGCAATGGGTGAGAGGTTCCACAATAGGAGACCATGGAAGGGAGGGAAGCTAGCACTAGCAAGCCCAGAGTGAGTGTTTGCCTTGTCTTACAGGCAGGCCTAGCCACCTACAGCAGGGGAGCCAAAATCAGCCTTGCTTCTTACCAAAGCCAAACAGGATGTAGACCGCTCCACTGGCAGTGATGTAAACCTGGGGGCCAATCAGATTCCCCACTCCCACGATGTTGTACTTCACAGGTCGGCCCACTGGACTTCCTGTCCGGCCAGACACCAGGAGAAAACACAGATCTGGCTGATGAAGAAAGATATGCAGAGTCGGTGAAAGCCCTTCATTTCCTAACAAAACAACTGCCCCACAGAATCCTTACTGTCTCATGAGTTAAGGGCTCAGCAACACGTCCCAGGGTTGAAAACCACAAAGCCAAACTCTCTTCACTTACTTCTGTGGAAGTAAGAAATAAGGCAAAAGCTCATTCCTTGATAAGGTATGTATGAAGGGCATCTTTAAGATACCCCAGGTTCTCTGAAGCATAGTGCTTGCTAACTGCAAAATTTCCCAAGGCCTAGAGCTAACCACAGGAGGGCTGATATAGGCAGGGACTTTACTTCCATACCAGGTGTGCTGGATAGCTTTAGTTGTCAACTGGACACACCTGGGAAGTGGGATCCTCAATTGGGGAACTGCTTCTATTGGACTGGCCTATGGCCTTGTCTGTGGGGCATTTTCTTGATTGTTGAGTGATGTGGGAGGGTCCAGCCCACTGTGGGCAATGCCATCCCTGGGCAGGTGGTCCTATGTTATATAAGAAACAAGGCTGAGGGGTTAAAGAGATGGAGCAGCAGTTAAGAGCACTGGCTGTTCTTGCAGAGGACCCAGGTTCAAATCTCAGCACCTACATGGTAGCTAACAATTGTCTGAAAGTGTCCAGTTCCGGGGATCCAACACCCTCTTCCGTCCTCTATGGGCACTGCACAACACGGGTGCACTTAACATATATGCAGGCATAACACTCATATGCATAAAATAAATTAGAGAGAGAGAGAGAGAGAAGGAAAAAAAGAGAGAAAGATGGAAAAGAAAGCAGGCTGAGTACTGGCCAGGGAGCAAGGCAGTAAGCTGGGTTCTCCATGGTCTGTGCTCCAGGTTCCTGCCCTGAGTTCCTGCCTTGGCTTCCCTTGTTGCTGAACTGTGAGCTGTAAGCCAAATAAATCATTTCTTCCCCTAGTTGGTTTTGGTCAGTGTTGTGCCACAGTAATAGGAATTAACTAGGACAAGACCTAAATTAAATCCAAAGCCGTCATGTAAAAACTAAGCAAAGGCTCCGGCAGGAGAATCCTTGGGGCTTCCTGGCCAGTCAGTCTAGCAAAATCAGTGAGCTCCAAGTTCATTGAGGGACCCTGCTGTAAAAATAAAGTGGAGAGTGTTAGAGGCAGACTCTGGACATTGAACCCTGGCCTCCATGCACGTACACACATATGCACACAAACAGTAATATTCATTTTTCTTCCTTGTCTTTTCATGGATTTATAGCTCATTTCTTTTTAGAACCTAAAAGAATTCCATTGTCTGGATATACCATAGGTTATTCATGTAGTCACTGAAGGACATCTTGGTTGCTCCAAATGTTGTCAAATATGAATAAAACCACCATATTCCTGTGTATGTTCCTGTGTGGACATAATTAT
>NW_008329365.1:1631389-1636016 GCF_000622305.1 Nannospalax galili
ATACGTGTCTGTGTATGCCATATATGTGCAGGGGCCTATGAAGGCCAGAAGAGGGTGTCAGATCCCTTGGAGTTGGAGTTACAGGCAGTTGTGAACTGCCTGACATGGATGTTGGGAACTGAACTTAGGTCCTCTGCAAGATCACTAAGCACCCTTAACCACTGAGCAATCTCTCCAGTCCCTTCAATGAAGCTTTTGACAAAGTCTATCATCATGAATTCTTATGGACAAGACCAAGACATGTGGTTTACAGTGTATCCCAAAAAAGTACTTATTCTATCAATACTAACCTAGAGGTAAGTTTTTATGGAATGACATAGTGCTCTGCAATTATCTGTCCCACTAAACATTCTTGTTAAGGTCTAAATGAATAAAATTCAAGTTTATCATAAAGTGGGGAGGGATAATTAATATGTTATACAAAAAAACCACCATTCTACAAAGCCTTAGTTTGGAAGATGAGTCAAAATTTGCAAGAAGAAACTGTCCTACTAATTAGCTGATTAATTATAAGATATAGGTGCTTTCACTGCTTATAAATAAGGAACAAACTTTAGAAAGACAATCTTTAGCTACAAAAATAGAAATAAAGTCTGCATTAAAAGAAGTAACAGTAACCTTGGGTTGGAGATAAACTCGTTATATCATAAATAAAGCTCTTTGAAGATACAGGTACCATATGTCAAAAGAGATATTGACAGATGAGGTTCCAAAGGAAAGATTCAAGGACAAAAGGGATTTGGAGCTCCTGTTGCTGAGGGAACAGTATAGGAAGCTGGGGAGATTTAGCCTTCAGAACAGTAAGTTTAATAACACCAGGCTAACAGCTCCTGGGCTTTCCTAGAGATGGGGCTCACATTCATTCAGAGCCGCCACACAGCACTGATGCTGGAACACATTGAATGGGAGCTATGAGAAAGCACATCTCCACCAACAAAACAGAATTCTCCAGAGCTGATGAACAGCACAATGGAACCCCTCACAGATGAGTGATATTCACATCAGCCTGAGCACCCAAATGTCTGGACACTGACAGAGGCACAGTGTGACAGCAGTAACCACTGGCTCCTCAGGCCCTTACCAGAATGTTCTATACCAGACCAGTTCTCATTGCAAAGTTCTGCTGGGCTCAGCTGACATTACACTCAGACCTCAGAACTCTAACACTCTATGATATAAGCCTAACATATTTCCTCTGAAGAAAGCGTCTTCCATGTACACTGTAGCTGACATGCCTCCTCGGGTTCTTTCTTGTGAGTAAACAGAGCAGAGGTCAGAATAAACCTAAAGCTGCTGCTCTAAACCCATTAGCTCTCAGAGACTTTTCTAGAACTGTCACTTTTCAGGCAGAATGGAGACTATACCATCTTCTATATATTACTGTTCAAATGAATAAAGTCTGTGAGGCCAGCTGAGGTACAGACAGGGTAGAAACACAAAAATACAGTAAGAGCAGATGAGCTGATGCCTCTAGTAAGGACCCCCTAAAGCCTGAGTCACTGCCCCACAATAGCACTGGGTACAAGGTGTAGATGGGGTATTAAGACTAAAGTTCTGCTAGGCATGATGGTGCACACCTATGATACCGGTACTGGGGAGGCTGGAGCAGGAAGATTGCACACTAGAAGGCAAGTCTGAGCTACAGAGTAAGACCCTGCCCCTTCCCCCAAATCCAAAACAAACAAAAGAACCAAGATCTCTAAGTGTGTTGATGTATATAAACATGTAGTTCCTTGTTTGGTTGTGCTGACTGGGGTCAGTCAGAAAGAGCTTTCCCACACTCTCCCATACTTTCAGAAATACCCTCCCTATCTACTAGTGAAAATAACTGATTTTTTTTTTTACCTCTTATTTGTCGAGGCTAGAACAATACAAAGAGCTGAGGAAAGGAACGACTATACCCAAGGGGTTGCGGAAATACCTCTTATTTGTCGAGGCTAGAACAAAATAAATGTAACTGTTAATGTGAGTAATTCCTGAATCCTTGGTTCAGGTCAACTTTAAGACCAAAAGGCTAGTTGAAGAAAACTAATAGACGATACTCACAAGGTCTTTTATTTCAAAATTAAAAATAAGCTGGGCCAGTAAGATAACTCAGTGAATAAAGTCACTTGTCACCAAGCCTAAGGACCTGAGCTCAATCCCTGGGACCCACGTGGTAGAAGTAAAGTACTGACTCCAACAAAGGGTCCTCTGATCTCTGCCCGTATGCTGTGATACGCACACACACACACGCACACACACACACACACACACACAGAATGATGTAATAAAATTTTTTAAATTAAAATAGGCTATCAAATGAGACAAAATAATATGCATCCATACAAATGCTTTGCTTCTAAGAAGTGACTTATGAATAAAAATTTAAATTGAGATAATTGTTCATTAACCTGGTCTTTCCTGAGACTTGGGAGAAATACTATTGCTTTCTCTGTGTACAGAATAAGGAACTCGAGGTTGGGCACATCAGACTCCAGAATAACTAGCTCTATAGCTTATGAGCCATGACTTAACAGGCCACGTGCTAGAATCAAAGTCTATCTTTTTTAATGGGAAGGGAGTTATTAAGACAGGGTCTCACTGTATTGTGCTAGATGGCCTAGAACTCACTAAGAGCAGGCTGGCCCGGAACTTACAGCAATCCTCCTGCCTCAGCCTCCCAAGGGCTGGGATTATGAGCTACGACAGCTATCATGAAAACCTATCTTCTTACAGTATAGAGCACAACTCTCTTTTCTTTGTTCATTGAAATAACTGGAACTTTGGGGGAAGATGGGTTCTGTCTTTGCTTTTTAAGGCGGAAGTCTCAATATGTAGCCCAGGCTAGCCTTGAATTTTCAATCACTTATATTATTGTTTGACTTAATATTTTTCAATATATAACTTATGAATTTTCAATTTTTTTATTTATTCATTTTTAGACAGGGACTCATGCACTGGGCATACACCTGTAATCCCAGCACTTAGAAGGTAGAGGAAGGCAGATCTCAAAGAGATCAAGGCCAGCCTGGTCTACATAGTGAGTTCCAGGCTGTGGCTACAGAGAGACCCTGTCTCAAAAAAGACCAAAAAACAACAATAATATGTCTCAGGTGAGTCTCAAATTCACTATGGAATCAAGGATGACCTTGAACTTCTGATCCTCCTGCCTCTACCCCCTTAGTGCAGGTATTATAGGTATATGCTGTTATACCTGATTTATGCAGTGCAGGGTATGCCTGCTAGACAAGCACTCTACCAACTGAGACAGATCCCAGCCAGTAGCTTATGAGCTTTATATCACTCTGTCCTATCATTTTATAGTAGAAGTAAAATTTAAATGGGCAAGGATAAGGGGCTGGAGAGATGGCTTGGGGGTTAAGAGCACTGGCTATTCTTGTAGAGGAACCCAGTTCAATTCCTAGCACCCACATGGTGGCTAACAACTGTCTGTAACTCCAGTTACTCCAGTTCCAGGGGATCCAATGCCCTCTTCTGAGTTCTGTGGACATTGCACAACATGGATGCACTTACATACTGCAGGCATAACACTCATATACATAAGATAAAAATAATAAAGTATTTTTAAAAATTGAAATAGGCCCTCTGCTTCCATGGGCCTACACAACTCTCCAGCCTGTCTCCTGGGTAAGTCCAGTGGGCCCTCCGTGCCTTGACTCCCCCATCTCATTCACACTTCCATCTCCCCACCGTCTCTCTTCCTAGCCTAGGTACTGTCCCATTCCTTGTCTTGGCACCCCAGACACCAGGGAACCACCACTGCTTCCTGATCCTTTGCATCCAGACCAACCCAGCTCCTTCTCCCAGTCCCCAGGAGCCCTCTGGGCCTGGTCCCACCCTCCCTCACCTCCCTCTGCTTCCCTGGGCTGCACAACCCACAAGCCTCTCTCCTGGACACTGGGGCTGACCTGTCAGCTTCCTGATCCTTTACATCCAGACCAACCCAGTTCCTCCCTGAAGTCCCCAGGAACCCTTGGGGCCTCTTCCCGCCCCCATCTCCCTTTGCATCTCTGGGTGACACTGGCCACCAGCTGCCCGAGACCAGCGTCTTTCATAGGCCCTGCTCCTAGGCCAGTCCAACCCCCAAATTCCTGAGGCCATCTTTCCTGAAGGGATCCAGACCTTAGGAGAAAGCCTGAGAGCATCTGATCCTCATCTGACTTGAGCCTCTGTGGGAACTCCTCAAGACAAAAGCAATCTGGCCACTCCAATATAAAATCAAAAGAGAGAACCAGAAGCTTAGACAAACCAGCTTTTCATGCCCAAAAAGTAAAAAAAAAAGGCACACAAAGTTTACACAAAGAAGCAAACCTAAACTTGAAGGCTTGAGTCTCACACAAGAATCAGAAACTACAAAAGAAATTCACATGTCAGAATCACAGAGAAAAAATAATAACATGAAACACCAAAATAACATACCCCCACCAATTATCAATAGTCATCTAGAGGAGTATAATGAGAACCCCCTAGAGATAATGCAGGACATGGAACTAAAAGAACAATTATAAACATAGTCAAAGAATTCAGTGAAATTAAAGAACAAGAGATTTAAACCAATGTGTGAAGGAAGATAGGGATAAACTTCTGAATGAATTCAGAAAAGAGCTAGAAATATTGAAGAATA
>NW_008329365.1:1638152-1641641 GCF_000622305.1 Nannospalax galili
GCCACAGATATACATCAAAAAGATCATCTACTATGATCAATTTAGCTTTATTCCAGAGATGCAGGGATGGTTCAATATGCCTAAGTCAATCAACGCCATAAATCATATAAATGGACTCAAAGATAAGAATCACATGGTCATCCCAATAGATGCTGAGAAGGCCTTTGACAAAATCCAGCATGCATTTATGTTCAAAGTCCTAGAGGGAATTGGACTGGAGGGAACATACCTCAACATAATGAAAGCCATATATAACACACCCACAGCCAATATCATTCAAAATGGAAAAAAGCTGGAAGCATTCCCATTGAAATCAGGAACCAGACAAGGCTGTCCACTATCTCCACTTCTCTTTAACATAGTGTTTGAAACTCTTACAAGAACAATAAGAGCAGGAAATTAAAGGAGTAATAATTGGAAAAGAGATCAAATTATCCCTTTTTGCAGATGATATGATATGATATCTAAGAGATGCCAAAAATTCCACCAGAAAACTCCTAGACACTATTAACACACTCAGTAAAGTGGCAGGTTACAAAATTTAAAAAAGTCTGTAGCCTTTCTATATACCAATAACAAGCAATCAGAGAAAGAGCACATGGAAACACTCCCCTTCACAATAGCTGCAAAAAAAAATGAAATATCTTGGAATAAACCTGACCAAAGACCTCTACAATGAAAAATTTAAATTTTTAAAGAAGGAGATTGAGGAAGACATCAGAAGATGGAAGGACCTCCCATGCTCATGCATTGGAAGAATTAATATTGTGAAAATGACCATCCTACCAAAAGCCATTTATAGATTCAATGCCATGCGAATCAAAATCCCCATGACATTTTTCACAGAATTAGAAAAAACATCCCAAGAGTCATATGGAAGCACAAAAGACCTCAGATAGCCAAAGCAACCCTGAGCATTAAGAGCAATGCCAGGGGGATTACTATACCAGATTTTAAGCTGTATTACAGAGCTATAGTCATAAAAACACAGTACTGGGACAAAAATAGACCCATAGATCAATCGAACAAAATTGAAGACCCAAATATGAGTAATTGCAATTTCAGCCACCTGATATTTGAAAAAGGGGCCAAGAACATTCACTGGAGGAAAGACAGCATGTTCAGCAAATGGTGCTGGCAAAACTGGATCTCTACTTGTAGAAGAATGAAACTAAAGCCCTATCTTTCACCTTGCACAAAAGTCAATTCCAAATGGATCAAAGACCTCAATGAACCTGAAACTCTGAAACTATTAGAAGAAAACATCGGCAAAACCTACAATATATAGGTGTAAGAAAGGAATTTCTAAACCAGACATCAACTGCTCAGGAAATAAGTTCAAGAATCAACAAATGGGACCTCATTAAACTAAAAGCTTCTGTACATCAAACGAAGTAACCAAGGAAGTGAAGAGAAAACCCACAGAATGGGAGAAAATCTTCACCAGTGACACATCTGACAGAGGTTTAACATCCAGAATATATAACGAACTCAAAAAACAGAGAATCAAGACAGGAATTAACCCAATAAAAAATGGGCTAAGGCTGGGCGTGGTAGCATATGCCTTTAATCCCAGCACTCAGGAGGCAGAGACAGGCGGATCTCTGTGAGTTCAAGGCCAGCCTGGTCTACATAGTGAGTTCCAGGACAGCTGGGGCTACAGGGAGAACCTGTCTCAAAAAGACCAAAAAAAAAAAGGGGGGGGTGGCTAAGGAGCTGAACAGAGAATTCTCAAAAGAAGAAGTAAAGATGGCTAAGAAGCATCTTAAAAGATGTTCAACATCACTAGTAATTAGGGAAATGCAAATTAAAACCACTTTAAGATTTCATCTTACCCCAGTCAGACTGGCTAGTGTGTTCTTTAAATTCACTGAATTCTTTTATCATTTTTATAATTGCTTTTTGAGTTCCATGTCCTTCATTATCTCTAGGGAGTTCTCATTGTACTTCTCTAGAGGATTATTGGTATTTAGTGAGGATATGTTATTTTGATTTTTCATGTTATTATTTTTTCTCTGTGATTTTGACATGTGAATTTCTTTTGTAGTTTCTGATTCTTGTGTGAGACTCAAGCCTTAAACTTTAGGTCTGTTTCTTTTTGTAAATTTTATGTGCCTTTCTGGTTTACTTTTTGGGCATTAAAAACTGGTTCATCTAAGTGTCTGGTTCTCTCTTTTGATTTTATATTGGAGTAGCCAAATTGCTTTTGTCTTCAGGACTTCCCACAGAGGCCCAAGTCAGATGATGATCAGATGCTCTCAGGCTTTCTTCTAAGGCCTGGATCCCTCCAGGAACGATATTGTTCATTCAAGAATTTTTGAGTTGGACTGTCCTGGGAGCAGGGCCCAAGAAAGATGCTGTGCCACCCAGGGATGCAAAGGGAGGTGGAGGTGGGAAGAGGCCCCAAGGGATCCCCGGGACTGCAGAGAGGAACTGGGTTGGTCTGGATGCAAAGGATCTGGAAGCAGTGGTGGCTCCAAGAAGAGAGGTCAGCCCCGGTGTCTGGGGTGCCAAGACAATAAATGGGCCAGTACCCAGGAAAGAAGGAGAGATGGGGTGAGGGAGCTGGGAGGGTAAATGAGGCTGGGAGAGTCAAGGCACGGTCTTCACCAATGGAACCATGTTAATCTAACAACCTCCTGACAAATTATACATACCAGATCAAGAAATATATGTCTAGGCAAGTTTTATCTGAGAACAATTGGTCTTTCCCCAAGATTTATCTACATGGCACAGAGTAATTAAAAGCACCAGACTGGTGGAACCAAGCTTCTTAGATGTTTAACAAACATACTTTGAGGCCTATACTAATTTGGTCAGGGGGACATAAAGGACAGTTTTTGCTCCTTGCCCTCCTAAGTCGACTAGTTCCAGGGTACTATGAGCATTTCTCAAAATGTCCTAGAATTGTGGTGGGTCACCTGTCCTCTTGATCAAGGAGGCCAAGGAGACCCCACAAGAAAAGAGACCCCAAAAGGAAAGTATAACCAAAGATTAAAGGGGCCAATATAATTTTTTAAAGAGTCCATATGTATAGCTAAAGGCTACATAACAAGCAACAATGCCAGATAGGAGATACCTTCTTTTGAGTTGTTGGCCAGGGTGGCTCAAGGGACTCCCAGATTAACCCAGCATAGAACTTGGAAAATGAACAGCAGACCCCAATCTTATCTAAAGGAATATTGACAACCAATTGCTGCTCAATGAGGAACAGCTGATCTTCCTAAAACAAAGACCTCTAGATAGGCTGACTAGATTCACCAGATGGACAAGTAGTGGGGAATGGTTGGGGGTGATGACATCACAGTGGACAGTAGCAGGGATAACAGAATATAAGGGCTCTAGTGAGGGGAGGGAGGCTATGGGAGGGTGCCATATGAAAAATGGGGGTACAGTTGAATAAGATGGTTTGAGATGGTCTGTGTGATATACACACAAAAAAAAATCAACAGATTTTAAAAATGAATTATATTTGAGGAGGAAGCATAA
>NW_008329365.1:1642007-1657460 GCF_000622305.1 Nannospalax galili
AGAAATTGTTAATGAGTATGTTAAAGCTGCAATGAAATTCTTCTTTAAAAAATTAAATAAATTTTAAAAATTGAAATGGATACAATATTGCAAAACTAGCATTACATTTACATGGAAAAAAACAGGCAGTGTTCTAAGGACTTTAAATTTATTAGCTCTAGTTTCCATAAGCATCCTACAAGTAGATATAACTTCCCTATTCATAATATGAAGAAACTAGAGCTTGGCTAGGTTACAGTTTGCCCAAGGCCACAAAGCTACTACAAAGTAGTGGAGAAGGAATTTATACACAACCAGTCTGTCTCCAGAGCGCCACTCCACCACAGCCCACAGAACCACAATGGAACTGCTGGGAAAATGGGATTGGAATGCTCACTTGTTCACTGAACCTCACCAAGAGAACTTATTTCTGCATAAGCGACTGCAAAAACAGAAGTTCAGGCAGCACTTCCAATCACACCCCTAGATGCTGAGTAACGACAACTGAAGTATTCCCCCAAAAGAAGCACAAGCCTTTTAAAAAAAGATTATACCTGCATTTCCCCAATGGCCAGCACCACGAGATCTCTGACACCATCCTCATCCAAGTCCGGCAGCACCACGACTGGGGCAGCCAAGGTGCCATTGGACAGGTAGTTCGGGTTTAGAGACCAGATGGCTTTGCCTAGAGAAGGACAAATAGGCAGATCACCACTTTGGCTTTCTGCCCCTGGAAAAGGCAGGCGCAATGTTCCCAGACCAGAAAAGAAAACCAAAGGGTTGAACAGCCGACACCAGAGCCTCTACACTTTGCCCCGTTACTTTCCAATCTGAGGACAAAGTGGGATCTGAAATCTTTGCACATATGACTACAGTTCCATGTAACAACCTTACATCAAATAGAGCTGTTGAAGTCTCTCCTGGAGGCAGAAGCTCGATCTACCAGGGCTGCAGAATGGGTCCATCGGGGCACTATGGCCACTAAGGGCCCACTCAGACTCCTTTCAACCCATACATAAGCATCAGAGAAACTTCAGAAGGCTTTCAAGGACTCTATCCCTGAGCTAAATCAGCCAAGTGCATTCTGGTTTTTGGTTTTTTGCCTGTTTTTGCTTGGTTTTATGGGATTTTTGTTTGTGCTTGGTTTTTATTATTTATTTAATGTGTATGAGTGTTTTACCTGCATGTATGTAAGTGTATCCATGTAAGTGCAATGCCCATGGAGGCCAAAAGAGGGCATCAGATTCCTTTGCTCTTGAATTACAGACAGTTCTCTGCAAGAGCAGTCGGTGCTCCTAAACACTGAGCCACTTCTCCAGTCCCTTGTTTTGGTTTGGTTTGGTTTTAGTTTTTTGAGACAGGGTCTCCCTGTAGCCCCAGCTAGCCTGGAACTTGCTATGTAGACCAAGCTGGCCTTGAACTTACAAAGTAGCCAAGGATGACCTTGAACTCACCATCCTCCTTCTTCTGCATCCTGAGCATGGAGATTATAGGCCTGTGCCACCAAACGTGGTTTATGTGGTCCTAGGACTCAAACTCAGGGCTTTGTGCATGCTAGGCAAGCACTCTAATTGAGCTACATCCTCAGACCCTGACTTTATTTTCATTCACAGACACCCCACAAGCCAGGCATGATAATTTACACCTGTAATCCCAGCATCAGGAAAGCTGAGACAGGAGGACTGCATGCCTTGGAGGCCAACCTGGGATACAGTGGGGTAGGGAGCCCAAATAAAGCATCCTACTATGGCACCTCTAGATGTGGGAAGGGCATTGCTGTTTGTTCAACTTCCCTTAAACTCAGGGCCCCTTGAGACAAGCATACTGACAGGGCATTCATGACTCTGTGAGGAGATATCTATACTAGATTCTTTTCCAACCCTTCTGTGTATGAATCTACAAGTAAGAAGAAGCAAAAGGCCACACTGAGACCAGGCATAGTGGTATATGACTTTAGTCCCAGTAGTTGGGAGGCAGAGACAGGCAGATCTCTGTGAGTTTGGGGCCATCATGGTCTACATAGCAAGTTCCAGGCTAACCAGGGCTACATAAAGATCCTATAAGTCACATCAACAGCCTTGAAAAGCCTGAGTTCTTTCCCTAGTATAGTTTTTAATAGATTAAATCTTAGGTTCATGCATGGACCTGTGTAGTTCAGACAGAAAGAGGTAAAGCTCCCTTATCTTTTGTACAAAGAACAGTGTAGAGGGACTATTTACAACCAAGGCCTCAGGGTAATTTCTGTTTGGATAACAGTTTAACTCCATCTTATCACCAAACAAGCTGCAACAAGGATCTACTTCTCCATCTGCCCAAACCTCTTATCTTAGTCCCATAATTACCACCTTCCAGAGCAGTAAAGCAGACTTCCCATCCTGTCAGAGGGGGAAAGTCCCTTCCCCTCCAAACAGTTTGAATCCCAAATGATGGCTCACAGAAGCAAAGACCTCAAGCGGCAAATCTACCTGATGTGGCATTGAACGCGCGGAGCATCTTGCGTGTCCCGGTCACGAGGCACACGGTTTCAGTCACACTTCCCAGCATCAGATCCAAGCATGTGACATCTTGAGCCTCCTCTGGGAGGGGACTAGACCAGAGTGTACTTCCATTCATCCCGGAAAGGCACACAAGGTCTGCAGTTGGTTGTGAGTCACCTAAAAGCATGTAGGAGACATAAGAAGAGAAGGAGGCAGAGGAGGTGAGAGTCAGGAATGAGCAGGAGACCAGAAAATAAAAGTAAACGGTGGGTGTTAAGGCAAAAAACTCAGGCTTGTGTGCTCAGCTCCCTCCTGTACTTCTGACAAGGTATGAACACACAACCTGTCATCTGCTCTCACACCTCATGTAAGACAAGATGCTGAGGGCCCCTCTACGCTGCCTCACTACAACTCCGTTTCTTCGCATTTCCCAGCACATCTGTTTATCTGTCTGCCACCTCAGTCCCCATGAACTAGTGATGTCCTTAACAAAAGATACTGTCTCATTAATTTCTGATTTTTCAGCACTTCACGAAATGCCTGGTATACAAAGCAACCCATTGTTTGCTGAGGAAAAGATAGGAACAAGGGCCAGCTAGATAGCTTAGTGAATAAAGACGTCTACTGCCAAACCTGATGACCTAAGTTCGATCCCTAGCAGTGTTCCAGTGTTCCCACATGGTGGAAGGAGAAAACCAACTGCCATAAGGACCCATGTTGTGCAATGCCCACAGAGGCCAGAAAAGAGCATTGGATCCCCTGGAACTGGAGTTACTGATGGCTGTTAGCCATCATGTGGGTGCTGGGAACTGAACCTGGGCCCTCTGCAAAAGGAGTCAGTGCTCTTAACTGATGAGCCATCTCTCCAGCCCAGGACAGGATATCTTGCCTCATCTCACACACTTGGCACTTTCAGCCATCACTAATACCAGTAAGGAAACGGATTCAGAGCGTCATCCTTCCTGACCCTCATATCACTAATTAAACATACAGGCCCCCAAACAGGAGAGAAGGTGTGGCTCACTGTTTAAGACCTTGCTGCCTGAGGCAGACACAGTGATAAGCAGTGCTGGAATATGTTTGCTTCTAGACTTTTCCAGAACACTCACATCCTATGCTGTTCTTCCTGCTTAAGGACCCTACTGAGTCCACGGCCATTCTCTGACTTGTGTTTTTTGGGGAGCTAATAGGTTAACCCTTAGACTATGGTTCCTTGAGGCAGAAGCCATGCTCCTCTTGGTGAGCTCTCTATACAACCAGCACAACCCTGGAGGTGAACAGCGACTCTGGTGGGTGTCCATCATGCTTGCTGAGTGAATTGTGAACAAGCAAATAATAACTCAAACCCTAGCTACCCTATGATGCAAAGCATTATGGGTTATGGGTATATCCATGTGGCATGAGGGTTGAGGTCAAGGGCCCACAGGGCCTGACTCCTGGAGCTGAACCCCAAGTCTACTTTTTACTCTAAGCAAGATCCTTAAGCCCAGTGGACCTCAGTTTCCTCATCTAGAAAAGGGAACAATATATTAGCCTACTTGGTTGAGAGGTAAATTCATTCACATGTGCTAAGTAAATACAACAGGGCATAGCACAGAGAACGCACCAAATGGTATTTACATTTCTACTTTTACCATCTCTGGACTAATCAGGCTGGTCCATATAGTGTCCAAACCCATGGCCTTGTCACTAACCATCTTGATACCCAACAAAGCAAGGAAAATATCAAATGCAGGCTGGAGAAATGGCTCAGTGGTTAGGAGCCCTTGATGCTCTTGCCGAGAACCCAGGTTCAGTTCCCAGCACCCACAAGGCGGCTAACAACTGTCCTTAACTCCAATTCCAGGGGATCCGATGCTCTCTTCTGGTTTCTTTAGGCACTACACACACATGTGCACTTTTACACATGGAAGCAAAACACATACATAAAAGAGAAATAAATAAATCAAAAAAAAAGTTTTTGGGTCTTTCTAAGACAGGGTCTCCCTGTAGTCTCAGGTGGCCTGGAGCTCACTATGTAAATCAGGCTGGCCTTGAACTCACAGAGATCCACCTGCCTCTGCTTCCCAAGTACTGGCGTGCACCACCACAGCTGGCATCAAAAAATTCAATGGTTCATGCCTTTAATCCCAGCACTCAGGAGGTAGATCTCTGTGAGTTCAAGGCCAGCCTGGTCTATGGAGCCGGTCAGCTGAGGCTACAGGGTCAAAAAACAAAAAAAAAATTTTTTTAAACAAAAAACATCAAATACCCACAATATTCCTAACTTTACTTCAAAGGTCAATGATTGCTAGGCCAGGAAAATGTAATCAAGCAAAGACTATATGAAACAGGGCTGGAGAGATGACTCAGCAGTTAAGAACACTGGGTGTTCTGGCATAGGACTGAGGTTCGGTTCCCAGCACCCACGACAGCTAATGACCATCCATAAGTCCAGTTCCAGGAGACCCGATGCCCTCCTCTGACATCTGTGGGCACTGCACAACACAGGTGCACTTGCATATGTGCAGGCAATACACTCATACACATAAAATAAAAATAAATAAAAATTTTTTAAAAAGACTGTAAGAAAGCCTGCTCTTAGGCTGGAGGCTTTCTCTACAGAATTGCTTCTCCACACCAATCAAGTCTCAGAAAGGCATTTATAATAACGCCAGGCAGTCACACAGTGTAGACATCTCTAAAGCATACCTAAACATTTACTTGGGGCCTAAATGATTAGAAAGCAGTTCCTAGGGTTTCCTCGGCCTCGGGGAAGGAATCCTGTGTCAGCTGACACGCTGGAATCAGCCACTGTTAACAGACATCACAGGACCAGACCAGTATGCTGTGCATCTGTGATGAAAACACAGCACATTTTTTGATTGCTTCCACATTTGTCCCACATATCTGCCAGAGTCCCAGAAACAGCACACTCAGCTGTATAAACTGTTGAGGCTTTAATAAGACTATCAACAAAGATATGTCAGGATGGAGGGGGCCCACTAGTGGCAGTATGCTGTTACTGCTCCCAGGCCCAAAGGAGAGAGACTACTTACTCCAGAAAAGAAAGTCCTCCAGGAGGGCCAGCTTGAGACCAGCTATGACCAGTGGTCAAGTTCATAGCCTTCCTGCTCTAGGTCTGGCAGGGAAGGACACAGAGAAATAAATAACCCCACCCCACTCTCCATTTCCTCCAGTTCCCACTGTGCTACCCTTTGGCCAGGTCCAGCAGGAGTCCGGCAGGCAAAGGAACCCATAGCTAAGATGCTCTCCATATGGCCCACCCTCCCTGGTAGAGGACAACCTGGAGCAGCAAACCAAAGCAGGAAAGGACAGCACCTAGCCCAGACATCTGGGTGCAAAGCTGTTAAGTTATGATCATGACCAACCCTGCCAGGGTTGGGAGAGCAGGGTAGGATTCATTATAATCTATGGAAAACTGACTCAAAAAATGGAAATACGTATTGGGCCAGGGAGATGGCTCAGTTGGTAAAGTGCTTGCTATACAAGCTAGAGAACCTGAATTTGATCCCAGGAAACCCACACAAGAAAGCTGGGTGGTACGGTACATACTTATAATCCCAGTGCCAGGGAGGCATAGACAGCAGGGTGAGGGGGGGAATCCCTGGGGAATGCTGGCCAGTTCTAGGTTGACAACAAGGTGGACATAAGTTGGGCTTGGCAATGCACACCTTTAGTCCCAGAACTCAAGGACTCCAAGAGATAGAGGCCAGCCTGGTCTACATAGTGAGTTCCAGGGCAGCTGAAGGAGACCCCTGTCTCAAAGAGACCAAAAAAAAAAAAAAACCAAGGTGGACAGTTCTTGAAGAATGACATCAGAGGCTAACCTCTGGCCTCCACATGTGCACGCACACACACACAGCTAATTACTAAGGCTGCCACTGCAGGGTGTGGGCAGGTCATTTCTTCTCTGAACCAAGGTCTTCACTGACTTGGATGACCACTCAAAGTCCAACTATGACTTACTCCGGCTTCTTAAAATGACCTTTATTACACACAGGAACGTTTTGGTGAGGCACGTCATGTATGGCAGATCTGTGGTGACCTTCTGGCCCTTGCAGACCTTCTTCTGCAGTGCCCCTCAGGAGATGACTAGGTTTTCTTCCAGCTGGCAGCTCCCCTGTGGCAGCCTCCAAAGATGAAAGATGCATCTCTTACCTCCCTCAGTCCCATTCCTGGATGTCACAAAGGAGAGAAGTACATCCCGAAGGCCATCTCCGTTCACGTCAGCCAGCTCCAACGGAGACAGGTCCCCGCCTGGAGCACACATAATAAAACAAAAAGGGCCTGAGCCAGTTACCAAGACCAGTTCTCTGCTGCCAGACTAGAAAGAAGACAGATGTAAATCCACATGGACTTCTGGTTCTCCGACAAGATAGCGGAGACACACTTCTCCCTCACCTGGCCCAGAGCCCTGGATATTACACATAAAACCAACTCAATAAGGCTCTGAAAGGAGGAGGGAGTAAGGGACCCAGGATAGAGACCCCACACGGGATAGAGGAATGGCATGGTTATGCATCCTTGGCCTCAAATAGTCCAGACAAGATGTTAACCAAATAGTCATTAACCCCAAAACAGCACAGGACTAAAGAAGCCCCAAGAGACTTGGCTTCCCTAGAAAAGGCCCAAGAAAGGTGCAGCCTAGCAAGGCAGAAGAATCTGAGTATAGACAACTGCTCTACTTCAAAAGCTATAGATAAACCTATGGCCCTGCCCCACAGCAAAGGCTGTGGGACCTGACTTCTGTTCTAGATATACCAAGGCACCCTCCCCTCCTACAGAGCCAAGGTCAAGAAGGCCATGGGGAAACAGGGATATCATCCCACCTACAGTGCTGAGCCAGCCATGCACAAAGGAAATCTAAAGTTCACAGAGCCAGCCCATCCTTCGTCCTCACAAGGGGCAATGGAGGCCAGTGGGGCGCAGCGACAAGGGACAATCTGGCCCAGCATGGTGATATGTATCTTCAAAGCCAGCAATCAGGAGGCAGAGGCAGGTGGATCTCTGTGAGTTCAAGGCAAGACTGGTCTGCATAGTTCTAGGCCAGATGGAGCTACATAGTGAGAACCACTTTGGCAGAAAATCTAAAAACCCACTAAGAATGAAGAGGCACACACCCTCTGACTGGCAACTTCACTCCTAGGTTTCTTACACACTGCACTGGAAACAGAAAAAATGTTCTTAGCATCATTTATTTAAAAAAAAAAAAAAAAAAAAAAAAAAAAGTGGTGCAGGCCTTTAATCCTAGCACTTGGGAGGCAGAGGCAGGCAGATCTCTGTGCCAGCTGGGGCTACAGGGAGACCCTGTCCCAAAAAGACCAAAAAAGAAAAAAAAAAAAAAAAAAAAAAAAAGAAGGGCTGGGCATGGTTGTACATGTCTTTAATTCCTGTACTTGGGAGCAGAGACAGACAGATCTCTGTGAGAGACAGAGGCCAGGCTGGTCTACCTAATGAGTTCTAGGACAGCTGGGGCTACAAGGACACCTTGTCTCAAAAAGACAAAAAAAAAAAAAAAAAAAAAAAAAAAAGCAAGCCTCATACTATTACAATTAAATTTATATAAGATTCAAAAAGAGGTAAAATTAACGAAAATTTTCAGGTGTCTGGGTCAATGTGGCAAAATGTTAAAGTCAAGGAGTAACCAGCACAAATAAAGAAGACAGTTGTTTGGTGGGCAAAAGAGGTAGGGCAGGAGACTCAGAGGCCTCAACAATGTTCCACTTCCTCAGCTGAGTGCCGGCCACACAGCAATGTGCTTGCAGTCCCCTCACTGTGTACACATTCTACACATGTAAACCAACACGTCCCTGAGAGAACTGAAGATGGGAACAGGGAACCCATCAAAAGCTAATTCCCCTGAGGTCAGATAAGTGACAGAGAGACAGTCCTTCCTGTTCAGGATGATCAGAGCTGTCCAAAAATAGCCTGATGTGGTTGACAAGAGACAGGCTGCTGGGCAGAGCTGAGACACACACCCTGCTTCAGAACAAGAAGCTTCAAGAACTTTGCTTCAAATGAGGCAAACAAAACCAAACAAAAACAGGCACCACTGGGGCAGCGCCATCTCAACCACAAAAACAGGCACCACTGGGGCAGCGCCATCTCAACCACAAAAACAGGCACCACTGGGGCAGCGCCATCTCAACCAGGAGGGGCCAAGGAGGAAAAACAGCAGCTACCGTCTATGAAAAATGAAATTACTTCAAAATTCAAATTAGGTCAGGCTTGTATAATTAAGGAAGGAGACAGGCTTTTAAGAGCCCTGGGCTCTGGTCTGGCCAGGCCTTGGGCCTCACCTGACTGTGTAAATAGCCTTTCCTGCACCTCTGTAGTCTCCTGACAGTGTTGGCTCTACACAGGAACCCAACAAACCTATATCCTACCCTCTGGGTCTGTCTAAGAAAGATGAATGACATTCCACAAAGGCAGTAAATCCCCGGGATTCAGAGGCGTGGCGATCTATTTGTTTTATTTCAACTCTCCTAACCACCTCCATGCCCAGGGAGGAAAGATTGTATGACACATTACTTTTAAGATTTAGAGGGAAAGCTGGGTATGGTGGTGCACACCTGTAGTCCCAGCACTTGGGAAGCTGAAGAAGAAAGATCGCCACAAGTTTGAGGACAGTCTGGACTACATAGTGAGTGCCAACCCTGTCAGGGCTATGGTGGTGAAATACTATCTCCAAAAATGATTTGGAGTGGGGGTGGAGATGATTCAGCCCGGTGAAAGCACTGGCTGTTCTTGCAGAGGACCAGGGATCAGTTCCCAGCACCCATATGGTGGCTAACATAACACCTTTTCTGACCTCTGCAGGCATTGAATGTATGTGAATCACTAACATGCATGTAGGCAAAACACTCATACACATAAAATTCAAAAAAAAATATTCTTTTAATGATTTGGAGGAAAACTTCAACATACTAGCATATGAAAATCAACAGATCAGATCTAAAAATCCCGCAACTCACCTCCTTGGGAGCCTAAGCGACGGCTCCATGTGCTGTGCAGGTCTCTCGGGGGGCAGGGAATGAGGAAAGCACAGAGAAGTACCAAGACCATGGAGATCACCAATGTCAGTAGGAAGACAGATGTGCGTACATAGGACACCAGTGAAGAGGTGGCCTTCTGCTCCAGGCCCCCAAGGGGTTCCGAGGGGTACCCCTCTGGGACAACTTCTGAAAGATGTGGCTTTGCAGCCCCTGCAGCCTCAGCATCTGAGTCCGGCTCGGGCACCTCTCCCAAGGCACTCTTCCCATTTTTGACCCCTCCATTCTTCTGTTGCAAATTAAGCACAAGATCATCTTCACTCTCGTCACTGTCAGCCTGCGTAAGAGGGTCATACTCCCCGAGGTCTGGGCTCTTCTTCCCTAAAAAAAAAAAACAAAAACGACAGGACAGAGTCAATGAGAGTCAGAAGGAAAAAGTCTCACCAGAGCACGGCAGATACCTGGGGTGACCCACAAAGCAAAATGACACCCAGAAACCTAGGTTTACACCACTAAGACCTTGATGGCTTTCTGCATACTTAGCTGTTAGCACAGAGAAGGGGGTGGGAAGAGAAGAAAAGCCCAGTGCCCTAGAAGTATGGCCTTCATGAGGTTAAGAAAAACGCAAAGGGGCTGGAGAGATGGCTCAGCAGTTAAAAGCACTGGCTGCTCTTGTAGAAGACCTGGGTTCAGTTCCTAGCACCCATAAGGTGGCTAACAATCTTCAGTAACTCCAGTTCTAGGGGATCTAATGCCCTCTTCAGGCCTAGGTGGGCACTGCATGCACAGGCAAACTTCCATAGATACAGGCAAAACAATCATATATGAAATAGGAAAAAAAATTTTAATTATATATATATAAAAGAAAGAAAACCATAAAGGCTGCAGCAGCAGCAGCAAGGATCGAACTGGAGGAGACCACGCAATTGAAATAAGCCAGGCAGGGAAAGATAAATCCTCACGTTCTCACATGTGAAAGCTAAAACATTATTCTTGAGAGCAAAGAGAGCCAGACATGATGACTCACACCTGCAATCTCAGCATTTGAGATGCTGAGGCAGGAGAACTGTCATGAACTGGAGGCCAGCCTGGGCTTTAAAGTGAGGTCTTTTCTAAAAAAGAAGCAGAGGCTAGAGAGGTGACTCAGTGGTTACCAGCACTGGCTGCACAGAGGGCCCAGATTCAGTTCCCAGCACCCACATGGAAGTGAACAACTGTCTGTAATTCCAAGCCTAAGGGACCCAACACCCTCTTCTAGTCTCTGCGGGCATCGCACACATGTGGTGCACCTACATGCACGCAAGTAAAACACTCATATACATAAAACATAAATAATAAAATTTTTAAAAGAAAAAAGACATAAAAAGAGGATAGGGATGTACATGAGTTGGTAGAGTGCTTGTCCAGCATACACAGAGTCCAGGGACCATATAAAGCAGACATGGTGGCACACGCCTATAATCTCAGCACTTGGAAGACAGACATTAAAGTTTATCCTCAGCTACACAGCAAATTTGAGACTATTCTGGGGTACCTGAGACCCTGTCTCAAAAGTAAAACGTTTTTAAAGGAGTAAAGTACAGAATAGTAACCAGGCAGGCACGGTGGTGCACACCTTTAATCCCAGTGCTTGCAAAGGAGGCAGAGGCAGGTGGAGCTCTGTGAGTTCAAGGTCAGCCCAGTCTACACAGCAAGTTCCAGGCTAACCAGGGTTACATAATGAGATCCTGCCTCAAAAAAAAAAACTTTAAAAACTAATTAGAAGAAATATCATATTGTACCCCAGAAATATGTGTGATTACAGTGTGTCAAATGAAAATAATTTTAAAAAGAAAAACTATTAAAAAGGAGATAGGGAAACTAGTATTCTAGTAACTTTTTTATCAATTACATTATTTATTTAAGTATGTGCGTGTACTTCATGCAACAGGCATGTGCAGAGGTCAGAGGACAACTTGTGGGTCCGAGGGATCAAACTCAAGTCAACAGACTTGGTGGAAAACACCTCTACCCACTGGGCCATCTTGCCAGCCCAAATAACTATATTCTTATAGGAAGCTGTCTTCTTTTTTTGTTTTCTTTTAAACAAAGTTCATCTAAAATTTTATTTATTTATGTGTATCAGTGTTTTGCCTGCATGTAGATAAGTGCACCGTGTGTATGCCATGTCTGTGGAGACCAGAAGGGGACACTGGATCCCTGAGAACTGTAATTAAGGATGGTTGTGAACCCCCATGTGGGTACTGGGAACCGAACCCAGGTCCTCTGCAAGAGAAGCCAGAGCTCTTAACCGCTGAGCCATCTCTGTAGCACCAAATTTAAGCAAACTTTTATTGAAGTTTACATTCTAATACAGAAATACATTTCAACTGAAGTCCAACACCAATGAAGAGAGAAATTATAGCACCAAAGTTTTCCCTCCTCAAGTCACACTAGGGTAGATTACTATGTAACCTACAGTTTGGGGTTTTTTTTCTAGGCTTTGTTCCACACAAATCTGTGCAAGTTTCCAACATTAGAATATTTAATTCTATTTGAGGAAGGGGTGGGGGAGAGTTGGACCTCAAGTCAACAAAATGTCATCATATTGGGTTGCTATTCAAAATAAATAAAGCTGATCACAGCTGGGCAAAGGAGAGTTAATCTTTAAGGAAGTGACCAGGCTCCAGAGGATGAACTTCACTAAGTAAAGTAACACAGACTCAGAGAAACAAACAACACATGTTCTCCCTCGTATGTGCATATGTCTTTACTGCTTTTGTTAAATTTTTTTTATTTATTATTTTTATTTTATGTGTATGAGTATATTGCCTGCATATATAAGTTCACTGGTGTCATGCAATGTCCACAGAGATCAGAAAAGGGCATCAGATCCCTTGAAACTGGAGTTACAGACGGCTGTTAGGCTCCATGTAGGTGCTGGGACAGGACCCAGGTCCTCTGCAAGAGCAGCCAGTGCTCTTAACCACTGAGCCATCTCTCCAGTCCGATTTTAAGACAGGGATTCACTGTGTAGGCCAGGCAGACCTCAAGCTTGCAGTGATCCCCCTGCCTCACCCTCCCCAATGCTAGGATTCCATGTGTGCACCGCCACATCCAGCCTATATCAACTTTTCATACACCTAACATGCATTACTGCCTTCCATTTTCTTAGAGCCACAAAGCCATAGTCATTCCTGGCATTGTGGAACAATTCTGTGTGCTCTCAAGGAGTATCTCGCTTTCTGACCATTTCTATGGAAACAACTTAGAAAGTTGGACGCTAAATTCCATCTGGACCTGTTTCACCAAAATCTTACTTCCGTCCTGTGATTTCAACGTCTCACAGTAAACAGTGTTTACCTCAAAAACTGCTATTCTGAGCACGCGTCCTAGGAGAGGTGGCAGTCCAGCAGGAACACGGAGATGGAAGACTTTGTAAAAGCTCGTTCGCACAGTAAGCACCCTACTTCTACTTAGACTCTGCATTGACTGGGAGAGAGAGAGAATTTCCAGAAAGACTTGGGTGCACCCCAAGCCAACTCCTGGCTGTCACTACAACTCGTGCCTTTGTCATGCTAGAACCAAAAAAAAAAAAAGTTTATCTTTTGGAAATCACCTGACAAGCTGTTACTAACAAAAACTCTTATTAAGTCTTTCATTCAGAAGTTAAAAAGGGCAGCACATCCAAGCTTGTGGCAAGGCGGAATGCGTGGTCAGCCTCAGCCTCTGCAGGGGCTGGAGAGATGGCTCAGTGGTTAAGAGCACTGGTTGCTCTTGCAGAGGACCTGGGTTTGATTCCCTGCACTCATATGGTGGCTGACAACTGTCCATAACTCCAGTTCCAGGGAATCTGACGCCCTCTTCTGATTGCCATGGGCATTTCACACATGTGGTGCACTTACATACATGCAGGTAAAACACTCGTATACATAAAAGGAAAACAAATTTTAAAAAACTTCAAAACAAATTGACATTCCACAGAATCATTTTACAGCATTTAGCACTTTCCAAAGATACACAGACTACACTAGGTGGTGTGGCAGTCAAATAACTAGAAAATTCTCTTTATTTTCATTTTCAAAGCTATTTACTTTATCCAGTAAAGATTAGATGTGTCTGTTTGTTTGCTTTCAGGGGTCTATGTAGCACAGGCTGGACTTGAACTGTCGATTCTGATGCCTTGGTTTCCCAAGTGCTGGGATTACAGTTGTGTGCCCCTGTGCCTGACTTGGAGTTGATTCTGTGTGTGTGTGTGTGTGTGTGTGTACACGTGTGTCTGCATGCACTTACCTATGAATGCGCATGTGGAGACCGAACGTTCAGTTGGGGTATCTTCCTCTATTGTTCTCTGCCTGCCTTACTGACAGGATCTCTCATTGAACCTGAATCACCGTTTTGGTTAGACTGACTAGCCAGCAAGACCCTGGGACCCACCTGTCTCTACCTCCTAGTTCTAGGTTACAGATATGCACCACTATACCTGGCTTTCTTTTAAATTACTATTTTATTTATTTATTAGTGTGTATGCACACATGTATATATGTGTGTGAGCACATGTATGGCACAGGACGTATGTGGAAGTCAGAGGGCAACTTGTGAGAATTAGTTCTTTTCTTCCACCATGTAAGTCCTGGGGATCAAACTCAGGTTGTCAGGCTTGGTGGCAAGCCATCTTGTCAGTCCATGCCTGGCTTTTATAAGGGTGCTGGGGATCTATACTCAAGTCCACATGTTTGCACAGCAACCATTTCCCCAGTCCTGGATTTTGCTTGTTTGGGTGTTTTGTAATTGATTTTTAAAGGCACAAAGTACAGGAAAACCAATTGACTATTAGGAACCTAACTCAATAATACTTTCAGGATATGCCATGAGGTCAGCTCACCAGGCTCATCTTCTCTAATGTATATTTCTACTTCATGAAGCAAACTGTTTTATTAATTAGGTAACTATATGTAATAACTTGCACCCAGAACTGTAAATCTTGCTTGTATTTTGTTGTGTATCATTGTTGTTTATGCTGTTGGAGATTGAACCCAGGGCCTCATACATGCCAGGCAAGCAGTCTACCAATTCAGCTATATCCTCAGCCCTAGAGCCATATGTGTGCGTGATGTGTGTAGTGTACGTGCACATGTGTGTGACTGTGCACACCTGTACATGCTAAGAGGCCTGCGAAGACGTCAGGTATCCTTGCTCACCACACTCCATCTTATTCCTTGGAGACAGGCTCTCTCACTGAATGGGAAGCTAAGTTAGCAGCCAGCAAGCCCTAGCAATCCCTGTTTCCAACCCCTGGGGTTCCGCGTGTGTGTAACCACACCCAAATTTTTACATGAGTGCTAGGGATTTGGACTCAGGTCTTCATACCTATGTAATAACAAGCACTTTTACCACGGAACCATCTCTTCAGATCCCGCCCCCCCATAACACTTTTTAAAAGTGATTATTTTGTTTTTAACTGAAACACTCCTGATGTGATAAAATATGTTCTCTGCATACCATGGATTCCTGCTCACCTTCGGAAAGGAAGGACAAGCTGACACACACTACAACATGGTGAACTCAGAGAGCATGATGCTCAGTGAAAGAAGCCAGGTATGAAAACCACACCATGGGATTCCACTTAGATTCCTCTGTGTGATTCCAGCAGAGTAGGTGGAGTCACAGAAAGAGGAAGTCAGATGTTGGTTTCCTGGCTCTATGGGAAATCAAAAACTATTGTTTCATGTGTACAGACTTTTAGTCTTTCAAGATGAAAAAGTTCTAGAGATGGGTTGCAAAACAAAGTGAATGCAGTTAATATTGGACTATATACTAAAAAGTGGTTAATGAGCCAGACGTGATGCCACATGCTTTTTTTGTTGTTGTTGTTGTTTTTGTTTTTGTTTTTTTTTTTAGACAAAACTGTCATTATTTGGAATACTAGTGATTTAACATAGAAAATGACTAGATTATAAGGTTATTAAAAGTATAAAAATGTATTAGGTTTTCCAGGTACAAAAATCAGTACTAGGTACTAG
>NW_008329365.1:1664479-1672523 GCF_000622305.1 Nannospalax galili
AGAAAGAGGCTGTCAGCCCCAGAAAGAGGCTGGCGGGTGTTGCAGGACCAGGGAAGTAGAGGGAGATGAGGGCAGGGCCAGGACCAGAAGCGGTGCTCCTGGAGCCCAAGAAAGGGACTGAGTTGCTCTGGGTGAGAAGGATCAGGAAGCAGTATTGGTTCCCCAGGTGTCTGGGGCCCCAAGACTAGGAATGGCGCAGGGCCCAAACTAGAACGGTGAGGGGGGGGTGGAAGGGTGAATGTCGCTTAGGGAGTCCCGGCGCGGAGAGCTGCGCTATAGACTTACCCCAAGAGGACTGAGGATAGCCGATGCCACATGCTTTTAATCGTAGCACATGGGAGGCAGAAGCAGGCAGATCTCTGTGAGACTGGGGCCAGCCTGGTCTACATAGTGAGTTCCAGGCCAACCTAGACTACACAGAGAGACTCTGTCTCAAAAGATAAAGTAAATAAATTGTTAAAGAATACTGAAGAGACTGTAGCGATGGGTCAGCAGTTAAGAACTCTGGCTGCTCTTGCAGAAGATCCAGTTTCAGTTCCCAGCACCTGAATCGCGGCTAACAACCATTTCAACTCCAGTTCCAGGAGATCTGATGCCCTCCTTTGGCCTCCACAGGCACTGCACACAGGTGGTGCACTTACATAACATGCACGCAAAACACTTGTATACATAAAATAAAAATAAAGACATCCTATATAGTGAGTTCCAGGCTAGGCCCCACTACAGGGAGACCCTGTCTCAAAAGCACCAAAAACTAAATAATAAATAAATAAATAAATAAATAAATAACTCCTGATATAGAATAAAACATACCAAATCCTCAAATCTCAGGGTTGGAAGAATTTAAAGATCATATAATCTACGCCCACTCCTGTTCCAAGGTCACTTCTTACAAAGATAAAGATAAGTTTGGTTCTCTTATCAACTGTGTGTCTTCCCACTTCTTAGCTTCAGGAAGTAGTCACTTAGCACACACCTGAATGTGACCAATGTCAGGGAACCTGCTGGTCTCCAATGAAGAAAATAATTATTTTATTTTAATATTTTTTTTATTTATGTATATCTCTATGTGTCTGTGTGGGTGTATGCTGGGTGGTCAGGGGAGGGGGAATGCCTGCAGCAGCATTGGATCCACTGGAGCTGAAATTACAGGGAATTATGAGCTGCCCAACATGGGTGCTGGAATCCAAACTCAGGTCCTCTGCAAGAGTAGCAAGGTCTCTAACTGCTGCGCCATCTCTCCAAACCCAGAGAATAATTCTTACACTGACTCAGGAACCTATATGTGGATAGTTTTCAACTGTCCCACCCTATTTTAAATTTCCAGAACCACACTTCCATTATCCCAGTCCTTTTAAATACTTACAAATCTCAACCAGAAGGAATATATAATAAAAATTTAAGGATTCAAGCTGGGTGTGGTGGCACATGCCTGCAATTCAGCACTTGGGAGACTGAGGTGAGAGAATCCGAAGTTCAAGGCCAGCTTCAGCTATATAGCATTTTCAAGGCCTGCCTGGGCTAGATGATGTCTTACCAAAAAGAGTTTGTGCCGTTCATGTCTTCACAACTAGACAACTATAAAGACAAGTTTGGCTCTCTTATCAACTGTGTGACCCTCCCATTTCTTAACTTTATAGGGTCCCAATATTCCTATTTATAAAATAGAAAAATTATTGTTCCAATCTCCTAAGATTGCTATAAGGATTAAGTAAGATAATATGTAAATGGTCCTTAGTGCCTGGCCTATGACCATACTGAATCAATTTTGGTTTCTACTACTATTGTTAAGTCTAAATCTCCACCAGCCTGTGCTCAGTTTTCTCATCCCCAGGCTAAACACCTCGACCTCTTTCAACTCACATCCTGAAAGAACATTGTTTCAGACAGCCTCCACGCCCAGTCACTCTTCTCTGGACACAAATGTTATGTCTATACTTTTTAGGGGGATGCCAAGGAGTGGTGAATAAGATAGGGTTTCACTATGTAGCATTGACTGGTCTGGGTCTTGCTATGTAGACCAGGCTGGCCTCAAACTCACAGAGCTCTGCCTGCCTCTGCCTCCCAAGTGCCCCAGCCTATGTCCATACTTTTTAAGGTATGACGGCCTGGATTCAACCTCAGGGTGTGGTCTGACCAGACTGAGCAGAACTGTGGTCTCACTCCCCAGATGATAAAGGATGATTTAGCCAGTGCCATCTAAAATCTGGGTACTCTTCTTGACAGCCCTGTTACCCAGTCAATCCACCTAAGACTCAAGGATTCTAAGCATACACTCAGACTACCTTATCACTGAGCAGTTGGATTTGGAGCATCAACTGAAAAACTTAGCACCACTATCTAATATTACACTCAGTCTTGTCAGTTTCCACTTTGCAACAGCCCCAAACAGTACCTTTGCCAAAGCGAAACCACTGACAAAACTCCAGCTAACGAAACGGTTGAAAGAAAATCTGCTTTTATCATGTCGTACACAGGAAGGAAGAGGACCCACACCACATGCTACAGAAACGCAGAAAATTTTAATAACGTAATTTGTAAACATCCTTTGAAAAGCAGCTGATGATGCTTTTAGAGGAATTCCATGCTTCTAGTTAATAATGTCACAGGAAGGTGTTTCTGTCATAGTTCCTTCCTTAAAACCAAGCAAAGAGAAAGAGACAGAGTCAGAGACAGAGAAAAACACATTCCCAAATCATGATGTATTAACAATAATTGTCAAATGCAGTGAAAGTTCAGTCTAGTTGAGGAGGCACAGTAAATAATACATACATCTGAAGCACCTCAGCAAGGAGCAGAGTTCACAGAATTGATGATGATGATGATGATGATGACCATGACCATGACGGTGATGAGAAATGGGAACGTACTGACAGCCTACCAGCCCCAGTATTGATCCAGACATTCTGCATGTCTTATTTCATCTAATCCTCACAATTACCCTATATGTTAGGTATTATTCCTATATTATCAACAAGAAATAAACAGATAATTTGCCTAAGATCACAGAATGAGCAAGAAGGAAAGGCAGGATTCAAACACAGGCATCTGAGTGCAGAGCCCACTTGATCTAACTGATAAGATACTTCCTTGTTTCCTGATTATACAAGCCAACCAGACATTTCATGCCTGAAAAGATAAAGTCTAGGGTCACAGAAATACCCATGATCCCCATCCAACATCACACGGTCAAAGCAAAAGAATGATGATGATGAGAAGAACAAGCAGATAATCTTTACAAAGAACAAACTGTCTGTACAGTGGGTTAGAAAGTAACTGTAGGCAACATTAGTTCTGAAAAGGCTGATTGTTGAAAGAGTGAGGCTAGTCAGAAGACAGAAACCAGGCAATAATCGAAGAGAATTCAATACAAAAAATGTCCAAGCTGTGATAGGGGAATAAACATAATAATGGGAAAAGAATTTAAAGGTGCCTAGGACTAAATGGTAGTAATGTGGGGACAACAAACTTGAAATTTAGTAGAGTGCTGCCTACAATGCCAGAGGCCCCAGGTTTGATCCCCAGAACCACATAAACTGGGCACCATAGCACATACCTGTAATCCCAACATTTGGGAAGTGGAAGCAAGAGGATCAGAAGTTCAAGATCATCCTTACCTACACAGTGAGGTAGAGGCTAGTTTGGGCTACATCAGATATATCTCAGAAACAAAACAAAACAAAATATCTGGGTGTGATAGCTCAAACCTATAATCTCAGCATGTGGAAGGCAAGAGGATGGCTACCAGTTCCAGGCCAGCCAGGGTTCTACAGGGACACCCTGTCGTAAAGAACAAAGCAGGGGCTGGAGAGATGGCTCAGTGGTTAGGAACACTGGTTGTTCTTGCAGAAAACCCGGGTTCGAATCCAAGCACCCACATAGCAGCTAACAACTGTCCGTAACTCCAGTTCCAGAGGATCCAACAGCCTCTTTTGACCTCCTCAGGCATTGTACAACACGGATGCACTTACCTACATGCAGGCAATACACGCATACACATAAAAAAAAAAAAAACAATAAATAAAAAAATTTTTTTTTAAGTTTAAAGACCTGCCGGGCATGGTGGCACATGCCTTTAATTCCAGCGCTTGGGAGACAGAGGCAGGGGGGGCTCTGTGGGGTCAAGGGCAGCGGGATCTACATTATGTGGTTCCGGACACGTGGGGGTACAGGGGGGCCCTGGCCCCAAAAGACCAAAAAAAAAAAAAAAAAAAAAGTTTAAAGACCAAAACAAAAGAGCCCATATCTGCTTTCACAAATCAAGCAATAAAGATGAAGTTCAGTGGTAATAATAGATTAAAAACTAGCAAAATAAGCAAAGAAAATCAAATGCTAACCAGCACTCTAAGGCCCCGTGCATTCTTCTAACCAGGACAGAGAAGTCAAGTGCTTGGAGTGGGATCTGAACTAACAAGCCCTCATTAAATTCTAGCTTCCAACTGTCCCAACTTACTGCCTTGGCCCAGACTCTGCCCCACATGTCAGCCAATAGCTAAAAGTAAAGCAGTTACCCCACTTAAATATGCAAAATCATGAGGAAGGAGCTAACAGCATTCATTCCACTATAGATGATACTACAAAGTTCTACAGCTATTCAAGAAGGAGGTTACAAAATACATGGCAAATAAAATGAGCTAAGGAATAATTACCAGGGGTATCTAGGGATATAGCTCAGTAGTAGAGCACTTGCCTAGCAAGCAGCCCTGGGGAAAAAAAAAAGTAGTAGATCAATTCTACCATAAGATGGAAGAAATATTAAACAGATATTACCCCGATGGATTCCAAGAAATTAAATAGTCTTTTCTGAAATAAGGACTCATAAGAAGATATAGTATTTCTAAGAAAGAAAATCACAATTCAATAAAAACCATGAAAAGTAAACAATCAGGGCACTGGAGAACAATAAAAAAATAATAAAGCAATTTTAGAAAAGAAATTATTTGGTTGTGGCGGGAGGAGGGGGGCACTGGGTTTCACTATGTAGTCCTAGCTGACCTGGAACTCTATGTAGACCAGGCTGGCCTTGAACTCACAGGGATCTCTGCCTCTCCCTCCTGAGTGCTGAGATTAAAGATGTGTACTACCATGCCTGGCTCTCCCACCATGCCAGACTCTCCCAAGAACTTTTCATATCTCCTCCCAGTAAATCTTTATAACAAATCTTTAGGATAGAAAGATGATTGCCTCCCATTCTAGGTGAGGAAATTGAGGTTTGGGCATTTAAGAATCTGGTCCTTAGGGGCTGGAGAGATGGCTCAGTGGTTAAGAGCACTGGCTGTTCTTGCAGAGGAAACAAGCTCAGTTCCCAGCACCCACATGGCAGCTAGCAACCATCCATAACTCCAGTTCCAGGAAATCTGATGGATGCCCTCTTCCGACCTCTTCAGGTACTGCATGGCACAGGTGCAACTACCTACATGCAAGCAACGCATGCATACACATAAAATTAAAATAATAAACAATTTTTTTAAAAGAAGCTAGCCCTTAGTTAAAGAACAAGTAAATTCAAACTTAGTCTGGCTTCAAAGTCTACATTGCTACTCTGTACGTCCCATGGTTAAGGCTTTCAAAAAAGACTTCTAGAGTTAGATGGTACCTATGCCTATAATGCCAGCACTCAGGAGGCTGGGGCAGGAGGACTGCCACAAGTTAGAGGCCAGCATGGGCTACATAGTGAGCTTCAGAACAATATGAGCTTTAATATAAGACCGTGTCTCAAAAAAAACAGGCTAAACAAGCCACAACAAAAAAGAAATTCAGAAATTGATGGAGAGAATAAAGGTGAGCCAATATATGCATAACCAAAGAAGAAAACCAGACAAGAAAGTAGACAAAGATAAACAGGTGCAGGATAATCCAACACTGAGGCATATTCTAGTGAAAACATACCACATCACGGAAAAAGGAACACCACATAGCATCCAGCATGAGGGAGAGACTCAAACTTCTCATGATACAAACAAAAGTCAGGCCCACAGGTAGTGGAGCAGGCTTGTAATCACAGGGCTAGGGAGGCTGAGGCAGGAGGATCAAGAGGGCAGGTGTGGTGGCACAGGCCTTTAATCTCAGCATTCAGGAAGCAAAGAAAGGTGGAGCTCTGTGAGATGGAGGCTAGCCTGATCTACATAGCAAGTTCCAGGCCAGCTGGGGCTAGAGAGAGGCTCTGTCTCAAAAAACAAAAACAAAAAAGAGTTGGAGGATAACAGGATGCATAACAAAAACATTTCCGAAAACAGGGTTGGGTGTGGGGGTGGGGGTGGGGACAGAGAGATGACTCAGGCAAAGAAAGGTGGAGCTCTGTGAGATGGAGGCTAGCCTGGTCTACATAGCAAGTTCCAGGCCAGCTGGGGCTAGAGAGAGGCTCTGTCTCAAAAAACAAAAACAAAAAAGAGTTGGAGGATAACAGGATGCATAACAAAAACATTTCCGAAAACAGGGTTGGGTGTGGGGGTGGGGGTGGGGACAGAGAGATGACTCAACTGGTAAAGGCACTTGCCACCAAACCAGATGACCTGAGTTCAGTTTCCAGGGTCCACATGGTGAAAGAAAAGAACCGACTCCTTAAAAAAAAAAAAAAAAAAAAAACACCAGAGCCAGCCGTGGTGGCACACACCTTTAATCCCAGCACTTGGGAGACAGAAGCAGGTGAATCTCTGCAAGTTCAAGGCCAGTCTGGTCTACATAGTGAGTTCCAGGTGGGCTGGGGCTATAGGAGAACCTGCCAAAAAAAAAAAAAACAGGCTAACTTCTCCACCATAAATAGTGGAATAATCAGGTATGGTAACACATGCCTTGGGAGGTAGAGGCCTCTGCTTCATAATGAGTTCAAGGCCATCCTAAGCCACATAAGAAAAAAAAAATAGTAGAGCAATATTTACAGTCCTCATCAGAGGAAGAATCTACATATAAAGTCCAGGAACTGTGACCCACTGTGCTATCTTTGAAGTATAAAGGCAAGCTCCCAAGAACACAGAGCCACCACTGTCAGCGCCTTTAAAAGATCACAGGAGATTAGGGCCAGTTCTAGAACAAATTTTGGAGCAGGACAAATATTTACATTTACACTAATACATTTCTTTAACAATATGAAAACAAATCTCAGCTTATTATTACAAGTTTTGCCTAGGCAAGGGCTCTTTTCTATTTACAGAAAGAACAGAATGCAGAAAAGTCCCTTTGCCTTGGCACATACTGAAACCGACCTAGACATATCAAATCTCTGTTTCAAAGTTTAGAGCCCCCAGCACTCACTCTTTCTGAATGTGCTGTGTGTGTGTGTGTGTGTGTGTGTGTGTGTGGTGTATACACAATGTGCATGGGGGTGTGCACACCCAGGTATGCAGAGACCAGAGGATGTCAGGTGTCCTGCTGTATCATTTCCCATTTTATTTCCTGGAGACAGTGTCTCTCACTGAACCTGCAGCTAGGTTGGTAGCCAGCAAATATCAGTGATTCTCCTGTTCCCACCCCCGACAGTACTCAGGTTCCGGGTGCATGTGTGGTCATGCCCAGCTTTTTATGTGGGTGCTGGGAATTCAAACTCAGGTCCTCACGGTATCACAGCAAGGGCTCTTACTCAAAGAGTCATTTCCCCAACCCCAGATTTTTAGTCAATGAAAAGTCTGCAAAGAATATAAGAGAGGGTACTGACCTCACAACATGTTAATATATGTGCTGGATAGCTTTGGTTGTCAACTTGACACACCTGGGTTGAGGGAGCTTCAATTGGTGAATTGCCTCCATTAGACTGGCCTGTGGCAATGTCGGTGGGGCATCTTCTTGATTACTGAATGATGTGGAAAGGCCCAGCCCACTGTGGGTGGTACCAGCCCTGGGCAGGTGGGTCTATGTTGTATAAGAAAGCATCCAATGTCAATTGCATTGAAAAAGAATTTTTCTATATGAAACTGTGTATTATAATAATGAAATGGAGATCTTTTTAAAGGTTAAAACATCATTTAATTTATGTCTTATAGGGTTTATACTGAGTACAATATTGTATAACTGTGATAATTCAACTGTAAACCTAAAAATTTACAGCCAA
>NW_008329365.1:1672619-1676323 GCF_000622305.1 Nannospalax galili
AGCCCTGGGCAGGTGGGCCTGTGTTGCATAAGAAAGAAGGCTGAGCAGGGGCCAGGAGAGCAAGCCAGTAAACAGTGTTCCTCCATGGTCTGTGCTTCAGCTCCTGCCTCCAGGTTCCTGCCCTGAGTTGCTACCTTGGGCTCCCTGATGAACTGTGACCTAGGAGATGTAAGCCAAATAAACCCTTTCCTCCGCAAGCTGATATTGATCAGTGTTTTGTCACAGCAATTGAAGGCAAAGTAGAACAATATAAATGAGCTTTTCACCAATATAGCTTTTCCTCCTAGGAAAAGTCACCTGATACGGTGACCCAATAGCATTTCCAAATGATACAGAGAAAGGAAAACTATGAAAAGATGCAATTATGCCATTCCCAAGTGTGTTCAGGAAAATACACTAAACTGTGCAGTACCCTACAACACATGTAGCCCTAGAGCATACACTGTGATCCACATATACCCTGGAATATGTAACTATAACTGAGGGTAAATAATTCATAACTCATAGTTTATCTAGGGCTCACAGTCCCTCTAAGTTACACATCATAAAGCAAACCACAACAATAATACTGTGCTCTAATAGTCCCTTCAATGTTTGACCTTCAAACTTAAAAATGGCCTAAAAAAATATATACCTAAGAGATAAGCTGTTCTACAGGATTTATGAATGTCACAATGTCCCTTGGTTACTTATTAACTACATGCATAGGAGCCAAATATCTTTTCGTCCTGGGCTAAGTGTAAGGATGTGGACTATGAAATGCACTGCAAGCAACTGTTCTTCCATCACAGGGTGGGTGAGCTCTGTCACTGGGTCACTATTGGATCAGGCTTCCCCTAGGGCACCAGATCCATAAATGACCATGGTACAAGTAATGATAATAACAATAACTAATATGTCCAAAGTTAATTAAATTCCTAAGTACAGGCATCTCTTTTATTATCCTAAATAATACTATGAGATAAATGTGCAGTGCAGTGTATGACATGTAGAGAGTATTCTAGAATAACATTACTATTACAGATGAGAAAACTAAAACTAAAGAGGTAACTAATCAGGTAAAGGCAGAATTTAATCTTGAGCCTGAGTGAGGATATAGCTCAGCTGGTAGAGTGCTCTATCACTACCAAATCTAGCACATTCAAAACCTTGGATTCGATCCTCAGCACTCAATTCAACTCAACTCAAATATTGAGTTTGGTAAGCCTGGTGGTACAAATCTTTAATCCCAGCACTCTGGAGGCAAAGGCCAGAGCATATCTGTGAGTTCAAGGCCAGTGTAGTCTACATAGTGAGCTCCAGGCCAGTCAGAGCTACGTAGTGAGACCTTGTCTCAAAAAATCAAACAGAGGCTAGAGAGGTGGCTCAACAGTTAAGAGTACTGGCTGCTCTTGAAGAGGACCAGGGTTCAGTTCCTAGCACCTACATAACAGCAACAATCTAACTCCGGTTCCAAGAGATCCATTGCCCTCTTCTGGCCTACACCAGTATCGCACATACATGGTACCAATACTTGCACCCTAACAGTCAAATAAATAAATAAATAAATAAATTTTTAAAACAAAAAAACAATAAACACACAAAGCAAAACAAATCCTGAGCCTGTCTCCTGTTCTTAGCCACCATTCCATTCACCTCCCTCACACCAAAAAGTAGGAAGGAGGTTAACTAAGGTAACAGGACACAGTAACACAAACAGAATGGCAGTCTTACAGTCCCAATTACAGGGTATTCAAATAAGAGCTACGAGAAAGCCACTTCTACCTAATATAAAAGCCAAAAACTATGTACTTTGGGTGGTGAGGAAAAAGGGCAAGAGAGAGACCAGGATGAGCAAAACCAACACAACAACAAATCTACATCACATACTGGAACATGTGGATACTGTATCTATACCTAAAAATGTATTGATCATAGCTCAGGGCCAAATCTCCTTCCAAACACAGTCCGAAGGACTGGACTACAGGAATCCTTCACCCTACCCTGTCAGCCAACCCAATTACTATCACCAAATACTCCAAGGACTATTCTGTGTACACCACAGCTTCAGTAAGTGAGACACACAGCTCAAGCAAGATTTTCCTGTATTCTTTCTTTAAAAATTATTTTGATGACAAGGAAACAGAGTTACCTAGACAGCTGGTCAGTTACTGATATGAACTCACAGCAATGGTGACTGTGGCTCAAACTAAACAAAACTCCAGAACAGACATGGGGAAGAAACACCAACCCTACCTGAGAAACTATTGACAACTGATGCCTGCTAGGAGGGGGAGAGTCAGCCTCATTTTAAGAGTGAGACTCTTAGTAGGTCGACCAGGCTCTAGTTAGTAGACTGGACCCACACCAAAGGACATTTGGGGACACAAATTTGACTCTATAAGCCTTAATATATAATATATATGTTATATATATATATACATATATATGTATATATATATATAATTGCCAAGCGTGGTGGCTTTAATCCCAGCACTTGGGATGCAGAGGCAAGCAGAGCTCTGGGAGTTCAAGGCCAGCCTGGTCTAGTGAGTCTAGGCCAGTTGGGGCTACAGGGAGATGTTGTCTCAAAAATAAATAAATAATTAATTGAAATTAAAATACATATGTATATATAATAGAGTACATGAAATTGTGCATGGGGTAGTAAGGGGGTACAGATGGGGGAGTATCTAAATATGATCAAAATATATTGTAGGAAATTCACAAAAATTCAATAAAAATTCTTTGAGTATACAAAACAATGGGTTTCATTATGACAGTTACACATCTATAGTGCTGTGCTTTGCTCACATTCACCCCTATTACCCTCTCTTGTCCAGCCTCTCCCTTGAAGATGACTTTTTTTTTCAGGGCCTGGGATTGAACTCTAAGCATGCCCTATACCACTGAGCTATACCCCCCTTTTCTGAATTCTTATTCTCAAGAGAGTAGCAGTTGTCTATGATGAAATAAAACAAGGGCTCTAAAGGAAAAAGGGAAAATGAAAGCTAAAAATTTCTGACATTTCATTAGCCCTTTGAGAAGATAGCATGTAAACACTAAGGCTAGCCGGACACACACCTTTAATCCCAGCACTCAGGAGGCAGAGGCAGGAGGGTTTCTCCGAGTTTGAATTTCCAGGCCAGCCCAGGCTACAAAGTGAGAGCCCTGTGACAAAAAAACTAAAACAAACAAATTAAGCTCTAAGTCTACTTCAAAATAAATTAATCCTGCAGAGAAAGTCTGGTATGTCTATTTTCAGTATTATGTACACATTCCAAGAAAGATATCATCAGTATTCTTTCCCAGTGTGCTAAGAAGCCCAAGAGGGGGCAAAAAAAAAAAAAATCTAAAAGCATAAAGTCAAGGGACAAAGTCATCTAAGACACAGGCTGGTTTCAAGGTATGGGACCAGAAACTCTGAAGGCTCCTGTACCATCCTACCTCCCCACCCCCCACAGTCCCTTGCTGGAATCTGAGATACCCTTTCTAAGATGCCAGGGAAAAAAACCGCTTTCCCTCAACATTTTAAGTGATCAGCAAATAAACACCTACAACTTAGTGTTTGAATTTCTATGTAAGTAGAACTATAAAATTTCCTAAAACCCTTAATTTACTAACAAGGAGAACAAATATGCTTTGATTAAAATAGCTAATTTCAAACAGTATAGTCAGTCCCATTCAGGAAGTTTAAGATAAACGACAGGTTTTTTTTTTTTTTT
>NW_008329365.1:1676406-1676988 GCF_000622305.1 Nannospalax galili
TTTTTTTTTTAGCTGCTTCCCAAAGTACTGAATCAGCACTGAAACTTGTCTTTGGCATAAAGCTTTCTAAAAGACTAATTCACCCATTATTGGCAACTTACAGGTGCCAAAGCTTTTCTGAGCTCGGCCTCAGCAGCCGGAGGTTGACCAAGTGGAGCCAAAAGCTTAAAGTCTAGAGGCAGAAAGAATTTTGACATTCAGGGCCAAGCTTTCCAACCCTGTGTGACTCGTGTAATTCAATTATCCATTTTCCTAACCTTTTTCCGCTTTCCTCCTCTATACAGGAGGAAGAAGAGTCCTGCCTCACTTGCCTCTCTGCTGTCAGTAAGAGAAGATGCTGGACCACCAGGGTCACCTGCAGTCCTGATGAGCCCTGCTCCCTTCATCCTACACTTGATCCAGCCCCAGGCAGAAGCAGCCGGCAGGCGGACGATCCCTAGTCCTCGGTGATGGGGAAGGATGCTCCCCTCGCCTGCCCTCCCTTGCGAACCGCGGCCACATGCGCTCTGACAGTCCCGGCCGCCCGCTCCCCTCCACCCGCCCCGCGAGCCTCCAGCCGTCCCCGCCCCGTTTGTTCCCCAG
>NW_008329365.1:1677122-1689998 GCF_000622305.1 Nannospalax galili
CCACCCCCAGGCGCGGGCGCTGCAGCCAGTCCGGCTGGAAGCCAGGCGTCAACCCGCCTAGTCTCCCTCTGTCCCCAGGCCAGGGCGCGACTGCACGGTCGCCGGGCTGCGGACTCCTTACCCGGGAGCTTGAGCGCCCTGGACAGCACTGTCGCCATGGCGGAGGCCCCCTCGTGCGCGTGCGCGCGCCGCGTCCTGCCGGGAAGTGTAGTTCGCTGCGGGCTGCGCGTGGGGCTGCGGGCGGGAAAGGTGGGACCTGCCCAGAACCTGGCTGCAGGGAGGCGCCGGCGGCAGCAGGTCACCTGGCCACGCGCTGCGCCAGGCTGAGTCGCACTTGTCCCATTAGTCCAATAAAGGAAGCCCGAACTCCCCCCACAGGTATGCAGAAAGCCTGGAATGAGATAGCATATAACTGGGGAGGCTTGGCGCGTGCTTGGGTTTGGAATCCGACAAACTGGATTTGTAGCCTACCTGTACCACTTACTGACTGGGCCATTTGGGCAAAGCATTAAGTTTCAGCTTTGTTGTTTGTTTGTAGCCCAGGCTAGCCTCAAACTTGCTCTGTAGCTGAGGATGACCTTGAACTCCTGATCCTCCTGCCTCCACCTCCCAAATGTTGGCGTTACAGGTGTGGACCATCACACTGATTTAAATATTTATTCATTTATTCGTTCGTCTATTTTTATTTATATGTTTATTATTTTTATTTATCTCTTTATTTATTTATTTAATATTTATTTATTGAGGCTCCTGTAGGGCAGACTGCTATTGAATTTAGTAGTTAAAACTGGTCTTCCAAGTGCTGGAATTGCAGACATCCATTGCCACATCTGGCTGGCTTTCTTTAAATGAAAATGATACTACCTCCCCAGACTTGCTCTGAGAAGTAAAAGATACCTTCCTTTTAAAGCACCCAGCTCAGTAACTGTGTCTCTTTTTCACTCTTAAGTACCAACTGAAGTGTCTGGAGCTCTAACCTTTTTCTCTTAGCCTCAGGCCTTTCCAGGTGTCAGTTTACACTCTACCTGTAGTTCCCAGTTTACTAGCAGGAATGGACCAGGTTCTCACCCACAGACACCAAGAAATGAACATTTCAGTGCCAGAATGCTAAAGATATTGTATTAGCTTGAAACTGGAGCAGTCTTAGAAGTTATCCAATCATGCCTCCCAGCCAGCTGCAAAATGCAGGTAAAATAACTCCTATTCCCCAAGACTTGTTCTAGAATTAAATGTGAAGGCAACTACTGCTTTATTAGTGTTAACTCTTCTTTTGGCTGGCGACTATGTTTTTATAATTTATTTTTTATTTGTTTTTATTAAATTTTGTTGTATTTTGTACAAAATATCTCAAACAATCTGAATCAGGTTTATAGCCCCGTCCCCACCAGCAACCTCCCAAAACTAATAATAATTTAATAGCTTAGTAACATGTTAATATCTTTTTGCATTTATTTATTTTGTGTGTGTATGTGTAGTTTCATGCATGCCACACAGCACGTGTGAAGATCAGAGGACAATCTGTGGGAGTTGGATCTCTCCTTTTACCATGTGGGTCCTGGGGATAGAACTCAGGTCCACAGCCTGGCTGTGGCAAGCACCTTTATCCACTGAGCCATCCCACTGGCCCCTTACAGGTTAATCCTTTCAGTGTTCTACAGTTCATGAAATGTTTACTGTTTGTCAGTGTCTCTGGAAGAATGATTAAAAAAACATATATCAATGTAGGTCATCTAAAAAATAGAAACACTACAAGTCACAACAAGCCTGCTGCTCGCCTGGTATCAGATTAGCTAATTAGAACACATTCTGAGATATGAAGACTGTTGAAAACAACCTTTAATTGTGGGAAGGTTTAGAAAATATACATTTTAGTTACAGAGAGATTACACAGGAGGGGAAGGAAGAGAGAAAAGTCTGTCCATTTGTCTTAGTGAAAAAGATAGATTCCTGGAGCATTTGTTTATATGATCCAGGTGAAATTGTACAATTTAAAGTTTGATTAAAAACTTTGCAACCAGGGCTGGGGAAATGACTTAGCACTGACTGCTCTTGCAGAGGACCAGGGTTCAGTTCCCAGCACCCACCTGGTGGCTAACAACCATCCGTTAACTCCAGTTGAAGGGGATTCAACACTCTCTCTGACTTTGCACACGGGTGCACTTATATACATGCAGGCAATACACTTATATACATAAAATAAAAATAACACTTACCTTTGATCCCAGCACTCTGGAGACAGAGTCAGGCATATCTCCAGGAGTTCAGGGCCAGCTTGGTCTGTATATAGAATTCCAGGTCATCTGGGACTACAGGAAGGCCTTGTCACCAAAAAAAACAAGAAACTTTGCACCAGGCATGGTGGTGCATGTCAAATCAATAGATGCAAGCCTGGGTTGTGTAGTGAGACCCTTGTCTCAGTAAATAAATAAATAAATAAATAAATAATGTCTATGGACATGGTTCAGTGCGTGAAGTCTTGCTGCACAAGTACAAGGACCTGAGTTCAGTTCCCCAGCACCCACATAACAGTCATGCATGGCTGCATGTGTCTGGAACCCCATTACTTTAGGGAGAGAGTAGAGACAGGGAGACCCTGGGGGCTCACTGGTTAGCCAGGCTAACAGAAATGGTGAGTTTCAGATTCAGTGAGAGACCCTGTCTCAGAAAACTAAGGGGGAGAAAAATAGAGGAAGATGCAAGAAATCAATCAACTTCTGACCTCCACATGGGCAGGCACAGGCAAGCATACCCACACACATGTGCACATATATGCATACACCACACATACACATGCAAAAGATGAAAGAAAATAAAATTGAAAAAAAAATTTTTAAACTTTGCTTCAACCTGTATGGTATCCAAAGTGCCTCACAAATATATATGCATAGCCACATCCCGTAGATCCCATCCTCATTACATGGCATTTCTGCTCTCATCAGCATCCCAGCTTTGTCCAAGTGATGTTCAGGGGGATATGGATGCTGAGGATGCTCCCTGGCTTCCTCAGCTTTTCTCCATTCTGTTTCCCTTGTTCCCTCCAAATCTCACCCCCACCTTGTCATTTTTTCTTTACATTTGAGCATAAGAGCTATAGCTCAGAAGAGTGTGCCTAAAACTTAACCTGATTCTATTTGTTTGTTTGTTTGTTTGTTTGTTTACTTACTTACTTATTGAGACAGGGTCTCCTGTAGCCCTAATTAGCCTGGAACTTGCTATATAGATCAGGCTGGCCTCTATCTCAGAGAGATCTTTTTCCCTCTGCCTCCCAGTGCTGGAATTAAAGTTGCATGTCACCACATCCTATTTTTTTGTTTCTTTTGAGACAGGGTCTTGCTCTATAGCACAGGCTGGCCTGGATGGAACTCACTATTTAGCCTAGGCTGGCCTTGGATTCTTGCAATTATGCTGGGATTAAAAGTATACACCATTATGCCTAGAAAGAATGACTTTTTCGGACAAGTGACTTTTACCTAAGCTTATAACCAAAACATTAAACAAGCTTCCTAGGCCGTGGGCTCCTCTTGTAACCTAAACATAAAACTTTAATCCCTCTTGACTCTTCCTTGCCCTTGACCCAGAATAATGTATATACATGTGCATGTATGTTGTGAAAATAACAAGCATTTCAAGCATCAATATTGGTTGGGAAGCAATAAGAATTTTCCCATTTATGTTGTAAACACCAAGTTCCCATTGATAACACCTGTTTGTACTTGTGTGTTCTACACTAGGTCCTTAGGGGTCAGAAAGGGAAAATTCCCTAAGAAAAGAAATCCTGCTTTTTTCATCCCTCGTTTTATGCTGGATATATTGTTTCCATAAAGAAAGAGAAAGGCCTTGGTTCCAGAGCACAGTTCCAGGAGAAATTTAAAGGAACCAGTTCTAAGAGCAGTTCTGGCCCCCACTCTTGGTTTAAATGGATTCTAAGAGTCAGGCATTGCCTATCACTGAGTTTGAGGAACTCATATCAACCCTCCTGCCTCAGTCTCCTGACTTTCAATTTTAAAATAAGTCTCAGAGCAGTCACAGAAGTATCAGGATCTGGCTGCCTCCACCTGTGAGCTCTCTTGTCCTTGGGTAGAATATAAATATATTAAATGTCAAAACACCCACTGAGGTTGCTGTGGAAAGCACAAATCCCCAAGATGGGGGGCTGGCATCCAAACTTGGCTTTCCTCCAGGAAAAGTCAAAGAAAGGTGGCTGGGGAGGAATGACCCAGTTCAGTTTGGCCTGCCTGACAGCTGTGCCTGCAATAAAGAGAAGAAAGTACTGTTCTGGAAGCCACAACTGAAGCCACATTGATCCGAAGTGGGAGTACTTTTCCCCAACCTTCTCAGGACCCAGTAATTTTTAGAGGCTCATGTATTTGTAGCTGTTATTGCCTTTGTGACACACAGCATACAAATCTCTAGTCAGAGGAAGGTCAAATCTGATGATCTAATGCCTGTCAGTTTCCAGACACCATAGGTAAGTCCCCTTGTTTAGACTCTCCTAGTAGGTTTCTGGAATTCCTCTTAGATCCAGGACGACTGAGTCCGCCAGCAGCTGCCACCCAACCCCCTTGGTACTCTGGGGCTGCCAGGTGTCATGGCTGCCTCGGCCTCCTCTCACAGGGCTTCTTCCTGTATCTCTCACAAGTCAGGTTTTAGTGCTGTAAAAATGTGGGTCCTGGGGCTGGAGAGATGTCTCAGAGGTTAAGAGCACTGGCTGCTCTTGTAGAGGACCCAAGTTCAATCCCAGCACCCACATGGCAGCTAACAACCGTCCATAACTCCAGTTCCAGGGGATCTGACACTGTCTTCTGACCTCCATGGACACTGCACAACACGAGTACACTTACATACATGTAGGCATAACACTCGTATACCATAAAATAAAAAATAAATAAATAAAAATGCTTTGTAAATGTGGGTCCTGTGGAAACTGGAGAAAACTGGCTTCTTCTTCTTCTTAGGTTACAGTTTATTAGACAATTACACACACTGCACTCCACATTCTTCAAGGTCAAATGGAGTATTTTCATTAGCACTTTCCAATTTTAGTTGGTGAGTCAACCCAGAGAAGGCAATTGCCATAACAAACAACCTCAATGTTTCAGTGATTTTTAGATACTACAAGTTCATTTCTAATTATATCATGAACTGGGGGGCACAGCAGACAACATGGGGGTTCTATTCTTCCCTGTTATTCAGAGACCCAGGTGAGCTCCTTCTGTCCTTCTTCATCCATAGGGCCGTTCCACTGGACCACTCCACCCCCACTCACCAAGCCTGGAGCTGGTGTAGGTGAATTCTGCCTACATGTATTTGCCTAGAACTCAGATACAAAATGTGGGCCAAGGAGATGTGAGGTCAGGAAGAAAAAGAATTGGATTTGAAAACATCTAGCCAGTTTCTGCAACATTTAACATTCCACATATTTACAAACTACAGGCCTGAAGTCTAGTGTGGTAGCAACATCTATAATCCTAGCACTTGAGAGGCTGAGACAAGAAGATTGTGAGTTTGAGACCAGCCTGGGCTACATAGTGAGTGAGTTCCAGGCCTGCCAGGGCAACATAATGAGACCTGTCTTGAACAAGCAAGCAAACAGACAGATGATAGAGAGATGCCTGAGTTCCTGGTTGTAGGAAGAGATTCCAGGCTTTGTTCTACTAGAGACTGAAGATTTGCCTATGAGCTGACTTCATCCTCCTGACTTACAGACTAAGCTGTCCTAGGAAACAACTCTGTCCCTTGGGAGACAGCTTACTGGAGGCCATGCCTACACCTGCCAGCAGAGAACAGACTAGTCTGAGCTCATTGGTGGAGCCATCTGGGACTCAGAATTGAACCTCTGTTACACTGGGGTCAAAGAGATAGAAATCCTAACAAGGAAGAGACCTGAAAAGCACTAAGAAAATACTGTAGCAAACAGCAAACAGAGCAGGAGGTGAAGAAAAGCCAATAAGCAGCCCAGTGAAGGACACCTTAGGGTTAAATGCTAATGTCAAGGAACCAGAGAAATGAGTATTTGCTTTGCATCAGGAAGTTAGGGACATGCTTGGACCAGTGGCTTATTCACTCCTCCCAGAGAACTTGACTCTGACTAGGAACTGCGTAGTTGTATAAAGACAAACAGGTTTATGTTCTCAGAGTATTCTTGAATAAAACACAAAGGCACATCCAGCTTGATTTATACAGACTTACCCAGATTTATCCAGCCTAAGAGCTTTCTGGAATCTAGACTATTAAATACTTTTTAGGACAAAGCCTTCTTCTTAACAACTCCCCTGACTGAAATATGTGTTTGAGAATAACAATATAATTAAACACAAATCCACCATGTCAACTGAACTCTCCCTCCCCTTGACACCACCAAGTCTTGTTCATCCATCTGTGATGCACTTGAAGTCATAATGTGGGTGGTGATAGCTATCACTTATAAACCCTTATCAACCACAGGAGAACACACTGTTTTAGATTCTTACCAATCTTGTACCAGACCTCAGCCCCTTTATCAGTTTCAACACTTAATTAAATCAATGGACCAAGCAAATTATGACTTGAATAGTTGTTTTCCTAATGCTTTGAGGGCTGAAATTAATAGCCAGTGGTCAGCCTCTGTCAAACCACCCCCTTCCATCAGCCAGGATCTGGGTCATGGGATAAGGGGACTGTTTATATTTCTAAGATTATCAAAAGGCAAGTAGCTGTGCCAAAAAAGCTCTTGTAGCAATGGGGTCTTGGGTCAAAGGTGTAGAGAGTCTGTTTATCCTGTCTGCAGATGGTCTGCCCACTTGGAATCATCTCTCAGGTTTCTAGCTCATGTAGAAATCTGATTCTCCAGCTCTTAGCATCCACTGATTATCTGTAGCTTTTCATCTGTCTGGACCCAGTGACAATCACCCCCATGCACCTTGACTTGTCAACTATTTTTATCATTATGCAGATCTTGTAAGACTACCATACTGTGAAGATTTCGTAGGTATATCTTCCCTATTCTGTCTAGAATGCTCAGATCTTACAAAATCAGAAGGGCCAGGTGTGGCAGCACACACCTTTAATCCCAGCACTTGGAAGGCAGAGGCAGGCTTATCTCTGAGGTCAGTCTAGTCTACATAGTGAGTTTCAGACCAGCCAGAGCTACATAGTTAAGCTCTGTCTGAAAAAATAAATAAATAAATTTTTTAAAATTTATTTTTATTGGCTTATCAAGTATCAATCCTCGTGGCTCAGTTGAAGAAATTCCTCCATTGGATTGTCCTATGGCCATGTCTCTGGGGCATTTTGATATTTTGATTACTGAGTGATGTGGAAGGGCCCAGTCCAATGTTGGAAATGCCATCCCTGGGCCGGTGGTCCTGTGTTGAAAAGAAAGAAGGCTGAGTCAGAGAAGCAAGCTAGTAAGCAGCGTTCTTCCGTGCTTCTGTGCTCTAGGTTCCTGCCCTGAGCTCCTGCCTTAGCTTCTCTAGATGATGGACTGTGAGCTCTAAGCCAAATAAACCCTTTCCTCCCCAAGTTAGTTTTGATCAGTGTCTTTATCACAGCAGTAGAAAGTAACCAATACAGAAATTGGTATCAGAATTATAGAGTACTGCTGTGATGGGTCTGACCATGTTGTTTTGGGGAGAGTTATGAAAGACTTTGGAAGTCTGAACTAGAAAAGCTGCTGAATGCTGTAAGCAGAGCTTAATGGGCCATTCTAGCAGGAGCCTGGAAGAATGTAGTGCTGAGAACAAAGTAGTCCCAGAGGGAAATAAAGACTTAAGTAGCAACTGGGATATTTTGACAGAGTTGGACTGCAGTAGTCCCACAGCCTAAGAGTTTGCCTGAGGTTTAGTAAATAAGTAATGGCCTAATTTCTTTGGCAGAAGAAATTTCAAGATGCCTAGTGGTGAACTGGTGGTGTGGTTATTAATGATAATTAGTATGCAGATATACAATTTGAAAAGCAAGTGGGGCAGAAAGAAATGCAGAATATACATACAGTTTGAATTGAAAAAGAGGATTAGGAAGATTAATATTGGAGCCAAGGCCTGTGCTGAAGGAGATGCTCTCTTAGATAAGGAAATTAGAGCCGCGAAGGAGAGGCCTAGACATTTGCACTCAAACAATGGAAAAAGTACCTTTCCAGGAAAGACTACACCCAGCTAAACCCCAATTTGGGAAAGGAAAATGCCAGAGGGGATTTTCTGTTCCTAGAAAACCACACTGTAGAAAACCTGTTAATGTGGATAAAGCAGGCCAGGATCTATCCCAGGCTGGTGGCCAAACTTAGCAATTTTATTCACATGGTGCTGGCTTCAGAGGCATGAAAGATGCAAATGAGTAGGGGTCATCTGTTCTTCCTACAGAGAGCAGATGAGGCCAGACAGCGTAGCAGGGGCATCCCTGCATGAAGGAGATCCTGACAGACCATTGGTAAAATTGTAGAGGTAAAGCCTGGTTGGCAGTGGAGACCACAAGATGGTAGAGCCGTGAGACATCTGCCAAGGAGAGCTGCATACCAGCCCAAGAGAGAGATGTTTGTTGCACGTAGCAAAGCTGTCGGGGCTGTGCCATCTAAACCTTTTGGAAGTAAAGTCCCAGAAATCAGAGATGGTCTTGTTTTGGTCCAGTATTTCCTCCCTATGTCCCCATTCCTCCCTTTTAGAATGGGGCTGTGTATTCAACTCCATTGTATGTTGGAAGTATGTAATTTGTCCTTTGATTTTACAAGAACTTACAGTAAAAAGATCACCTTGAGTCTCAGAAGTGACTTTGAACCCTGGACTTTTGAATGATACTGAGACCTTTGAAGGTGGATTAAATGCATTTTGCATTTTATATGGTTATGAGCTTATGGGGGCCAGGGAATAGAATGTGGTTGCTTGAATGAGCCTATCCCCTATGATCTCCAAGTATTTGGACATTTTGTCCCCAGTTGGTGGCACTGTTTTGGGAGGTTTTAGGAGATGTGGCCTTGCTGGAGGATGCACGTCACCAAGGGTGGGCTTTGAGATTTCTTAAGCCTTGTTAGAGCTCTAGTCACTCTCTGCTTCCTGTGCCTGCTTGAAGATGTGATTGCTTGGCTTTCTACTCTTACCCTGACCATGCCTCCCCCACCATTATGGACTCTAACCCTTCTGAGCTGCAAGCTCAAATAAACTCTTTCTCCTATAAGTTGAGTTGGTCATGGTGTTTTATCACAGCAGCAGAAAAATATTCTCCTTGAATTCTTCAATGACCTGTTGGGCATTGGAGTGTGTATTGTTCAGTCTCCAAGGGTTTATATAGTTCCTGGATTCATTTCACTATGATCCGATAAGACATTATTTCAATTCTTTTTTTATTTTTAGTACTTACTTTAAGGCCTAAAATGTGATCTAGTTAATGGAAAGCTCCATGGATGAAAAGAATGTGTATTCCAAAGCTGTTGGATAGAATATTGATCTATGGTGCACATTAGACTGAAGTTATTGATTTTTTTTAGCTCAGATGACCTCTACTAATGAGACAAGGGTGTTGAAGTCACTCATTACTATTGTATCAGGACTTATCTATTTTTTAATTAATTTTATGTGTATCTGTGTTATGCCTGCATGTATGTAAGTACACCCGTGTCATGCAGCGCCATGGAGGACAGAAGAGGCATCAGATCCCCGAAATTGGACCTATGGACAGTTGTTAACTAGCATGTGAGTCCTAGGAATCCAACCCAGGTCTTCTGCAAGAGCAGTCAGTGCCATCTCTCTAGCCCCAGTACCTACTTATTTTTTAATGTCCATTTGTGTTTGTTTTATGAAATGGGATTGTTCCCTTTGTTTATATGTAGTGGTCTTGATTGCTTCTGACCAGTTTCAAAGCCCACTTTATCAGGTGTCAGAGGAGCTGTGCTGTCTTGTTTTTGGCTTCCGTTTGCTTTATAAATTGAATTCCACCATTTCCACCTGTGAGGGTGTTTCTTGGTGGCAAGGGTGGTGACAGCAATGGCAGACACGGAGACAACAAGTAGTTGGATCTTGTTAAGTTCAGTCAGCCAGTCTGCATCTTTTAGGAGACCGCCACCTTACCACTTGGTCAGCTCACCTGACAGTCTGCATCTTTCAATTGAAGAGATAAGACCATTTGTAACTATTTATTGAGAGAGGATTGCTATTTTTGTAACTTTGTTCATTTCCCTACCCCGCTCCCCCTCCAGGTTGGTTGAATTATTGTTTGTTCTTTGCTTTGTCTTCTATTGGCATTAAGGGTTCTTTTTTAAAAAATATTTTAATTATTTTTATTTTATGTGTATGAATGTGTTGCCTGCATGTATGTGAGTGCACCTGTGTCATGCAATGCCATGGAGGTCAGAAGAGGGTTTCAGATTCCCCTGGAACTGGAGTTAAGGACTGTTCATAGCCACCATGTGGGTGCTGGGAATCGGACCTGGGTCCTCTGCAAGAGCAGTCAGTGCTCTTAACCACTGAGCCATCTCTCCAGCCCCAGTATTAGGGGGGTTTTGATAAACTATGTTAGAGTTCCTGAGTTCTTTCTTAACTCTCATTTGTTCAAATATTCCTCTCTTGAAATTCATTCTTTCCTGTATTCTTTTGGTTAAGACTGTGTTTCTCCTCTCTTTGTATTTAAGATTCCTTCAAGTAGCTTCTACAGTCCTGGCTTTGTGATCATGTATTGCTTTAATTTGTAATTATCTTGAAATAGTCTAATTTCTCCATCAATTTTAAAAAATAATTTTGCTACCAACCAGTCTTGGTTGACAGTTATGTACTTCCAGGGAATAAAATATATTGTTCCACAATTGCCTGACTTGTAGGGTTTCCATTGAGAAATCTGATGTTATTCACGCCTTTGCGAGTGGGAAATTTTCTCTTATAGCTTTTTCCCCTCTTATATCATTTAATATTGTTTGTTTCATAGTTTTGGCTTCTTGATTATAATGTGTTGTGGAGAGGTTCATCTCTGGGGCTCTAAATGCCTCCTGTGCTTTGACGTCACTGCTTTCCTTGTATTTTCTTCTAGTAATTTTAGTGTTTGTGACTTTACATTTGCACCACTAGTCTATTTGAGCTAATTTTTTCTTACATTGAGATAGGAGTTTAATTTTAACCGCCTCTATTCAGTTTCCCCAATACCATTTATTAAACAAAGGCATTGGTTTTTTTCCATCATGGATTGTTGAACATTAGTTGACTACTCTTTTTTTAAGGATTAATTTTTTTCTTATTTTTTAAAAATATTTTTAAAAGTGTTTTGTTATTTTTATTTTATGTGTATGTGTGTATTGCCTGTGTGTAGGTATGTGCACCCCTGTCGTGCAATGCCTATGGAGGACAGAAGAGGCTGTTGGATCCCTGGAACTGGAGTTATGGACAGGTGTTATCTGCCATGTGAGTGCTGGGATTCAAACCCAGGTCTTCTGCAAGAGCAACTAGTGTTCTTAACCAATGAGCCATCTCTCCAGCCCCTAAAATATTGTATTTATTATTTTTGTTTTATGTGTATGAGTGTATTGCCTGCATGTATTTAAGTGTACCCATGTTATGCAGTGCCCAGAAGCAGGAATTTCCCCTGGAACTGGAGTTATGGAAGGTTGTTAGCTGTCATTTGGGTGCTGGGAATCAAACCCAGGTCTTCTGCAAGAGAAACCAGTGAGTTATTTTAACTATGGGGCCATCTCTCCAGCTCAGTTGACTACTCTTACATAAGGTCTTTTCTAGGTGCTCTATTCTGTTACAGTAATTTGTGTGTCTTTTCTTTCCCCCATTTAATGTTATTTTAATTGCTAGTAATTAATAAGCTTTTTACTAGCTTTGTCCTGTGTGTTTAAAGTTGCTTGGTTCTGGGCCTAGAGAGATGACTCGATAATTAACAGCAATGAATGCTCTTAGAGAGAACCTGAATTAGATTCCCAGCACCCACAAGGTGGCTAACAACTATCCATAACTCCAGGTCCAGAGGAATTCAACACCCTCTTCTGACTCCTCCGGCACTGCACAACATTGGCGAACTTACACACATGTAGGCAATACACTTGTACATGTAAAATTTTTTTAAAGATTTTTTTTTAATTGCTTGGTTCTGTCAGGCATGGTGGCACACACCTTTAATCCCAGCACTCGGGAGGTAGATGAAGGCAGATCTCTTGTGAGTTTAAGGCCAGCCTTGTCTATATAGTGAGTTCCAGGCCAGCTGGGGCTACGGGGAGACCCTGTCTCAAAAAGACCAAAAAAAAAAAAAAAAAAAATTTTTGGTTCTTCAAATCTTTTGTAGTTCTATATGAATTTTTAAAAATATTTTATTATTTTTATTTCATTTTAAGTTATTTTAAGTTGTTATGTCAGGTATTATGGTCATGATGACAAGAAAGCAACTAATACATCTTGCAAATGGAAGTGTTGACTATGAAGGTAGATATAGGAATTCTGGATTAACCAGAGGAAGAGGAAATCCTAGAGGAGACATAAATTTTGGAGCCATTAGCACATAGCCCATATCTCGAGTCAGGAACTTGAATGAAGTTGGAGATGGGATGGACTAAATTAAAGAATGTGTGTGAATCTCTCCAAGAATACTACTCAAAAATCAAGAAAATAAATAAATACTTGAGGTTTTCAATCCCAAGATAAAAGAAAAATGAAAAATCAATATGCTTAATTTCATGGGAAAATGGTTCACTCGAATAGTCTCAGGAAAGTGTATACAAAACTATTTTCTCTTGAGCTGGCAAGATGGCTCAGTGTGTAAAGGTACTTTCTGCCAAGCCTGATGACCTGAGTTTTATCCCAGTGACTCAACTGGTATCAAGAGAAAACAAACTCCAGCAAGTTGTCCTCTGACCTTCACATGTGCACAGGTATGTGCACATACACACACACACACACACACACACACAAATAAATAAATAAATAA